>NC_073303.1:320056538-320416538 GCF_027595985.1 Sorex araneus | reverse complement strand
ACAAAATGAGAGGTTACTGAGCCCGCCTGAGAAATCAGTGATTAACGGTATTTCGTGATTCGTCAGAAAAAGAATAAATAAATTCCAAAATAAGAAGGGAGAAGTAAATAATAAAATTATAACAGGAATTATTGACATAGAAGGCAGGAAATGGGGAGCTAGAGCAGGATTACAGCAGGTAGCGTGTTTGTTTTGTATATAGCCGACTTGGGTTTGATCTTTAGCATTTCATATGATCCCCTGAACCCCGCTGGAAATGATCCCTGCGGGCAGAGCCAGGAGTAATGGTCAGAGCCAGATCATTCCCCAGCGTGGCCCCAAAATAAAAACAAAAACAAAAAAAAGAGAGGGGGGATAAGAAATCAGAAACACAATACAAAAGGTTAATGAAACCAAGAACTGTTTTATTTTATTTTTTTGCTTATTTATTTATTTATTTTAAAAATAATTTATTTATTTTTTAATTAGTGAGTCACAGTGAGGGCACAGTTACAGATTCACACAGTTTCATGCTTGTTTTTCCATCATGCAATGTTCGAGAGCTCATCCCTCCACCATTGTCCATTCTCCACTACTTATGAACCCAGTATCTCTCCTACCCCCCTATCTCATCCCCCCCACCCCACTCTGCCTCTGTGGCAGAGCATTCCAATTTGTTCTCTCTCTCTCCTTTTGGATTTTGTGGTTTGCAATAGGGGTATTGAGTGGCCATCATGTTTAGTCTCTAGTCTACTTTCAGCGTGCATCTCCCTCCCCGCTCGGGATTTCTAATCACATTTTACTTGGTGTTCCCTTCTCTATCTGGGATGACTTTCTCCCAGCATGTGAGGCTAGCTTCCAAGCCATTTTTATTTTTTATTTTTTAATGAATCACTATGAGGTACCGTTACAGACTTACAAACTTTCATGCTTACGTTTCAGTCATAAAATGATCGAGTACCCATCCCTCCACCCAAGAAATGAAATTATGAAAAAATAAACTAGACTCACAAGTAATAAAGGAAACAACCAAAAAAATACCATATCAGATATAAAAGTGGACAAAATACAGAAGAAACCTCTTCTGTAAAAAAAAAAAAAAAAAAAAAGCAAAAAGCAAAACCAAACAAACAAAAATCAACTTCTCTTCTGTAAAAAATAACTCTTTGCCATAAGCTGAAAAAACTAGAAGAAATGGAATCATGCAATCTCCCAGTATTGAATCAGCAGAAAGTAGAAACCCAAACATGCTACTTGCATATAATGAAACAGTAAAACAAATAGCAATGTAAGATATCACCAAAATGTGAAATCATGCAATTTGCTGCTACATTGATGAAACTGGGGAGTATCAGTTTCAGTCAAAAGAGAAGGATAAACGCAGAATGATCTCTCCCATTAGTGGGATATAAAGAAACATCATAAGGAAATGGCAAATGGCCCAAATCAACAAAACCTGAAAACTAGTTTACAGAACAGAACTTACCAAGGGTGGGGGCAGGGCTGAAGGGAGGGTACCAGGAGGCATTGCTGGAGGGAGGCTGACACTCTGCTGGTGTGGGTAATGTAAGGCTGGATGCAGAGTAGCCTGGCATCAACAAGATTGTAGACCAGAGTGACTCAAACACTAGGAAATTTTTTTTTAGAGGGCGTGGGGAGTGAGCACACATGGCAGTGCTCAGGCTTATCACTGGCTCTGTGCTCAGGGATCACTCCTGGTAGGTATCAGGGAAACTTATGTAGTGCTGAGTGTTGAAAGCATGTTGACTGCATACAAGACAAGAGCCTTACACTCTGTATTATGGTTTTGGTCCGAAATATTAATTTTTTCAAAATGTAGTTGGAGGGCAAATATGGTCTTCTCTGTCCCCAAAGACCTCATAGAAGTAAGAGAAATAAGAGGGCTAAAAATAAAATTTAATATAATATTTGTCTTGGGCTAGAGCAATAGCATAGTGGGTAGAGCGCTTGCCTTGCACGAAGCTGACTTGGGTTCAATTCCTCCACTCGGCAAGCTACCAAGAGTATCTCACCCACACGGCAGAGCCTGGCAAGCTACCTGTGGCATATTTGATATGTCAAGAACAGTAACAAGTCAAGTCTCACAATGGAGATGTTACTGGTGCCCGCTCAAGCAAATCGATGAGCAACTGGATGACAGTGACAGTGACATTTGTCTTAGATGTAAGAACTGAGATGATCACAGGAGAATACAGGAAACAGCAGCATGTATTCAGTTGCTTTCTAAGGAAGCTAAAACAGTAAAAGTGATATTAAAGCACATGCTTGAAGCACTTGCAGAAAGTTATTATATAGAAAAAAGGTATGAGATTCTGATAGAGGAAATAGCATCTGTAGAATTCATCTGACACGTCATATAAAAAAAACACAACTAAGACTTGTTAACAATATAAAGACAATGTACTATATTAGCTAAAACTAAGAAAATTAACTTTGAAATATTTGGTATTTATAAAATTATATCTACACATCAGCATTGGGCATTATACAACATTTTGAAAAACATTGATAAATAACTCTTTAAAGTTTGAATGTTAATTCTATATTCAGATTATGAGATAATAAAATTTGACCCACATTTCGCTGTATTGTATTTTATTTTTTGGTTTTTGGGCCACAGCTTGTGATGCTCAGACTCTATTCCTGGATTCGTGCTCAGGGATCACGCCTATTAGAGCTCAGGTCACCCTTTGTGGTGTCAGGGATCAAACCAAAGAGCATGACAAGTTTCCTGCCTGCTGTTTGATTTCCAACTGCCCAATCAACATTATCTTTTACCATAAAAGTAATCTCTAAAGAATAAAATTTTAGGTGTAGATGGTTCACAGGTAAATTCTATCAATATTTTAAAGAAAAGTTGCTACCTAGATTCCTCAAATTCTTCCAAAATATTGAAGACCTGGTAATCCTTCCTAATTGCTTCTAGGAATACAATATTACTATTACGGTAGTAACCAAAGCAAACAGACCTATTACTAAAGAAGATCATTACAGAGTGATATTCAAGTAAACATTGATGCAAGTTTTCTCAGTAAAACAAATCAACAGTGTATCAACTTGTCCCAGAACACAAGGATAGCTCAATATATACACAGTGATTAATGTAATTTGCTGCATCAATAGAAGCAAAGAAAAAATTATGTGATTATTTCAATTGATAGAAAGCTATTATCAATATTTTATCATTAATTCATGATATAAACCTTCAACAAGGCTCTGGAGAGACGATCCAGCAGCTACAGTGCTTGCTTTGCAAGTGGCTGACCCAAACCCAGGTTAGATTCCTGGCACCAGGGAGGGTCTCCCCTCGACCCAGCCCTGGGTCCTGTGGGGTGATCCCTAAGCACAGAGCCTGGAGTCAACCTTAAGTACTGCTATGTCCCAGCCCCACCCAAGACACCCTAAACAAAAACAAAGTAGAAATAATGATGAATGATAATAATACTTATTATCTGTTAAAAAATTTCCTATAAAAGATGAAGATTTATATCACATGGCATATAAAATCATACAGAACATTGTGCAATGCTTTCACTTTTCATTTTTCATGTCTCAGTATTAACTTTTTCTGAAATGGCTGAATAATATTCTGTATGTGTCACTTAATAATTTTTTCTTCAGTGAAAAATGTGTTTGCTTTTTCTTTTGCTATTACAAGCAATTCTGCAAACATCTTAATTTACATCTTGTTCATTTCTTTAAGTATAACTAAAGATAAATTAGTATGATAAGATATAATTTAAATTTACATCTAACAATCTTATTGCCAATAGCATATGTATGAAAGATATAATTTTCAAGTACCTTGGTATCAGCTTAACTAAGGACGTAAAGGACCTATACAAATAAAACTACAAAATGTTACTTTAAGAATTAAAAGAGAGGAAATGGAAATACATCCCTTGCTCATGAATTGGGAGAATTAACACTGTCAAAATGGCAATACTTCCCAAAGCACTATACAGATTCAATTCGATCCCATAAAGATACCCATAACATTCCTCAAAGAAATTGATCAAACACTCCAGAAATTCATATGAAACAAAAAGTCCTCATGAATAACTAAAGCATTTTTTGGGGAAAAAAGATGGGAGGCATCACCCTCCCCAACCTCAAACTGTACTACAAAGTAGTAATAATTAAAACAGCATAGATTATTTCTGGAATAATTAATTATTACTAATAATTGTTTCTGGAATAACAATAATCTGAATAATTAATAAAACAGGAAATCCCTGGAAAATTGTGTCTTTTAATTCAAGTTTAGTGAAAGTGAAACTATGAAAGAAAGTCAGGAAACGGAGAGTAGTGGCCGAGGTTGGCCCAGGTGAGCAAGTCTCTGTCAGGAATACCATGAGAATTAAGGAAAGAGACAGAAATAAGAAAGAAAGGTCTTGTGGCAGGAGGCTAAGACCTTCATAGGCTTAAAACCTTGCCATTTTGGCTGTCCTCTATGTAAGTACTTGTTGTTTAGAAGCAGTAGTCCTCAGAAGAGCATTCTTTGCTGTGCCTGTCTTAATCTGCGTGGACTAGACTTTTACATATCTGTAATATTTCAAGTCTTAGTATCAGGACAAACACTTTTGTGTTGGGCTTTCTAATTGGAGAAAAAGCAGAGGCAAAGACGTTACAGAACCCTGGCTGCCTCAGCGTTCCTCCTCAGGGGCCAGCATTCTGGGTTGAAAGTGTTCATCTAATCTATCTATCTATCTATCTATCTATCTATCTATCTATCTATCTATCTATCTATCTATCTATCTATCTATCATCTGTCGTCTTCACCAGAGTAGTTTTGAAGGCTCATGTGGGTTATCTTTGCTCTCCATAACTAGAAGGTGAAATTAAAAGATTAAAAATAAACCCTGGGCATAAAGGAAATAGAAAAATTTGAGTACAGAACATGGAAAATATATTGAGAGTAAGAATAAAAGTACACCTAAATGAAACATTAATTCACAATTATGAAGTATGAAATTAACAACCAAAAAATAAACAGACCTTTTTAAGCTTATAGAGGGCAACCATAAGCTCCATGAGTAAATGTTATAATCAATAGGAAAGTGCTAAGAAGTTTATCCTGTCTTTTAAAGAAGCTCCTTTAACAGTTATTGTAAAAATAAATGTAAAAATTTACACTTATTGTAAAAAAACTACTTTCAAGACTATGAATTCCCTAAGCTGCTGCCTTTTGATGAATCAATCTCTTTATTGTTCCTTTCAAATCTTAATTGTAACCTAGCTAGAAAGAGTGTCTTTCATGAGGCGTTTGTTGCATTGCTGGTGGAGTTGTTTCGACTACAACTGGCCATTCTTTTCTGACTTACAGAGACTCATTGGATATACCTGCTGTGAATTTTATGAGCTTTTCTTTGTATGTTACTTTATTTTTTGATCTTTCTGCTTTCAATATTCTGTCTCTGTCTTTGGCTTTTGTTATTCTGATTATTATGTGCTTTTTTCTATTTGAGTCTTATTTGAGTCTGTTTTAGCTGGGGCCCATCTGGTATTGGTGCCTGAACTCTTGAACTCTGGAAAATTATATTTCTTTAACAACAGTTTCTGCATCTAATTTGCATTCTTGTTCATTGGAGCCTCCAATTATTCTTATATTGTTTCTTATGCTGTTTCTCATGATTATTGGTGAAATAATGATTTTCCTGGTTGTGCTTGTCGGAAGCACATGGATGTACGGGGTGTATACCAATATAAAGGGCACATTCGTGCCATGCAACACTGCATACTCTACACCACTGATGTACCAGAGTAGCACACCATATCGGATGGAGTGTAAAGTAGAAGGTAACCTTACTTGGGGAGAAAAAAGTACATATATATATAAAACTACAGAAGTGTCAACCTTTAACAACATATCAGTAATCTCTTACACAAGAGCTTACTGGCACAGGGGAAAATACAACAATCTTCACACACTTTCTCTAAGGAAACTTTTTTGATCAATTTCAGTGGATTATTCATAACAAGTTTGATTATTCGTAACAATGGCCAAGATTCAGAGACTATAAAACAAAGCTCCCGAACGAGTGATGCAATTTTTCCTGGAATGCTCAGCCACATCTCACAACCTCTTTATTTTATTTATTTATTTATTCTTTTTTCCGCATGGCAGAGCCTGGCATGTTACCTGTGACATATTTAATATGCCAAAAACAGTAACAACAATGTGCTCTTCATGTCCTGGAGTAAGCAGATGCCATTAGGCTACACTAGCATGCTATAGAGACAAATGAAGACGTTACTGGCACCCGCTCAAGCAAATCGATTGTTGTTTCTCTAGATACCATCCTACAGTTCTCTTACATGCTATTTATTTCCTTTCAAACACATTTCCACCCTGTATCGTTTTCTAGAGTTCTATTTAATCTCGAGTTCTATAATCTTTTTTCTCAGTTGCTCTTATTCTACTGCTTGAACTTCTAATGCATTTATTATATTACCAACCATATTCTTCATTTCTGTCACCAACTGTATTATTCATTTTAACAGGGAATTAATATTCCCTTATAATTGAATGTCCTATTTATGTTATTTTGTTGCACCTATAAAGATTTTTATCACTCTATTTTATGTATTAGTGCAGGTGCTTAAGTATTATCTATAATGAAATATTTTACCTAATATGAAACCTATTTAATTTTTTTTGATTAACACACCTCTATACTTTTTTAGGCACATTGATATTTTCCTTCATATTTTATCTCTTCACTACTACTAGATAACAAAATTTTTTTAAAGAGGCTAGAGAGATAGTACAACTGGTAGGGCACTTAAGTTGCACTCTTCAGACCTGAATTTGATCCTTGGTACCCCATATGGTTCGCTGAGCACCACATGGAGTAATTTCTGAGTGCAGAGACAGGAGTAAACCCTGAGCATTGCTGGTTGTGACCCCAAAACTAACAATTTTTTTTAATTCACTCCATATTTTGGATATAAAAAACATTGTAAGGTAACAAATTAGTCAAATTAATTATAATTGGTAATTTTTTCCCCCTTTAGAACTGAATTTACATAGGAAAGGAGTTGGTTGAGAAAGATCCTTGGAACACTGGTAGAAGGAAATGGGCTCTCTGATGATGGGCTTGGTGCTGAAATGTTGTATGTGTGAAAAGTATAATTAGTAGTACTGTAAATTCTGACAATTCTGGGAATGATGAGTAAGGATGGGCTTCTAAAATCTCAGGGCTCGGATGAATGGAGACATTACTGAGACTGCTTAAGAAAATTGACGATCAATGGGATGATGATGATGATGATGATGATGATGATGATGATGATGATTGTAAATTCAGTTACCTCAATAAAAATGTTAAAATACAGTAGAAAAATGAAATTATTGTCTAATTCAGATGCATTCAATTAAATATATCATATTGATGTTTTCAGCATGCAATAAATATAAGGCCATCTTAGTGGATTCAGATATAATTAGTGAGAATTTGATGGAACAAAAATAGTCTAAACTTGCAGTCCTTAAAGAAGTATAATTAGCATTAGCAGAAGCTCAAAGAGGGTAGAAGCAAATGCCACAACATTTTCTTCCATAAGTAACCAAAGTGGGCCTATCTTATTTAAGATGAATAGTTAGAAATATCCTTTGGAAATGACTAAGTACCATCAGTATTTTTTATTTATTTACTTTTTTACAATGGACTATATAGCCACAAGCATCCACAGAGTTGTAAATATATTTTACAGATGAATATAAAACAAAGCAAAATGTCAATAAGATTGTATATTCAAAAGCTCTAGACCATGTCTCCACATAAAAACATAATATTAGCATCAAGAAAATGACATATTATTTTTTAAAGCTGTGAAACTCAGAGATATACATTAATGGAGGGGATGCTCATTCGAGGAAAAACTGCATTGAGTTGGTAAAAAAATTCTGTTAATTTTATAACCACTTAACCTACTGCTCCCCAGCATGGTATGTGAGTAAAAGTCAACAGTCAACACTGAAAAAGCTCTTTTTCTCAAGTGCTCAATTTTCAACAAAGGCTATAAATATTGTTGTAGACTTATAATATAAATTTTATTATTTTAAGGCTAAATGAAATCTATGTATCATAAGAAAATTTCCATTGGGAAGGAATTTATTGTACTCACAGGTCTTAACTAGGTTCAGTGTGCCATAATAGCAGATGTCACATGAGGAAGGGTTAGTCAGAGAAACAAAGGAGTTAGTCAGAATATTGGCAATAGCATAAATAGTCAATAACATTGGCAATATTGTAAAGAACAGAGAAGATCAGTTTGCAATGTTCTAACCTATATGCAGACTCTGGAGAATTGAGTTCAGTGTTGCCCAACTCCCCATACAGAGTGTTAGAGTTCAGATAGTAGACTAGAGAATTTAGATAACCGAATCAGCATACTTTGTGAAAATCAAAAGGAGACTACAGGACTATGATAACTGGGGCACCAGTTTAACAGTGATAAATTATTGTGTATTAATTAATGTGTTAAGAAGAAACAGGTGTGATATGATATATAAAAGTAGTCATTTAAATAAACAAATTAAATGAAAGTTATATGCACTGATCATAGAAAGATGCATGATATGAAAATCATCATCATCATCATCATCATCATCATCATCATCATCATCATCATCATCATTCTGCTGTCAAATTTTTGAGCAGTCTCAGTAACGTCTCCATTCGTCCTAGCCCTGAGATTTTAGAAGCCTCTCTTTACTCGTCCTTTCCAAGGTTGCCACATTGGAGGCTCTTTCAGGGTCAGGAGGATGAGACCCATCATTGTTACTGGTTTTGGCATATGAATACACCATGGGGAGTTTGCAAGTCCCATGTGGGCAGGAAACTCTTGGTAGCTTGTCAGGTTCTCACAGAGGGAGAACTACACTATAAGAGGTCGGAAGCTTCCTGGAGCTTGGTTTTATAGTCCTGGATGTTGGCTGTTGGTGGGATTACACAGCACCGGGGCAGTCCCTGGGTGTGACAGCCTAGCTACTGGAAAATGGGGAATCTGGGCAGAAGAGGCCCTGTCCCGATCTGAGCAGGCTTGGAGATCTCAGCCCCGGGTCCCACACACCTGGGTTCCTCTGCTGGTTCCTTCACGCGTGAGGGTCACCCAAACATGTGGAGAGTGGCCTTGAGCATAGCTATGGCTAGGCTCTGGAGGTCTTTGGCCGTGGGAGTTCTGTTTGGGGCGGGGAGGGAAACTGAAGCCCACCCCCTCCTCAAGGCCCCGGGGAAGACAGCCAGGCACGGGCGCAAGAGGTGCGTTGCTCTCTTCTGAGAGCTTGGTTTTATAGTCTCTGGATGTTGGCCATTGGTGGGATTACACAGCACTGGGGGCAGTTTCTGGGTGTGACCTCCTAGCTACTGGAAAATATGGGATCTGGGCTGAAGAGGCCCAGTCCCAATCCGAGAAGGCTTGGAGATCTCCGCCCCAGGTCCCACACACCTGGGTTCCTTTGCCAGTTCCTTCATGCGTGAGGCTTGTCTGTACCTGTGGAGAGGGGCATTGAACATATCTGTGGCTGGGTTCTGGAGGGTTTTGGCTGCCGGGGTTCTGCTTGGGACGAGGAGAAAAACTCAACCCACCCCCTCCAAATGGCCCCAGTAAAGACAGTCAGGCACAGGGGCAAGAAATTCATGTGATCAACAGAGGTCCAAAGATGAACAGAGGTAAAGTCCTTCCCTCAGGGGAAGCTTCCTTTAGGACAAATTCTCATTCATTAAGATGACTCACCCAAGAGCAAAATTCCATCTATGGATGTGTTTCTCCTCTCCTTAGTCCAACAAACACATTCATAATATTAGTCTATTTTTATGGACATAGAGATACATTAATCTTATAGGATTACTCTCCTAGGGCCATGTTGCTATAGATCTCAGACTACAGTGCTCAGGCCAGATAAGTCTTTCCTAACCTTAGCAGGCTCCTAATCTCATCGTTACTTTTTGTGGAAGTTGATGTGGAGGTCTCGTTCTGTTCAGCAGGGAGAACCCTTCATAGGGCGCAGCCGAAAGAACAGTGAGTATTGCCAAAACTGCAAAAAAAAAAAGGAGTAAATTAACATCAGCTAAGTAAGCCATATTATAGTTTATATGCCCTTGTCTTAAACCTATCAGTCTCATTTTCTTTTCTGCTTTGAGCCACCATCTCAGGTCTTGTATCTGACTAAAACAGTGTGGGAAGAGGAGAGCGATCCTGACAGTGCATTAGGGGTCAACGGTCAGTATCAAGGCAGTCCTAGGAGGAGGGCTATCTCAAAGGCTTCATCAGGAAGCAACAGTTCACTGTTGCTGTTATGCTGAGTTGTTTTGGTTTGTCTGTGTGTTTGGATGCCTCATCATGACCCAGCTCTTGTGTCACTTGTGTGCTAGGCAATCAAGCACCTCCCCACTGTCCTGTCTCTTCATCACCAGGTATAGAGTATTTGTGTGTGCAATTGTGGAGAAGTTGTGTTAATTTGAAAACAATATTCTCAGTTATAGTACTCTTCTTTAATAGTATTATATTCATATCAGCATGTCAATTCTAATTTGATGTATTTATGCAGTTGCTATGGTAGAGTATTATTTGTGCAATAAATTGGTCACCTACAAATGGAAACACCACCAGAGAATGTGTTATGAGTCATTACCAAAGTGCCAATTAATAGTTCCTGTAAGCAGAGCTCTGAGTAAAAATATTTTGTGTGGATTCCCTGATACCTGCCTATTTTTATGGGAATAAAACATAGCTATAAATATGAATTAAAATATTGTAATTCAACAAAAGGGGACTTAGAAAAATGCTTTTAGAAAAGAGGCTGCGATTTTTCTCACTGTTTGGGCCCATTGGCCCCACAAAAATAACTGAATTGATGTCCAGGAGTAGGAATTGAATTAATTTACTGTAGTACAATAAAACCTTCCATTTATTATCACAAAGATGATACTTGTGATGACGTCTTAGGCATTGCTGACCTAGAGATGAAGAGGCTTCCTGAAGTCTGACCCAGATCATCTGCTAAAACATTGATTCTCAAAGCCCAAATTGACCATATTTCCAGAGACTGCAATTTACCAATCTTTCACTATAGACAAACAAACCAAAACCCCCTCGATTTAAAATGTATTGTATATCCTTCAAGTGAAGTCACTTTATAAACTGCTGGCAGGATGGCCAATCCTAGACAATGTAGTCCGTACAGTAGACTCCCACTGGGAGTTCTCCTTTCTGCCCACCCCAGAATGAATGCGCTTGGGTTCTGTGTCCAGTGACTGCATGGGCGGCCAAGCTGAGGGTAACAGGAAAGGGGTTTAGTGAGCATTGCCACAGAAAGAAGACAGGGTGCGTGTTGAGTTCATTCAAAGAATAAGAGGGACAGACTACGTTTGATGTGTCTTTCCTTCTTTAATTTTTATATTCATGCATTTATCACATGGAATTTCATCGCCTATTATTTGTCAGAATGTGAAGGGAAATTAAAAGTAGTTGATCATGCAAGCAGCAGATCACCCTTCTGCAGTTGAAAACTCTGACTGCTTATTCTGAGGACCTAACCTATGACTCACTTGATAAAAAGAAGAACATGCTCTTTCCCAAATGTTTATACCACCCTCTTCTGTGCAATACTGTGGGCCCTTGGTTCCTATACTATAATTCTATGCAAGTACCTATGCTCTGGCTCAGAAGTGACACTTGGCAATGTTCAGGGGATCAAATGTGGTGCCAGAGAATTGAGCTAGGGTTGAATACTTATGAGACAAAAACCTTAACCTCTCTGGCCCTATGTCCTCAGACTTTAAACCCAGCTCAAATGTCAAGTCCCTAGATTCTTTACCACCCTTCCAAGATGATCTCATCTCTTCCCCCAAAGATATTTTCCTGTAAAATACATATTCACTACATATTCACTTCAAAATTAGCAATATTATAAAAATATTTTCCAGACACTGTAAGGTCAGTAAAGTAGTTGATCTTTTGTGTTACCATTGTCTATTTCTATCTATATCTTTGAAAATAACAATATAAACACTTAACTGACAGTAAGTGTTTATGCTATTGATGTTTGTATTACCTAAAGTACCCTATGCTGTATAATAATTTAATTTCTACTATCCTGTTTATTACCCTGCGTGGTGGTGCTTGGGGCTATTTTCAGTCCTCAAAGGCCATTCCCTGGGGTGCTTGGAGTATTCTGTAGTGCTGAGCTGGAACTGAGCTCCAACAGGTAGACTATGAAATTGAGCTCCTTAAGCTCCATTTATACTATCTTTAATTCTGGATAAATAAGCAGGGCAGGTGGTTTATTATTATGAGTTTTTAATTGGAATAATTTCTGGAGCTTCTAAGCAATGCTGAAGGGCTTGGTATCTACTCTATTGTTAGCCACTGCATTGCCAGTTTCACTGCTAGAGTACAGTGATGTGCAGCAGCACTGGATCTGAGGGACACCCTGGCAGTGCTTGGGGCATCCAGGCTATACGCAGCAACAATCCTGAATACATGTGATACCCAGGTTTGAACTTAGGTCTGGGCACATAACCTCCAAGCTATCTTTTCAGCTCTACATTGGAATAGTTTTGCTAAATTGAAATACTAATTAGAAATATGAATAAATGAATGCATAGAAACACAAAAGCTTTTAATATGTCAATAAGTAATATATAAAAAGATTAAACTAAATATAGAGACCTCCTTACTATTATGTTTAAATAGATAAGAAGGCATCTTTTTTCTAGGAAGATAAAGTTAGAATAAAAAAGGATAAGGCACTTCTATTCCATTTAATCAAGGTAATAATGGCAGTGACAGAAATTGGAAATTCTTGAGCTTAACTTCAACTTCCCTTCCAAATCACATTCTACTCTGGAGAAAGTATTGACTAAATTCTACCACAGGAGAGAAGATAATCTCAGCAATGTCACGGTTTATAAAACCATGTGCACTTTGACACTACATGAGAGTTTAGGGAAGAATACTTATTTCTCTTGCAAGCATAAAAAGAGTCTTCTTTGACTTTCAGGAGTTTATCAATGCTCCTAGGTTATATGTAATGTAAAACCAAGTTTTGGAATTGCTTGCCTACAACCAATGCCTACAACCACAACCAAGAAATGCCACAACCAATTCATATTTTCATCAGAGTTAGGGAGGCACACAAAATATAAATAATAATGAAAATCATACCTACTTTTTCACAACACTTGAGACTTTAGGACAACATTTTATTTTTGGTGGGGGAGCTCACATCTTGTAGTGCTCAGAGCTTGTTCCCATCTCTATGCTCAGAGATAACTTAGAAGTGCTCAGGAGACCGTATGCAGCACCAAGAATCAAACCGAGGTTGGACACAGGCAAGGAAGTCAAGTTACTCACTGCACTACCTCCATGACGCCAGGACCACAATTACTAAGGAATGCAGATAGAAATTTTACTTCCAGAGGCATGGGATAAGATGCAGAGTTCCTAAAACCAAAATGTATATTTCTTCCTACCCTTCCTCCCTCCCTCCCTCCCTCCCTTCCTCCCTTCCTTCCTTCCTTCCTTCCTTCCTTCCTTCCTCCCTCCCTCCCTCCCTCCCTCCCTCCCTCCCTCCCTTCCTCCCTTCCTTCCTTCCTTCCTTCCTTCCTTCCTTCCTTCCTTCCTTCCTTCCTTCCTTCCTTCCTGTTTTCTTTCCTATTTCTGAATCCCTTTGAGGGGTATAATCCACTAGGATATTCTCATCCATAGGAATGAAAGGAATTATTGCAAAAGAATGAACTGTTCCTTTAGTTAAGAAACAATAAAATAAGCCTGAAAGTGCTCATAAGAGCACTGTAAGATTTTCTGGGGAGAGGGAAGGGGAAACTCACTGATAAAGCCTAGAACAGTTAGGGTTAATACCCAACACACAAGAGCAGAAAACAGTAGCAAATCTGTGTTCCAGAGCTTCAGATTATTCAACCATTGGATCATGGGAATGGCTGACATCAGAGACTCAACAGTTTGAATCTATTTGAGAGTTTCCAACAACATTCAAGAAAAAGTGAAGAAACATCCTGGGATGTGAAGACTCCAAGTATGGAGAAAAATGAGGTCCAGTTTGTCTTTCCTCTTATTAAGTTGCCATAAGAAAAAGACATAAAAATCAACATCAAACTCAGGTTAGGAAAGTGTTCCATATCTCAGACAGAAAAGCAATGTATACACATATAAGGATGCACATACAATGTTCTCAAAACCAACATAACAGTATAGGAAGGATTGTAGAGAAAACTGGATAATATAATAAAACTGACTAAACGTGAAGAAAGAAAACAAATGATAGTAATCAAACTAAAAAGAAATAATGTCAGCTTACAATATAAAATAAAAAATAGCTCTGGGAGAATAACTAATTAAAAAATAACTCACATAGAAATGCAGATGCCATCTCTACTATACCGTTTTGCCTCTCCGGGATATATTCCCAGGAGTGGTATTGCTGGGTCAAATGGAAGCTCAATTTCTAATTTTTTGAGAATCGTCCATATTGTTTTCCAAAAGGGCTGAACCAGTCGGCATTCCCACCAGCAGTGAAGAAGAGTCCCTTTCTCCCCACATCCACGCCAACACCGGTTGTTTTTGTTTTTTGGGATGTGGGCCAGTCTCTGTGGTGTGAGATTATATCTCATGGTTGTTTTGATCTGCATTTCCCTAATGATTAGTGATGTGGAACATTTTCTCATGTGCCTCTGAGCCATTCGGATTTCTTCTTTAGGAAAGTTTCTGTTCATTTCATCACCCCATTTTTTTGATCGGGTTGGCAGTTTTCTTCTTGTGGAGTTCAACCAGTGCATTGTATATCCTTGTTATCAACCCTTTATCGGATGGGTACTGCATAAATATCCTTTCCCATTCTGTAGATTGTCTCTGTACTTTGGTCACTGTTTCTCTTGAGGTGCAGAAGCTTCTTAGTTTGAGATAGTCCCATTTATTTATCTCTGTTTTCACTTGCTTGGCCAGTGGCGTGTCAGCTTTGAAGATGCCTTTGGCTTCAATGTTGTGGAGGGTTTTGCCGACCTTGTCTTCAATGTACCTTAGGGATTCTGGCCTGATGTTGAGGTCCTTAATCCATTTTGATCTGACTTTTATACATGGTGATAAGTGTAGGTCTAAGCCCATTTTTTTGCATGTAGCTGTCCAGTTTTGCCAGCACAATTTGTTAAACATGCTTTCCTTGCTCCGCTTCGCCTTTTTTGCTCCCTTATCAAAGATTAGATGGTCATATATTTGGGGGGATGTGTCAGAGTATTCAATCCTGTTCCATTGGTCTGCCGCTCTGCCTTTGTTCCAGTACCAAGCTGTCATTGCAGCACTGTTTACAATAGCCAGAATCTGGAAAAAACCAGAGTGCCCCAAAACAGATGACTGGTTAAAGAAACTCTGGTACATCTACACAATGGAATACTATGTAGCTGTCAGAAAACATGAAGTCATGAAATTTGCATATAAATGGATCAACATGGAAAGTATCATGTTGAGTGAAATGAGTCAGAAAGAAAGAGACAGACATAGAAAGATTGCACTCATATGTGGAATATAATGTAACTGAGAAGTACAAGTTGGCAACAATGCAACTTCTGGCAGATATCTCTCTGGACTTAGTTACTAAAATACTAAAATACAGAAACCCAAAACCGAGAGGCCGCTAAGTGTGGTCACTCGACCTCATACCTCTTCATCCTCAGCAATGGAAAACAAATTATCTAATGCTTCCTTTTCAGCAGTTCTGACTTTAGGGGAGAGACTCTCCAAACAATAATAGTGAGTTTTGTTGAAATATTGTATGCAATCAAAGTGAAAGTAAAGTGAAATTTATTAGTTACACAGGCGGGGGGGGGCTAAGGGTGGGGGGGCTAGAGGCATGGGGGGGTTAGGGGTGTGGGGGTACGGGGTGGAGCTATACTGGGATTCTTGGTGGTGGAATATGTGCACTGGTGAAGGGATGGGTATTCGAGCATTGTATAACTGAGATTTAAACCTGAAAACTTTGTAACTTTCCACATGGTGACTCAATAAAAAATAAAAAAATAAAATAAAATAAAATAAAACTGGGCTAGCAGTGTAAGTCACACACAGGAAGGACACTTAGACTATCCCTTTAGGAGTTTGTGTCTGGCTTGTAGATAATTTTAAATGAGATATCAAAATTTGGGAAATTTTCCAATAAAAGCTGATATATTTAAAAAAAATAACTCACATAAAACTCCTAAACTTTAAGCTATGGAAATAAAAATAACAGGCAAATCAGGTAAAATTTTAAATTCCAAAAATAAAGAAAACTTTTTGGAAAGCTATATGTAGAAAAAATAAATTACTGTCAAATTAATGCTTATAGTTTGCCACAGTGTCTACCATTAACATTTTGTTATAATTTTTGTTATATAATTCATATTTAAATATATTTTTGTTATATATTGACTTACAATTTTGTTATACAATGATATTTTGTATGTTATTTCTCTTTAACTAAGGGGTATTTAGACTCTGCTCTATACAATTCTAGCTACTTGAGACTTCTCTTTTTGTTCAAGTTTGTTCCATTGTGGCCAGAGAACATGCTCTGCATATTTCATTTTTTTTAACTGACTGAGAAATTATTTTGTAATTCAGATATAGTCTTTGTTGAGGAATTTTCCATGCATGATTAAAGATGTTGTATGCTATTTTCTGTTGTATGTGGTGGAGATGTGTTTTGTATAAGAAAATTAGGTTTTAGGATTGTGTTTCAGGTGTTTCAATTTGTCTATATTTGGTGAGTTTAGCAGTTTTATAATTTGTTGAAAGGTGGAATATTTGTTGGATGTCTTTGAAAGGGAAATACTGAAGTTCTTGACTATAATTGAGAATTTGTCTATTGTTCCTTGTAGCTGTATCTGTTTTTGCTGCATACATTTTGAGACTCTGATGATTGATGCATATACATTTGGGATAATTATGCATTCTAGGAATATTTATTTACTTAACATTATACTTATCATTACTTATCAATAAATGATAGTTTATTTCCTTGCTGTGAAGTTTATCTGACAATTCCCCCTCTCAATCAACATGCTGTCTCATTATTGTAAGCTAGAGAAGATACTCTTCTCACTTCCAGATAAAAATAACTCTAGTATAATGTGTTTATCAGGGAAAGGTAAAAGATTATTTCATAATGGTTGCTGAAGGTATGTGAGGTCAGGGTATATTTTAGGTGTAGAAAGCGAAGGCAAGGTATGCATTGCCATAAGAATTTTCTTTTATTTAACGACCACAGTTTTCTAAATCTTTGTTTTCCTAGAGCATCCCTTGTCTATCTCTTCTGCAGTTCCTATTTGGAGGCTCCTCCTCCTCCTCCTCTTCCTCCTCCTCCTCCTTTCTTCTTTCTTCTTTTTTCTTTTTTTAACAAAACCACTCAGCCTATATTCTCTCCCTCTCCCCATTCCAAGAGAAGAGAAGAACAAGCATCAATAGTCAAGGAAGTTGCAGAAGTAACACCTAGAACCAGCTTTCCGCTCTGGAGAGGGTACTCCAGCTCCTCCTGGGGGGTTCTGGTGCTCCACATGTTCAGATAAACTTCTCTAGCAACAAAATCTATAAATAATCCCTAAAAGTATAGTCCTGAATGTCACTTTTTCTAACTTTTTAACCTCAAGAGCCAGTGACCACAGGATAATTAAGATGAGTAAAGGTCATTCACCATGAATATTGTATTTACTTCTAAAGTAAAGAGAATTGAGATTTATTATGAAGGATGTGGCTCAAAATACTGCTGTTCAGATATTCTTCAAAACAAGGAATTCCTTCAAACAATTTATTACCCAAAAATAATATAAAATATTGATTCTACAGAATGAGTAAATGAATTCAGTACCAATTAAGCATATAGATTATGCAAATATATGCATATGTGTGATATAAAGTTCGTGGAAAGTCATTAATGAATTAGAAATATATATAATGTAAACTTGTTTTAAATAAAAATTGAAGTAATTACTATTTTAAGAATACTAATTATTTCTGCTCTAAGTAGAAAAGGAAAGAGAAGGCTGATAGTCACCTCAGCTTAAGTTTTCTTGGTTTGAGATAGAATTTTGGTTTAATTTTGTTCTCTCTTTTGTCTTTTTGAAGGCTAAAGCTGGAACATGTTACTCATCAAAAATAATAATCTTGATAGTGAGAAAATCTTTTTACTAGGAGATATTAAGACTAGTAAAAGAGATAAAACCATCAAGATACTTCCCAGCCAGAAAAACAGTTTTTTTTTAATAATACTCCATGGGGTTGAATTAACATCTTTAGTCTTCTTCCATATCTTACCGATAACACATCTTGAGTTAATTAAAAGAACACCAATTTTTTCACACATATTGATGCCAAGGCAAATCTTCCATTTTGATTTAGATGCTTAGAGCCATCTGGGCATTAATATATGCAAATATATATTTCAGATGAGGAATGAACCCAAGGAGACTGTTTGAATAGGAGACAAGTAAAGTATCTTGTTATCATAATGAATTTTTGGACAAAAGCACAGATGTGCATTTTTACAAATGGCAAATACATGGAGTCTAGAAGCCATAAAAGATGTTTCTAAAATGAGAAGACTAAATTAAAAATACAAATTTTATGCAGTTATGCATTGATGCCTACTAATTCTTAGAAAAAAATGCCAGAATATAAATGACAAGTGTAATAAAGAAAATCACTCAAATGTACTCAAAATGTACATTCTCAAATGCCAATTCTAAAACCCTTTTGGGGACTTTGCTATAGCCTGGAATAAACTCTTCTAGAATGGTGCTGATGCTCTGGTGATGCTGATGCTGAAGCAAGGTCCTGGGAGAGTCTTGTACCTTTTGTTAACATTATTAGGATATTCTTTCACGATTCATCGGTTATCTTCTTCTGATCACAGATGAAACAATAGCCAAAAAAACCAAGTCATAGAGAATGCCTACAGCAATAAAATGTTTACAAGGATATCAAAGATTAAATGCTGTTTATCTTGTGCTCACAGACAGTAGAAAAACAAGGGTCTATAAAATCATAGATTTCACAATACTATAAAGTATTAATCGGTTTAAATAAGCCACTAGAATTTCTCTCTGACTGTTTTTTTCTTCAAATGACTCTTACTCTAATACTGATTTCATTTTTTTCTGTTAGAGCTATCCCAGAAGCGTCATATTTGATAGGATTCCATAAGGCTCAGAAGACCCCAATCTCACACCTGGAAATTTGAAGTTCTATTGAAAATGTTATACTGTCTTTAATTACTTTTAATTACTTTTGCTGTTCCTATTCCTTCATTATTATTGTTAAGGTGACAAACAGTCACATCACATTTGTAATGTTTGCAAGCATCATACACTTTAGTTGCGGTGCTTCCTTGCATTCTGATTGTAGTGTTTTCTTGAGGTTACATTTTCCATCAAACACTAAATACACACACACACATACACACATATGTTGTGGTAGTGTTACAGTTCCCATCAAAAGTCAAACACTTTAGTCGCAGTACTTCCATAAACATGACTGCAGAGAGCTAGAGAACACGCACTTTGTTAAGATTACACACTTAGAAATTCAAAATAGCAGGGCCACCAGACCATGCTTGGAAAAAGTAGGTAATCTACAGCTCCTGTCCTGAGATTAATGAAATGTATTAGCTTCTCTGTTGCTATAATTGGGATTTTTCATTCTGTGTTAGCATTTAGTTGGCCCCACTCTGTGTTTTGGAGTACATATAAAGTTTTAAGTGTCTTATGTGCTTATAGGAGATTGGATAGAGAAAGGTTGGAATTCTGGGAATCCATACTTTATTGTGTCAAGAACATATCTGCACAGGAACATTGCCACATATCTTAGCTCTTGTTTAGGCTTTTGGATAAAAATCATATGTCCATTTGGGATAGTTTTTATTGTATTCTTTTTCAAATGTTGAAATTAAGTCAATTTACAAATAAAAGCACACTTTACATAAAATTATATCTAAATATTAGTAAAAGAATCATCAGAGCTTCCAGTTTGGGGGTTGGCACATAGGGTGACACTTAACTAGGGAAGCAGTCAATCATTTATTGATATATACCATATATCTGCTTGTCTTATACACCAAAAGTATAATACAAATTCATGATATGTGTGAAAATTAAGCCAATTATGATGATTAAGTCAATCACAGAGTGTAGATATGTAATAGTTTATTTTTTTATCTTTGTGGTCTAAAGTAAGAATATGCATTTATGTCTCATACTTGAAATTAAGTCAGCATGAGGGAAATTTAAAATTTATTATTGAAATCTCCCAAATGAGATTGTTATTCTTTCACTATATTTTTTCAATTGTTATTGAAATATCGAGATTTGCAACACTGTTAATAATACAATACCATGCATATTAAAAATCTTTTTTTTTCACTTATCATCAATGGAAACACAAAAAAATAAAAACAATAAAGAGATATCTTTCCATATCAGTAATATTATGTCAGAGCAAAAATAATAGAAGCAGTTGGTTCTGGTGTGGATGTGGGGGAAAGGAGCGCCATCTACTCTTTGTGAGAATGCCTACTGACTCAATCTCTCTGGAAAACGGCATGGACTATTGCAAAAATAAGAATTGTACTTCTTTACAATCCGGATATTCCACTCTTGCCATATACTGCAAGGGCTCTCAAACTCTATTTGTATGTTCTCACTGAGAAGCAAACAAGGCAAGGACGGAAGCTCCACTTCTTTTCTTCTATGTTGATACTACCTTTGAAAAATCAGTGTCTACTGAAGGGAGATGTGTGGTTTATTTAATATGAAAATGGATTGTGGAGCCTGCATTTAAAGCTTAGATCACTGGTGCATCCCAGACTGCCAAACTTGGGAAAGTTTATCCAATATCTTTAAAACACAGATGCCACTACTACTTGCTGATTGAAGAAAAAAACCAAAACACTGCTATGATGGAATTATTTTGAATGGATTTATGCAAAGTTTTAGTGTCCTGAATAATGTATAACAGATACATGCAGAGTTTCACTACCAGTCATTCTCTTTATTCTCAAGGCTGTAGGACTCAGGGCCTAATCCCTTTATCTCTCTTCCTACTACACGCCTGTGTCTTTATGCAAGGAGGTGTTCTAAAAGTTAACATCATTATAACAGATGTGAAAAAGGGAATTGTAGTACAGAAGGAGTTAGACTAAGATGTCTAAAAGAAAAGGTGAAACATCCCTAAAATTGTGGGAAATTTGTAATTTGGTGTCTCAAATATTTTACCATGATTTGGAACTTTATTGTAACAAATACATGTCTAGATATGTTGACACTTTTGTTTCTTTTCAAAAATGTTCTAATAATGGGTTGGGAGATAGTCTAAAAGTTAGGGAACATTCCTAACATGTGCCTAACTCTGGTTAGATGCCCAGGACCACATGCTCTCTGAGAATAGCAGAGTGCAACACTGGGAACCTCCCACGCTACCCCCAGGAATTGGAAGTCTCTGAGCACAACTGACACTTGTCTCTATACTCAACACTGAGGAACCCCAGCAGTCAACCTTGAATTTTAGTATTGAACCATTGGCAGTTGGCTAAGAATGACCTGTCCAGCCCTGGGCCTCCTGAGCACTGTTTGAAAGGCTCATTGCTCAAAAAAAATCTTAATTTTCTTAAAAAAAATCACCACGAATTACAAAGTTATTCACGATTGGGTTTTAGGCATATACTGACATTAGTCCCTTCACTAGTACCCACTTCCCTCCACCAATGCCCCAACCCCTTTGCCTCCCTTCCACCAATGCTGTGATGCGAGGTGCTTTATGTTTTGTGTTTTGATTTTATAAAATAATTTTTGACACTGTGATATACAGTACTGTGGCTAAAAGGATTTCAGGCATAACATTTGACCACCCTTCAACTCCTCCTCCTTCTCCTGGCTAAACACCTTCCTCCACTACAGTTATAGCCTCATCCCTGTCCAGGTGTCATCCTCCTAATGAAGCCCACTTTTCATATCTTTTGTTTTAATTGTCTGTGGAAATTCGTTATTCCAAAATTGTGTTTATTTATATCCCTTTTGTACATTAGTATTTCTCCCCTTGATTAATTTACAGAACATGATATTCTCCAGATCCATCCAGATAGTAGCAAGATGCATTATTTATCTTTGCTTATAGCCAAATAATATTACATTGTATGTATGAACTATGTTTTTTAATTTTTTTAATTAAACTTTTTTATTAGTGAATCACCATGAGGTACAGTTACAACTTTTCATGCTTGTGTTTCAGTTATACAATGCTTGAGTACCCATCCCTTCACCAGTGCCCATTCTCCACCACCAATGATCCCAGTATCCTTCCTACCCTACCCCATCCCCCTCACCCCACCCCACCTCTGTGGCAGAGCATTCCCTTTTGTTATCTCTCTCCCTTTGGGTGTTGTGGTTTGCAATAGAGGTACTGAGTGGCCATAGTGTTTGATCTATAGTCTATTTTCAGCCTGCATATCCTTTTCCGTGTGGGTCCTCAAACCACATGTTATTTGGTGTTCCATTCTCTATCAGAGCTGCCCCTTCCTCTAGCGTGTGAGACCAGCTTCCAAGCCTTGGAGCCAACCTCTCGGTACTTATTTCTACTATTCTTGGGTGTTAGTCTCCTACTCTGTTATTTTATATTCCACAGATAAGTGCAATCTTTCTATGTCTATCTCTCTCTTCTGACTCATTTCACTTAGCATGATACTTTCCATGTTGATATCCACTTATATGCAAATGTCATGACTTCATCATTCCTAACAGCAGCATAGTATTCCATTGTGTAGATGTACCAAAATTTCTTTAACCAGTCATCTGTTCTCTGTCACTTGGGTTTTTTCCAGATTCTGGCTATTGTAAACAGTGCTGCAATGAACATACTATGGTTTTTTAATCTGCTCATTTATTTTTGGAAAAGGGTTGTTTCCAGCTTTTGCCTATAATGAACAGTGCTGCAAGTCAACCACCGTATCACTGTCATGCTGTTGCTCATCGATTTGCTCTAGCGGACGCCAATGACATCTCCATTCGTTCCTGTCATGTTCAGGGTCAAGGGAATATGACCCACTATTGTTACTGTTTTGGGCATATCGAATACACCATAGGTAGCTTGCCAGGCTCTGCCATGTGAAATTTTGCATCGCTCTCTTCCAGGAGCATTGTTTTACAGTCTCTGGATCTGGTCCATTGATGAGATTATATGGCACCAGGGGGAGTTTGTGGGTGTAACTGCCAAGCTACTGGAAAACTGGGATCTGGGTGGAGGAAGCCCAGTCCCGATCTGAGCCGGCTTGGAGATCTGAGTCACAGCTCCCGCATATTTGGGTTCCTCTGTTCCTTCATGGATGAGGCTCATCCGAGCATGTGGAGAGTGGCCTTGAGCATAGCTGTGGCTGGGTTCTGGAGGTTTTCAGCTGCTGGGTCTCTGCTTGGGGCAGGGAGGGAAACTCAACCCACCCCCCTCCAAGGGGACTTCGGTGAAGACAGCCTGGCATGGGGGCAGGAGACTCTGTAGGTTAATAGAGAGGAAAATGAGCCTGTTGAGGAAGGACAGATGCCATGAGAAAGAGAAAAATATAAGAGGTGGTATAAATTAGAATAATTCAGAGAAATGAGGTGGAATGGAGGTTGAAGAGTGGTAGATAAGGGCACGTGTACTTTTGCATTTGTTGACTATAAAGATGATGGGGATACTAACAATGATGAGGAAGTTGAGGCAGAGGAATGATTTGATTTTTTTTGATAGATTTTATGTTGATTTAACTTTTGACCATATCATATAGGGCACATAGGAGAAGATACAAGGGAAAAGTTCATAATAATCAAGAGTTTAGAGAATCAAGTAAAAGCAAAGGAAATAAAGGCATAAGAAGAGGAAAGGGTGGGACTCTACCTATATTTCTTCTAGTGAAGAAGAGAAATTCAGCTATTGAGGGTACTATGATTTACTCTACCTAGGTGTCCTGTGGCAAAGACTCAGGAATCCCAACAAATTAAAAAAGTATCAATGAGACTTGTTTATTTATAGACTCAAGATCCCAGGAAACTTTCATTTCTGACTAATTTTCAAGTTTTCTTAGACTCTCATCATCATCATCATCATCATCATCATCATTATCATCATCTCGTTGATCATCAAATTTCTCGAGCAGTCTCAGTAACAACTCCATTCATCCTATCCCTGAGATTTTATAAGCCTCTCTCTTTATCCTTCCAATGATGCTGTACTGAAGGCTCTTTCAGGGACAGAGGGATGAGACCCAACTTGTTACTGGTTTTGGCATATGAATACACCATGGGAACCTTGCAAGGTTCTCCCATGTGGGCAGGAAACTCCCAGTACTTTGCCAGGATCTCCCAGAAGGAGAAGTAGGCTATATAAGCTTGCTTTTAAGTCTCTGGATCCTGGTCGTTGACAGCATTACACAGCACCAGGGGGGCAGTCCCTGGATGTGACCACCTAGCTACTGAGAAATGGGAAATCTGGGCAGAGGAGGCCCAGTCCCGATCCGAGCAGCCTTGGAGGTCTCAGCCCCTGGTTTAATACTTTACTAGAGTTTCAGAGAGAACCAAAGAAAACACTAACACATACATACATTATCACTCTCTATATACTACATATATATACCAATATACTCTATCTATCTATATTTATATCTATATAGCTAAAGGGAAGTAAGTGGGGTGGACACATATTTTTGCCTCCTTCTGAAATTTGAGCATATCACCTACTGGGACATTAATAAGTTAATCAGTCATCAAATTTCTTTAAGTTTCAATTTATTTCCAGATTTTTACTGGTTCTTCATTACTAAAGTACATTTGAGAAATAACTGACTGGAAGATTGATCTTGGTTTTCATCCCTCTGTCCTCCACAATTTTTTTAGCTCACAAATGCCTATATTGGATGGTCAAAAGTTAAATCAGACTCAAAATCTATTCTTACCCTGCCTCAGTTTCCTTACCATTGTTAGTATCCCATCATCTTTCTAGTCTACAGACTTTGATCATTCATATGTTTGGAATTTACCCTCTCTACTGAACTACCACTTTGTGGGGGGGAGTGGTGTTTTCATGCTGCCTCCTGCCCTTGGTTCATGCTTATTTTCTTTTTTTGTAGAGGGGAGCTTTTTGTGGAGGGGGTGTCACCTGCACCTTGCTCAGGAGTTACTACTGATTCTATATTTAGGAATTACTATTGGTTGGTGTTCAGAGGGCCATATGGGATGCTGGGGATCTAACCCAGGACAGCCATGCAGAAGGCAAACATCCCACCCACTGTACTATGGCTCCTGCCTGGGGCTTGTCTGTTTTCTTGAGTTAATTAATTCCAATGATTTTCTATGTCTATAAAAGCATATGACCTTCACATGTATCTATGTGTTGATATATACCTTCAACAGCTTGGTGGGACAACTTTGGGATTACCTACTCTAATAGTCAACTTTTAAAGTCCAATAGCTCCCATAGAATCCATTGAAAATGTTGGTTGATAGTATATAGGTCTTTTAAATTTTATTTGCCACTTACATTGTAGTTTACAGAGTTGTTCATTATGATTTGTTATAGACCTTCAGTATTCCAACACCAATTGAACCACCATTATACCTTCCCACCACCATCATTTCCAATTTTCCCAACAACCCCTTAAAGCTGCCCCCATAAAGGCCCTCAATAATTTATTTTATATTGCTTATCATAAATAATTTACTAAAAGAATGATCCAAAAATGTTTCCTTCAAAGAAATTTAGTGAAAATTTTTATATTTAACCATGGAGTCATTAAGCTCTTTTAAAAGCTAAATCTTAATAAGATATTACTAAAATGTTCTTATAGGTTAAGCCTTTGTGTTCATATTTTGTTATTAAGTTTGGTTATGTTTTATGTTACATCCCAGCCAATCTGGTGTGCTACTCTTGGATTATCAGTGTGTAGAATTTGAGATGTTGAATGTGGCCATGCACTGCAGGAAGTTCACATTTTTTAACAGGGTGGTACAGCTGGAGTTAAATTTTTAACTGGGTAGCAGCTTTTGGGCATTGTGACTGCTGGGCCTTCTGGAAGTATGGGGATACGCAGGGAGATAGGTCATCCCCAACTCTGTGAAAGACTGAAGACTTCAGTCACAAAACCTGCATACCTGAGTTTTTCAATGAATTAGATTCTGAATGAGGCTCATCTGAGTAGAGGAATTCGGCCAGGTGTATGAAGCTGATTGGGAAGTGTGGAGGTTTGGGGCTGCTAGGGCTCTAGGTGTGCATGGGGCTCATTTGTCTCACTATGGATTGCCTTGCGCAGGGTCCTGAAGAATCTATGCAACTTGTTCATCACTTTTGAGGTTTATTTAGGAGTTTCCAATAGTGTAAAGTTTATCACCTGAAACATTGCAATTTTGCTATACAATAGTTGGAGTTGGAACATAGCGAAACTTGGGAAAATAAATGAAGAATGAGGTTAGTTTTTGGTAAAGAAGAAGAGGGTGGTAGATGGTGTTATGGATCAGGACAGACACCAGAGGTAAAACAGGACTGTGTAAATGTGGTCTACGTTTAGGAAATCACACTATAGGCACTTAGCATGAACGATGGGAACCTCCAACAGAATAGCACATGATATTAGTTCATAAGTAAATAATTTATTCTAACAAATATGTACAGGGAACCTGCACCAATAGCACCTTCTGTTCTTTTGCTATGAAAGCACTTTCCTTTGTGCATTTCTAAATTGTAGATGAACAGAAGGACTAGTGTAGATAAAGGTGGGAGGAAGAGTGTCGAAGGATGGATGTGACATAAGAGTAGGGCTTTTGGAATGCAGTAGTCTTTATAGTTCCACACTTTTAAATTTATATATGTTTACTAAGATTTGTGGCATTTCTTTGAAAATTCAATTTTCCCATGCAAGATTATGCAAAAGTATAGGTGATATAAATTAAGCGAACCAAAAAAAAATGTAGAAGTGGCACATAAAGTGGGGCTAAGAATAGTGTGTCTCTTGTGATGACCTACAAACCAGGTTACACAGTAGCTCCAGATTTTTTAAAAAGACTCATCTAGAGGAGGAATGCAAATAGTTTCACGTTGGTGATAATAAAAACACATTTGATGTTGAGTGATTATACATACGGTGGGTAGGGAGCTTGCCTCGCATATTGGCTATCCCAAGTTCAATCTCTTGCATCCCAGGTGGTCCCCTAAGCATTGACAGGAGTAATTCCTGACTTTAGAACCAGGATTAACCCATGAGCATCACTATGTGTGGCCCCCAAACAATAACAACAAAAACCACATTTGCTTTGCTTGAATATATAGAGCTCTTGAAACAATGTTGAATGGAATTGGCTGGGTATACATGGCAGACAGTGTGACATTATAAACAATCTCTAGCCTAAAATTCCTTATTGATAAGTTGTTGGTAATTTTTCCATATTGGTTGATGTCATTATTTTAATAAGGGAACATGAAACAACCAACAAAACAACTCCAAAGGTAGATTTAAACCAACGATTTGGTTCTATTTAGGCATGGCTTGATCTAATTTGTGTAAAATAACCCTTTTTGCATATTTCACATTTCAAAGGTGCTTAGTAACTCTGAATTGTAAATATTACTCAACCATTGGTATACTTGTCAGGATTTGACAATTGGATTTGTAACATATTAGCTTACTCATTTCATATAATATGTAATATGTAATTATTATAATTTTTAAACAGGAACAGGAACAAAAATCATAGTACAAAATGGCCAAATTAATAAAAATAATGAGGTACTTTGATTATTTTGTCAATGGACCTGACTCTGGAAAAGTGAAAGTGAGACAACCCATGAGCAGACTCCATGAGATTTAGAGTCAAACTTCCTGTTGCCATTTATGTAGAGAATTTGTGAGCTCTTATTTCAATTTGTTTTTTCACAGGAATAACACTCTATAGCCACCCATACGGAGGGGCACTGCTGAACGAGGACAAGATGTAAGTTGAAGGAATACAAGAGGCAGATGGATGACTCCAATTCTGGAAGAAAATCTTTGAGATACTTATGGATCATTTGAGTCCTCTTTATAATTTGTGTTAAGTGATGTTATCACTCCAAAAGACCATGAATTTTTTGTTTGTTTGTTCCTTGGACCATGCCCAGCTGTACTCAGGGGTTACTCTTGACTTTACATTTAGGATCACTCTTTTGGGAACAATGTCAGATATCAGGGATCAAACCCAGGTCAGTTATGTGCAAGGCAAGCGCCCTGCCTGCTATACTTTTTCTCCAGCTCATGACTTACGAATTTCTTAACAAAGTATCAGTAGATTTTTAAAAGAGGAAAAATACTGATTAAGTTATAAATGGATGAGCCTTGCAACTGTATTTATAAACATATTTTTTCTGTGGCAGTGGTTTTCCAGAAGCCCATTGAACTCCAGATGTTCCAGATATTTTTCCAGCTTAAAAATTATGCTAATCTGGAGTGATAGCACAGCAGGTAGGGCGTTTCCCTTGCACAAAGCCGACCCAGGTTCGATTCCTCCGTCCCTCTTGGCGAACCCGGCAAGCTACCGAGAATATTCCACTTACAGGGCAGAGCCTGGCAAGCTACCCGTGGCATATTCAATATGCCAAAAACAGTAACAACAAGTCTCACAATGGAGACGTTACTGGTGCCCACTCGAGCAAATTGATGAGCAGTGGGATAACAGTGATACAGTGATACAGAAAAATTATGCAGCATTCATAGTAATACCTTATTGTAAATGTATCATGCAAACATTTCATGGTCTAGCTAGAGTCATGGTTGTTCCTAAAGCCAGCGTAAAATGTAAAATATGCAATAAGGGTTTTTTTTTTTCTTTTTTGGGTCACACCCGGCAATGCACAGGGGTTACTCCTGGCTCTGCACTCAGGAATCACCCTTGGCGGTGCTCAGGGGGCCATATGGGATGCTGGGAATCGAACCCGGGTCAGCCACGTGCAAGGCAAACGCCCTACCCGCTGTGCTATTGCTCCAGCCTCAGCAATAAGGGTTATTTTGCACAAATTAGATCAGGCCATGCCTAGATAAAACCAAATCATTGGTTTAAATCTATTTTTGGAGTTGTTTTGTTTGTTGTTTCATGTTCCCTTATTAATATAGTAACAAAATTTCTAGACACAAAAATTGCCAGTTGGCACCATTTTATAAAAGTTAAAATGATTGGGGGCTGGAGAAATTGCACAGTGGATAGAATGTTTGCCTTGCATGCAGCAGACATGGGTTCGATCCCTGACGTCTCAGATAGTGTTCTGAGCATCACTAGACGTAATTTCTGAGTGAAAAGCAAGGAGTATCCCCTAAGAATTTCCTGATATGGTGGGGGAAAAAGGTAAAATTCTCTGTCTGCGTTATCAAATGGCTTACTGCCATTATCCATTTTCTCATACACCTTCTCTAACATTTAGGTGACAAATTTATGTAAAAAATTGATAATAAGTAACAGAGAACATTACCTAAGTATTTTCTATTTATCTACTAAATTTAGGATCAGAACACTACTATGATTAGTGAAAGTTCTAACCTGAAGTACTTAAAAGATAGAAAGTCTCCATATTTATATACCAATTTTCTGGATTCTGTCTTTAGTACTTATCCAGTATTTCATGTGTAGATTTGTGGGAGTCTTTTTTGAAGTCTACAAAATCAGATGTGATGGAAAAATAAAGGAAGGAAATGGTGGACAGTTTTTAATGAATCATTGCATCATTTGCATCTCTTCTGTATTCTCTCTCAAAAGGGAGGCTGGTTAAATGAGGACATTGGCAATGGTTCAATATTTAAAAAATGATCAAGAACTTTTACAGCATATATCATCAAAACATGTGCATGAGTTCCAATATTTCTCTGAAAATTTTACAAATGTATTCATATATGTGTTAATGTTGTGTAGATCTATGGTTAATATCCACCTCCTAACACCCTTACATAGGTAACTCCATAACGGACAAAAAGCCCCACCCTGGGTGTCTTTTGTTTTAATTGAAAGTCAAGGTTATACACTGAGATAGCAAACTCTAAAAATTTTCCTTTACTTTTTAACCCTCAGTTGCATTTTCTATAAGCTAGAAACAATAACCTGTGTCTTAAGAGCTTGTTGAGAGTATTTAGAATTCAGCTTGTAGTCAATGACTTGCTAATAAATTCTTTATGTTTTTTATTACTATTATCCTCAACGTAGTGTTGACAACATAAATAAGTCTCATGTCCTTTGACTGTTATCTGACAAGACGTTTTGTTTTGTTTTTGTCTACAGCCTGGAGAGTATCCGGCAGTGTGGGGTGGCCCTCTGCATCGTCCTGGGATTTTCTATCCTATCTGCATCAATTGGTAGCTCTGTGGTGAGAGACCGGGTGATAGGAGCCAAAAGGTTGCAGCACATAAGTGGCCTGGGCTACAGGACATACTGGTTTACTAATTTCCTATATGACATGGTAGGTTAGGGGAGGATATTCCGTGTGTTTTTATACCAGTTGTGAATAAATTGATAATTACTGAACACTGCCCTTTACCCGGTTCTATGCTCACAACTTTACAGACTGTAGTTTGGTGTATTAATTAACACTCTGATCCTACTTTGATTAATTTCCTTTGAACACATAATCCAGATTCTTAAAATATTTTGTGTGGCATAGTTAAAACACCAAAACTTTTAGGAAATAATTAATTCTAATCAGAATTTCTCCCAATTCTACCCGGTGACTAAAAGGTAATGTTCCCAAAATTATTCACTCACAGGTTTGATATGTAAGTTTGGTCGAGACATTGGTGTGCATTTTACTAATATACAAGATAATTTGATAATCTTATCTATAACCAAGAAAGGCTGGTCTTTGACTCCATACTCATTACACTCAGACAAGAAAGTAAATGGCTCTCATGTTGACTCAATGAATACCATAAATCCAGGTATTGTAGTCATTATTGCAATGAAGGTTACCACTGAGTCTCTTTTGACTTCTTATTTTTTTAATAGCCACAATGATTTACAAAGTTATTAAGTATACAATCTTCCAGTTTCAATCCAGGGACCTTAGTGGAAGGAAGAGTTGCTGAAGTTGGTGGTGGTCATTCAATTTTGCCCCTGGGGTTGGAGATTACTGCTGAGCACTCTGTTTTGCCATACCTGCCATTTCACAGTAAAAAAATGGTCATTTTTTTCCAAGGCAAGAAAGAAAGATGCTTCAAGGTAGAATGAGAACTTTCAAGGAAGAATCAGAGTTCCAGGTCATCAGGGGATATCTAAAGTTTCTAAACTACTAGAAATCTCCTATTTTCTACAGTAATTTTTCCTTATCACTCCTACTCTATACAATGCCTTTTTTTACTCTGACATTTGCCTAGGGCTTAAATGAAGGAGGTATTATTTTCTAGATTCCTCTTTTTTTTAAAAGAATTTTATTGAATCACCATGAGATAGTTACAAGCTTTCATGTTTGGGTTACAATCACACAATGATCAAACAACCATCCCTCCACCAGTGCACATTCCCCACCACCAGTATTCCCGGTATAACCCCCCTTTCCTGCCCTCTCCCTGCCTCTATGCAGACAATAGTCCCCATACTCTCTCTCTACTTTTGGGCATTATGGCTTGCAACACATACACTGAGAGGTTATCATGTTTGGTCCATTATCTACTTTGGCACACATCTCCCACCCCAACTGATTCCTCCAGCCATCATTTTCTTATTGATCCCTTCTCTATTCCATCTGCCTTCTCCCACCACTCTAGATTTCTCTTTACTTTGACATATGCCTTAGGGCTTAAAGGAATGGGGGTTGTGTTCTAGATGGGTCTTTACTCTGCCTTGGGTGTTTTATTTTGTTTTGTTTTCTTTTGTTATTTTTTGCTTTTTGGGTCACACCCAGCAATTCTCAGGGGTTACTCCTGGCTTTGCACTCAGGAATTACAACTGATGGTGCTCAGGGGACCATATGAGATGCTGGGAATCGGACTCCGGTCGGCCGAGTACAAGGCAAATGCCCCACCCGCGGTGCTATCACTGCAGCCCCTGCCTTAGATTTAAAGGAAGGGGGGATTGTGTTGTAGGTAGACTTATTTTTTACACCTTCCTCCAACTCTTCCCTGTTTATTTTTTCAATTGCTGGTTAAAAGGGTAATTATATGTATCTGAATGACTCTTCATGTCTAAAGTATTAAGAATAAAACCATAACAAAATTCTCTCCTTCTCAGCTTATATTCTTTTTTTTTAATTGAATCACTATGAGATACAGTTACAAAGCTTTCATGTTTGAGTTTCAGTCATACAGTGATCGAACACCCATCCCTCCATCATTGCACATATTTAACCACTAATAGGATGAATGCAGAACAAGTTAAAACATCAAGTAGTACAAAATCTGCAATTGTCTTGCGATTAGATTTAATGAGAGAATAAAAGGGGAATGGGGAGAATGGTGCCTTTAAATTTGGAGGTCAAAGAAGGACTCTGAGGAAGTGGCATTTAATGTGAGATCTGAAAGTAAGAAGCTAGTCTTGTGGAAGCTATTTGAGAGAACTCTGAGATTAAGAAAGAAGAATTTAGGATGTGAAAAGTACTAATGTGGCAGAAGTCATGTCAACATGAATCTGGGGTTTATAGGGAAGAATGCCTTAGAGTTTGCACCCTTGATTCTATAAAAGGAGAGAAGCAATGTTACCTGGAAAATATTTGGATTTAAAATATGTGTATGGGTGACTGTACCTGTATGTTGAGACTAAACACAGAAAACTACCATACACTAGTGACTTAAATGTTAAAAATATATTTCCACCGAGTTCTGAAGGTTAGAGACTGAGATCAAGGTGGGTGTTAGCCGGGATTGGTTCTCTTTTATTGTATTGGCTACCTTCTTTCTATAAGACACCTGGTCACCTTTGGTGTGTCTCTATTATCATGTCCCCTTACTATATGAATGCTAGTAGTGTTAGATTTGGGCTTAGTTCAATACAGTCACCTTACTAAAGGCCTTATCTTTAGACACAGACACATGTTTGGGTCCAGAGCTTCAACAAATGGACTTTGTAGGAATATTATTTACCCTGAAACAACTGGATTCTTCAGGACTAATTCTACTAATATAAAATATGTGATGCTTAAAATATGAAGTCTAAGTGGAAGCTGAAATGCGAACCCCATCTGATGTGTGGCTTTCCTGTTTTGTGTTGTTTTTTTCCTTTCTCAGCTTTTTTACTTAGCTTCCGTCTGCCTGTGTGTCACAGTTATCGCTGCCTTCCAGTTAACAGCTTTTACTTTCCGAGCAAACTTGGCAGCCACGGCCCTCCTGCTGGCACTCTTCGGGTATGTGAGACAAACACTGCTACAGAATTTGGGTTTGTTTTCTGAAAAAGAAAATCCCCTCAGATGACTTTGAACCTGCTGGCAGCTTCATGATTTTTTCTCTTTTAAAGCAATTATTTTGCTTCAACAAGGAAAGCTGAGCAAACAAGCTTGAGCAGATGATGGTCTGTGGGAGGGACAAGATAACACAGCCGCAGAGAAATGGCCTTGATAGACTCCCAAGATGTTTGACAAATGTGTCTGATGGAATGGAATTTTGATATTCTCCTTTTGATATTAATCAGGGACTCAAAGATGTAATTCAGTTAGCTCTTAAATTGAGTCTCTAAGAATTTCTCATGAAATTCTGTGTTTAATATACTTTTTATCTATGACGTCACTGGCTTAAAAATATTTTGTCGAATTTTTGTCATTTTGGCATTAGAGACTGAGATTAAGGTGGTTGTTAGCAGGGATTATTTCCCTTTTATTTTAATAGGAGAGATATCAAGACAAAAAGTCATAACATTCATAAACATAGATACACACTACACACACAATCAGAATTATTTATAGTGATCTACTTGGTATTAGGACTATATTGGTAGTATACCACCTACTTGGTATTAGGAATATATGTTTTATATGTGATTTTATGCCTATATCTAGATATGTGGGCAACAGTTGCTAAAAAATGAGGAAGTTATTACTAACTTAAAATTCAACACAAATTATTTTTATTTTATTTTTAAATATTGTAGGCTATATATTAAGTTCTTAGCAGTGATGTCGAATTGAACCTTGATTTCCTTATGAAAAACATTAACTAAGCTCATTAAACTGTCACTCAATACCAATGCTAATTGTTTAATAAGCCATTCTATTTTATCTAAGCAAAAATAGAAGTACAAATATTTTCATATAAATGTCAGTTATATTAGTGTTTAAGAAATCTAGAAAACATAATTTAATTAAACATAAAACAAAAACCCAGACACAGATGAATATACTGGAAGCTTCTGAACATTTAAAGTAGAACTACTCCAATCCTTGTCAGGATCTTTCAGAAAGTTGAAAAATCATGAACCTTCCAAAAGTTTCTCTTAGAAAAATATTATGATAATATCAAAAGCATATAGATATCACCAAAAACAAAGACCTATATTCCTAATAAAAGTATAGGGAAAGATCCTTAACAAAAGTTTAACAAACCGAATTCTATACATCAGAAAGACCATGCAATAAGACCAGTAGGATTTATCCCACAGATGAATACATAGTTAATATACTGATTTTCATCCTTCCCAATGATGCCACATTGGAGGCTCTTTCAGTGTCAGGGAAAGAGCCATCATTGTTACTGTTTTGCTATATCAAATATCTATCTCCCGCACTCCCAGCTCAGGCCTCTCTCTGGATCTACTCCACTCCTTCTCTAGTCTCTCCTTCCCCATGTCTCTCTCTAGGAACCCCTTTTTGCTCATGGCGCAATACATTGACGTCACCAAAGGCACCAAAAGATCTTACAGGAAGAACACTGAGGCAACATTATTCTGTTGTTACAATTTACTCAAATCAGAGACACATCTAGAAAATAAAATTTCATAACAGAGTAGGAAACTGATACCCAAGAATAGTAGTATATAATACCAGGAGGTTGGCTCCATAGCTTGGAGGCTGGCCTCACACTCTGAGGGAAAATCATCCCAGATAGAGAAGGGAACACCAAGTAAAATGTGATTGGAAATCCCGCGTGGGGAGGAAGATGCTTGCTGAAAGTATACTAGAGACTGAACATGATGATCACTCAATACCCCTACTGCAAACCACAACACCCAAAAGGAGAGAGAGAGAGAACAAACTGGAATGCCCTGCCACAGAGGCTGGGTGGGGTCGGGGGGATGGGATTGGGGGATGGGAGGGATACTGGGTTCATTGGTGGTGGAGAATGGACACTGGTTGAGGGATGGGCTCTCGAACATTCATGAGGGAAAAACAAGCACGAAACTGTGTGAATCTGTAACTGTACCCTCACTGTCACTCACTAGTTAAAAAATAAATTAATTAAAATAAATAAATATTTTTTTTCAAAGTTTAAAAAAAAAGAAAAAAGAAAATTTCAGACCAATCTCCCTCATGAATTGCAATTCAAAATTCCTTTAAAAAATCTTAGCTAATTGAATTCAACAACATTTTAAAAATTATACACCCTAACCATGTGGGGTTCATCCCAGGGATACAAGGATGGTTCAATTATGCAATGCAATTAACATAACACACCACACTAATAAAAGGAAATATAAAAATCATATGATCACATCACTTGATGGAGAAAATGCCTTTGACAAGATCAAACATCCATTTATGATAAAAAAAGAACATCCTTAACAAAATAGATGAAGGAAAAATCCTCAAGATAATAGTGACCATGTATCATAAGCCCACAGCTAGTATAATCCTTAGTGGTAAATAACTGAAAAAATTCCCTCTAAGATCAGCTATAAGACAAGGATGTCCACTCTTTCCACTTCTACTCAAAATAATATTAGAAGCTATGGCTACAGAAACTAAGTAAGAAAAACAAATCAAAGGAATACAAACTGGAGAAGAACTCAAATTAATACTATTTGCAGATGACTTGATTATATGCATAGAAGATCCTAAAGAGTTCACAAAAAGTCCCTAAAAATAATTAATCAGCACAGTAAAGTGGCCAGCTACGAAGTCAATACAAAATAAATAGGTTGCATTTTTATATACAAAGAATGAAACAGAGGAGAAAGCAGTCAAGGAGTTTATCCCATTTAAATTAGCATCCAAAAACATCATATATCTTGGAATCAGCTAAACAAAAGATGTGAGAGATATATACTGTGATGACTTTAAATAATATAAGAAAAAATATAATAAAACTTTATAAGATGAAAAAATATACCATGTTCATGCATTGGAAGTATCAATATTATTAAAATGACTATCCTACCTATGCTATTATATAGGTTCAGTGCAATTCCCATTCAAATTCAGACAACTTTCTTCCTAAATCTACAAATGTTAGTAGTAGAGTTCATATGAATCAGGAAAGACCACAAATAAACAAAGCCAAACTGTAAAATAAGAAATTGGGAGTTGATCAAAACTTCATGGTGATGGAATAAAAATATTCTGATCTTATGATCAATGGGTCATAATATAATACTGTATGACAAAGATCCTTATATATGGGCAGTTAATTTTTGATAGTGAAGCACAGAAAATGAAAAGGAATAAAGACAGCTTCTTCAATAAATCGTGCTGGGAAAACTGGAAAAATGCACGTTAGAAATTTTAGTTGGATCCACATCACATAAAAATCAATTCAAAGTGGATCAAAGTCATCAGGATATGATCAGAAACTATAAAGTACATTGAAGAAAATATAGACAAAACACTAAGATTTGAGCCTCAAAAATGTCTTCAACAAAATGATAACACATAACGGCAATACAATCAAAGATTAACAAATGGGACTGTATAAAATTAAAGAGCTTCTGCATGGCAAAAGAAACATGGGCTAAAACCAAAGGACAGCTAATTGAATGGGAAAAATTATTTGCATTCAGAACATTAGGTAAAGGTTTGATACACAGGATATGTAAAGTATGCACAAAGACCAACACCAACTAGAAAACTCTATCAACAAATGAGCAGAGGAAATGAATAAACTCTTATCAGAGGAAGACAGGATAATGACCAATAGACACACACAAAAATGTTCATCATCACTTATTATCAGAGAAATACTAGTCAAGATGATAATAAGACACCACCTCACACCAATGATAATGGCACAAATCAGAAATAAAAGGAAGAATCTGTTGGGGGGATGTGGTAGAAAAAAAAATTCATGTATTGCTGGTGGGAATGTTGTCTGGCACAACCCCTGCAGAGGAGTATGGAGAGTTCTCAGTAAACTTAAAATTGAACTTCCATATAACCCAGCAATTCCACTTTTGGGGACTCTACACCCACGACACAAAAACACTCTCTCAAAAGGACACAGGCACATCATTATCATTGCTTACTCAGTACAATAATAGCTAAGATATGGAATGAACCTAGGTGCACAACATCAGATGATTGGATGATTAAGATGTAGTATATGTGCACAATGAAATACTATGCAATTGCATAGAACAACTAAATCATGAGACGTGCTGCAACAAGGTTGGAACTGGAAGATAGGAAATTGAGTTAAATTAGCCAGAAGAAGAAAGACAAACACAGGTTGAACTCACTTATCTGTGTTATACAGATTTCTGAATTAAGAAATGTACTGTTGTAATAGGGGGGTGTCTAGATCACCCTTGTTCAGAGGGAGAAGGACAGAATAGGGAAGAAATCAAAGAGGGGAAGGTGGAGGTAACCAGATGTAATGTATAAATAGGCATCAGGTCTTCAGTTATAATGACAATATGTGTCATTATATCCAAAACACGAATTCACAAAACTGAAAACATGAGATCTAAACTGCAACCACTGAAACTTTGTAATGAGCCTGTTAAGCTGATGGGTGAGGATATATTGGAGGTTTCAGTGTAAAAGGAATGTGGGAACACTGATGGAGGGGAGCTGACATTGGTGGCGAGATTGGTGTTGAAATATTATATGACTAAAATGCAACTATCAATCACTTTGCAAAATATAGTTCTTTGATTAAAAATAAATTTTAAAAAATTAAAATATATGTGGTTTCCTTAATATATTAATATATTAACTCATGGAAACACATGAAACTTCAAAGTGATTCAAGAAGTCAAGCCCATTAAATAGCTATTAATTTAATATAGTTGTTGATATAAGAATGTGCCCTGTTTGTTAAAAGATTCACTCATATGCCAAGAAATATACTTATGTAATATACATACGTGTATTCTGGAAAATTCTCAACAGTGATCTACTTCATCATGTGGGCATGAAGACATTTTGAGTGCGTAAGTAGGCAAGGGGCTGGAGCGGTAGCAGAGCGGGTAGGGTTCGATTCCTCCATCCCTCTCCGAGAGCCCAGCAAGCTACCGAGCGTATCCCACCTGCACAGCAGAGCCTGGCAAATTAGCCGTGACATATTCAATATGCCAAAAACAGTAACAACAAATCTCACAATGGAGATGTTACTGGTGCTCACTTGAGCAAATCGATGAGCAACCGGGATGACAGTGATACAGACAGTGAAGTAGGCAAGGGGGCTGGCTAGTTCAATGGATAGAGCACATATTTTGTATGCCAGGGCTTGGCCCTGCATATAGTTCCTGATGTACTTCCAGGAATGACCCAAAAAGAAACTTAAAAACAAGAGCAACAAAAATGGTGGAGGTGAGAGCTTTGAAATAATTTTTCTTAAGCATCATTTTACAGAAACTAGAACTACAGTTAAATAATTCGGTTAGAATAATTACTAAAAAGGCAACAACTGGCTTCTTTATTCTTTAAATGATACTGATATTTTAGAGAAGAATCACACATACACACATGCATGACTATCTCGCACATTTATAACTCTCTATTGCCATTCTTTTGGAGCCATAAAGTAAGTGCTTGTCTCTCTCAGACAGGTATCACGACAACCAAATGAAATGATAGTATTCAAATTGTTTTTATAACTGAAATATAGGCACTAAGATATCTAAGAACATAATGTGGGAAAGTGAGATCTCATATTCTGAGTGGCTTTCTTTTTGTTTGCTTGTTTGTTTTTGTTCTGGGACCACACCCAATAGTGCTCAAGTTTACCCCTGACTCTGAGCTCAGGGATCACTCTGGGAAGGGTTCAAGAGACCATATGGGGTGACGGAATAATCAAAGTAATCAAAGTAGGATTACATAGCTTCAGGTAATTTAGGTTTATTGGGTTACTCCCGTCACAGTGCTCCCATTCCTGTTTTTTGTAGCTTCTTTCTTAGTGTTCTGTTGACTTGTAAATAATGTCTTTCTCTTCTCCTTGAGTTCTTTGCATAGCTTATTCAGAGCAAGTCCTTTTTGTATGGACAAAGAAAGACATTTATTAATATGCCTTTGCAATTGGGATTTAATTGGCTTTGAATATTATTAATCCCCGGGCATCTACTTTCTTGACTGTAGCCTTGGTTGCCCTCAGTTCCTAGCCCTCTAAAAGGCAGGGTCCCAACGGGGGACGAGACGGACCCAGGGCAAGCGGTAAGTTATGTGCTACCCTGGCATCGAGATGGGCCTGGCCAAAGTGCCTCATTCTTAACTATAAGTTAAGAGTCTGATCATGGACAAGTGCTGTCATGATCTTAAAGTAATGACGAGACAAGGACCCTGCTAGGGATAGGAAAGACTAATCTGGCCTGAGCACTGTAGTCTGAGATTGAGATGGCCCCAGGAGAGCAATTCTAAAAGCTTAATGCATCTCTTGCTATGCCCATACAAAACGATTAATATTATGAATGCTCATATGTTTGTTGGACAAGGAGAGGAGAAACACAACCATGGGATTTCATCATTGATGGGTTCTGCTGAAAGAGTATCTATCCTAGAGAATAGGTGTTCTGCTATTGTTATTGAACCTTTTAAGCTTGAATTGTTACATTGTAGATTCCAGGCTCTGGCCCAGCCTAGTCTTTGGGATGTAGATTTCAGGTGCTGCCTAGTTTGTAATTGACAATGTAGATTTCATGTGGCAGCCCAGCCCAGTCTTTGGTATGTAAATCCGAGTGCTTTTCAGACCAAGGAAGGCTTCAGTTTTGTATCTTCTTTCCGGAGGCCTAGATTACTGACCTGCAGATAATGTTAATTTCATAGAAGGTGTTAGGAAGGATCCCTGTGGTTTTGATATTTTGGAAGAGCTTGAAAAGTATAAGAAATAAATCTTTAAAGGTTTGATGGGATTCACAAGTGAACCCATCTGGAGTGGGATTTTTATTCTTGGGGAGATTCTTAATACAGTTTCAATTTCCTTACTTGTAATTGGCCTGTTTAGGCTTTCTAGCTCTTCCTTGTTCAGCTTTGGGAGATTAATGACTCTAAGAAACTATCATTTCTTTTAGGTTCTTCAGCTTCAGAGCATAAAGTTGTTCATAGTAACTTCTCATTGTATTTTGAATTTCTGACAGATCTGTTGTAATTTCTTCCCTTTAATATCTGATACCATTTATTTGAACATTATCTCTTTTTTCCTCATGAGTCTAGCAAATGGCTTATCTTATTTATTTATTTTGAATAACCAGCTCTTGGTTTCATTGACATTTGAATTGCTTTCTTGTTTTCTATATTATTGATTTCAGCTCCAGTTTTTATTATTTCCCTCTTTCTGCTACTCTTTTTTGTTTGTTGTTACTTCTCCAGATTTTGAGGTGTTTAGTGTGGATATGGGCTTTTTCTTCTTTCTTAATGTAGGCATGCATTGATACTATCCTTAGTATAGCTATTACTGTATCCCATAGATTCTGCTAGCTTGTGTGGGACACAATGAAGGTTCTCATTGGTTTAAAGGAATATTAAAAATTAATTGAATCTCTGTGAGCTACAGCTACAAGGCTTTTATATTTTAGTTTCAGTTATACAATGATCAAACACCTATCCCTTCACCAATATACATTTTTTACCACCAATGTTCCCAGTACCCCTCCTTCCCCCACCCTTGTCCCATACCACCCCCTGTCTTTGTCTCAGACAATGTACCTCTTACGCTCTCTCTACTTATGGGTATTATGATTTGCAATATGAATAGTGAGAGGCCATCATGTTTGGTCCTTTATCTACCTTCAGCACACATCTCCCAAACCAAGGGATTCCTCCAATTATCAGTGACTTAGTGATTCCTTCTCTATCCCAGATGCCTTCTCCCCCAGCTCATAAGACAGGCTTAAGGACAGTAGAGACAAGGTCAAGGAAGATTGCTCCATGGTTGAAAACCATAGGACATTCTTAAGTAACTTTTCCATTCACTAAGTAAAATGAAAGAAAATTACCAAGTCCATAAAGTATTACTTATTTTTCAGACTTCATGCACAAAAAGATTTTATCAAAATAAATATGATTTTTACTTCTGTTTCAGATACGCAACTCTTCCATGGATGTACCTGATGTCCAGAATCTTCTCCAGTTCAGATGTAGCTTTCATCTCTTACGTCTCTTTGAACTTCATCTTTGGACTGTGCACCATGATGATGACCATCATGCCTCGATTACTGGCTATCATTTCCAAATCTCAGGTAATGGGTTCTAGGCTTCTCTCTCCAGGACACCTTGAACAAGTGAATGTTCGATCTAGACTATTCTTTTGCTTTTTCATGGGGAATTAAATGTTGACATGCTTGTATCCACTCTATTAAACTTATCCAAAGAAGATTGCTTCCAATTAACAAATATATCTGTGCAGTTTTAACAGCCATACCCAGGTTAGCATCAACTAGTTGGGATTAGCTTGAGTACAATGTAGAAATGAGTAGAGACTGTATACATTTTTTTCCTTTTGCCTATCAGATCTCTAGTAGTACATGGCTGTCAGCCATGAGTTAAGGTAGAAGGATAATGAGCTCAAGGTTGTTATTCTTAATGGTGAGGGGCTTGAAGCATATTCTTTAGTAAGGCTAGAATCCCAATAGAAAAGGGAAAAAGAAGATTTATCCCATTTCAAAGAGGAAAACTAGGGTTCTTACCATTCCTGTAATTCTAGTACTTAGTTGTTGGGAAGATATTATTACCTCCCATATAACCACAGCCGCATACTTGGGATAGTACTTAATAAACTATAAGTTGAAAAAATGGGTCAAATTTGCCATTCCTGCAATTATAGTACTGAGTTGTTGGGAAGATATTATCAGCTCTCATAGAAAAAAGTTGCATACTTGGACAGTACTTATTGAGAAATTAGTTGAAAAATGGTTCAAACTCATAATTTAACAAATAAGTTATTATATTGTTTTTGTAGGCATTTCTGTTCTTTGGTTTTTAATTTTAATATTATTTATATAGGAAGCTGAACCTACTGGATGATTTTAATGTTTATTAATAAATTAGAGTAATATGGTATTTGAGAATCAATGAAAGAAACCAAGAGAGGTTATTGAATTTTCAGTTATTCCTAAAAGTTGATAATCAAAATTATACAAGCTTTTTAAATAAAATTATAATTAAATAAATAAAAATAATAATTCTTTGTGTTTTGCCAAACATCAAATCTAATATCTGATTTAGATATAAAGCACAGTAGATTTCTAACTAAAGATATGCTATGTCTTTCGGTTACTGATGAGCCTTCCCATTGGATACAAGGGCATGTTGCTAAAGGAAAATCTCATAATGTCAGTAATTTATCTTTTTGTACATTTTACCAACGTCCAGATGTCCTAAATCAGATGTTTATGAATTGTGATTTTGTTAATTTGTAAAGTTGTGTAAATTAACAAGTGAGTTAATTTTTTTTATTTTTATAGAAAAAATTATGCATTTCAGGAACCACAGGAGCAATGCTCTGCAGGGCTCAAATAAAAGTGGGACAATTGGTACCCAAGATTGAATTTATAACCCCCTACATGTTAATCATGAAATCGGCCACTTTGAGCTATCTACCTAGTCCAACATTTTATATGAGTGAATAGACTTGCTCAAACTTATAGATCCAAAGTTATCATCGGAAGTATGCTGCTTTATCATATCCTGGGTTAAAAGCTATATAATTCTTTCTGAATTACAGCTCGTAAAAATAAGTATTTTCATGTCGTATGTCGTTTGCTCCAAGGATATAATTTTATAAAAGATAGATTATTAGTCCCTTTATGACTGATTGAGACTGATAATTACTGGCACTCATTCAAAAGGACTCATCAAGAAAATTATATAAATTTTTCATGTTTTTTCTATGTCTATATAAAAAGATAATAGATTATAATATAACAATAAATGAACATAAAGTTTTCTGTAGAATTTCTATTGCCACTAAAGCACATCATTTAAAACATTTATATTTATGAAGTTATAATTTTCCATAAGGGAGATTTGTATCACCTACTATGAAACATGTAATTGACAATTTTATAAATTTATTTTAATATTTATGATATGACAAAACAGCTGCTCTGTATCACCATGCTTATAATGGGATGATTTAGTACTCAAATATTTTGATCAGTTAAGTTTGAACGTAAATAGAAAGGATGAAAAATATGAGTTTAATTAAGCTATATTTTTATTAAAATATAGTTTAATATGGTCTTGATGGGTACTCTCATTGAAAGTACAATGGGTAGAGCCTGTGCAGAGGTAGAGTTCACTTGGGTTCAATCCCTGGCACCCAATATTGTCCCCTAAGCACTGTCAGAAGTGCAGAAGTGATCCCTGAGCACAGAGTCTTGAGTAAACCATGAGTACTACTGGTTGTCCCAACCAGTCTCCCCGAAAAATACGTGGAACTATTGGATTTAGTACTTTAAAGTGACTTCTTTGGGTCTAAACAACAGCTTAATGAATTGTATTAAGTTCAGTGAGTTTTCTCCAAATATGATGATACTTGGTGGAAAGACCATACTTATTCCTGAGCCAGAAAGACTATATTGAGTTTAGACCCTATTTTCTTTTTTTTGGCTTTTTGGTCACACCTGGCAATGCACAGTGGTTACTCCTGCCTCATGCACTCAGGGATTACTCCTCAAGGTGGTTGGGGAACCATATGTGATACTGGGAATCAAACCAGGGTTGACTGTTGCAAGGCAAACGTACTACCCGCTGTGTTATCACTCCAGCCTCTCCAATGTGGTTTTGACACAGTACTAACCTCTTTGCTCTTTGTTTTTCCATTGACAAAAATAGCTAATTCCTGGCACTTTGTAGAATTAAGTATAATCAAGGAATTATATTTTTTAATTAAAAAATAGTTTAAAATAACAGAAATTTAAATTAATTTAATATTGTTATAAAATAAACTATACAAATAAAATTAAAACTACATGATAGATTTTATAATACAATTTATGAAAGATGATTTCTTTTTTTTGAGAGGTCCTCCCCAAAAATGCTCAGGATATCAAGACACTGCTTCTAGTGATACTTGGCATAATAAGGCCTGGCAGTTTAGCACTTAGACCAAGCTCTGAGTGGTATTACTCAGCTTTAGTGTTGCTGGGAACCACCAAGGATACATCAGGCGGTGTTCACCGGCCTTCAAGACTATACACAGTGGTGCTAAGGAAAGGGAATGCAGCTCCAGGCATCCATTTCAGGGTCTTGTGAATACAAAGCATGCATCCCCAAGTTCTCCTTACTGCACGCTATTTTTATGTCTCTGAATGTTGAAGTTGTACTGTTGAAATACGTACCCTGACATACATAAAAACATATTAACATTGTTTCCTGTTTCATCTTTCTATTCCCTCTCCTATTCATTCTTTCCTTATAATGTATTTCTGTTTTAATGATTATTACATATGCTCAACATTTACTACATAGTAAGTAGTCATATGGATTCTGTATCTTACATACTAATAGTCATAATTTATATTGCTCACTGATTAGAATATTGATATCTTTTGAAGATTAATTTGATCTATATGTCTTAGTCTGTGATGCTATAACATAGCAATAAAGATAGTCTAAACAACATTTTTTTCTACCCAGTAATGAAAGCTGGCAGTCCAAAATCAAGCTTTTTGGTGAAGAGTCTAGGTTGAAGAGTATTACTTTCTCAATGTAGTCTCACACGGCAAAGAGACAAAACAATGACTTATCTTTGGTTATGGAAGGGAATTAATTCAATCCTGGGTCTCTATCTGCATAATCTCATTAAAACCCAGCAGTTTTTCCAAAGCCCCACCATCCACTATCATCAAAACCCTACATTAGGGGGAGGGTTTTACATAGGAATGGGAAGGCACATCTAATTAGTCCATAGTACTTCACCCCTGCCCATGCAAAATTCATGTCCTTCTCACAATAAGAACAGATTGATTTTATACCCACAGCCCCTAAAGTCTCATTTTTTAAAGTATTAACTATATAAAGATTTACTCAGCATCAGCTATAATACATATAGCTGATGTAAAATGCATATAAGTGAGGCAAAATCCAAACATAACTAAATTCCTATATAGTTGCAAATCTGTGAAAGTAGATAACTGAGTTTTCCTTTCAGAATACAATTGTGGATCAGACTTAGGATAAACATTTTATTTTATATTTAAATATATATAAAATATATCCAGAATAAAAAAAATACATCCAGGAGAGAAATTATCAGTAAAAAGGCATTAGGGATTGTAAGCAAGTCCCAAATGTAAGGTAAAAACATTTGATCTTAAGACTTCACAATAAACCTTTTTTTCATGGCACTGAGTAAAGGTGTAAAGGGAACCTAGATCACAGGGGGCAGAAATGAGAAGTGAAAGTTCCGACAAACTTTTAATTTAATTTATTCTCTCTCTCTCTCTCTCTCTCTCTCTCTCTCTCTCTCTCTCTCTCTCTCTCTCTCTCTTTCTTTTATTGTACAGAATTTGCAGAACATCTATGAAGTACTCAAGTGGGTCTTTACAATTTTCCCTCAGTTCTGTCTGGGTCAGGGATTAATTGAACTTTGTTATAATCAGATCAAATATGACTTGACCCATAATTTTGGCCTGGATTCCTATGTTAGTCCCTTTGAGATGAATTTCTTGGGATGGATATACATACAACTGGTTTTACAAGGCACCATTTTCCTCATCTTGAGAATTCTGCTTCACTGGGACCTTCTGCAGAGGTCAAGGTAACTTTTTAATAAACTTTTTAATAAACAAATTTTTAAGTGAACTCTTTTTATATAAAGGGGAGAGAAAACGCTTCATTTATTAAAAGACAAAAATTATGCATCATTGGTATTTTGCAACATTTCCAATGAGTTAAGATCTTGTGTTTCTCTTTTTGATTGGTTGAGCAATCAACACTAAGAAAAGGAGTGACAAAAGATAAAATATCTAATTGCGACTTAAAAATTAGTTGTTTAAATTTCCTATTTTAATTTTATCACATTATTGTTTATTTTTATTGTAGCACCTCGGATAAATTGAATTGATGTCTTAGAATAGAATAGCTTATTAAATGATAAAGCTACATCATCTACTAGATCATGAGTATATGGAAATTTAATGCTGATAACAACATGCTCTTTGCCAAATCATGGTGTTAGGATGAGAGAAAGATTGTGTTTCTTAATATAGTATTGCATATATATGTATATATTTGTCTACATATAGCATAATTATCTCAATACATCTATTTTTCTATTCTGAGTAGGACTTAAGAACCTTTGCAAAGATGTCTAAAATATTATTACTATATAATACTTATTCACAAACAGAAATAAGCAATATACTTTCTGTGTTTCACTATGACCTAAATTCATTGACCTGTTCCTTCCAAGTGCTTTCTGGTTCCCACTAATTAAACAGTGAAATGTACCCTCAAACAATATTAATTAGGATCATGTAAGTAGAGAACCTATTAAAAGTTATAGATACATTATTATTACTTGGTTATTTATGGCACATTTCCTTTGTAATTTCTTTAATTCTATCAAATATGGAATTGATCTAAAAAAAAAAGAAAAGACAATCCCCACACTCTCTTGAATGGGCCACCATAACTGAAGATTTTTAATACCTGGCTTAATTTTCAAAAGAAGGCTGAAGTTTCTTTCGAGCATCATCGGTTTTGCAACTGAGCCCCTACTTTAATCCATTTTAAACCTACTAAGGTACTTCCCTCTTTACTTTAGAGTATTCCATTCTCTTGCAGCATCTCAAGAGATTTTCCTTAAAAAGAAGACTTTTTGCATTACCTTTATTTAGTAATGTATAAATTAAATCTTAACTTAGAATTATGTCATGTTCATCCAGAGTAAATAACATTCATTGTTGTGTCACTGTGAAAGTTATAGCACAAAATAATTCTAATTTAAACTTTGATTTTTGAATTACCCCTGGGGGTGGTCAAGGAACAATATGGGACGCCAAGATGGTACCTGGGTAGGTTGCGTGCAAGGCAAATGCCCTACCTGCTGTATTAGCACTCTGACCCCCAAGTATTTCTTTTTTTTTAAATTTCTGCTTTTTTAAATTAAGGAACTGTGATTTACAGTTATCGATAATTATGTTTTAGGCATTATAATATTTCAACACTGATCCCACCACCAGTGTCAACTTTCCTCCACCTTGTTCCCATATTCCCCTCCCCCATCCCAACCCATACCCCATCCCTGCCTATCAACTGAACTAGCACATTATAAAGTTTCAGTGATTGCAGCTTAAGTCTCATATTTTAGCAGAGTCAACAAAACTGAAAACATGCCATTCTGTTGGCCACTGGCTGATTGTGAAGTATTCAGGTCTCAGAACCTAAACCCTGTCCAAATCACACCAGGATATGTAGATTTGGGAAAGCTCTTCCATATTGTCCCTCTGGTTCAAGCTGGACTATGTCTTCTGTATCTGAGTATTGGCAGGTCCAGGAAAGTATTTCTTTTCTTATATCAGATATGTTGATGCTTTTAGAGATATTGCTAACCCTTAATACCCATATGAATTAGCCCCCTGTAATATAGTTGTCGCTTGTGGTTGTCAGTGGGAAGATGGCTAACTAACACATTTCTGAGAAAAGTTTAAGAATGTTTTAATATATCTTAAAAAGCTTAATCGAGGGGGCCGGAGCGATAGCACAGCGGGTAGGGCGTTTGCCTTGCACGCGGCCGACCTGGGTTCAATCCTCAGCATCCCATATGGTCCCCCAAGCACCTCCAGGAGTAATTCCTGAGTGCAAAGCCAGGAGTAACCCCTGAGCATCGCTGGGTGTGACCCAAAAAGCAAAAAAAAAAAAAAGCTTAATCAAAGGAACCTCATGCCAGAGAGATACTACAGTGTGTAAGGCACTTGCTTGCATATAGTTGACACCATTTTGATCCCCAGCACCTTATATGGTCCTGTGAGCACTGCTAGGAGTAAGAGCTGAGCACAGAGCCAGGTAAAAGCTCTGAGCATTGTTGTATATGGCCTACCACCCCATTTAAAAAAGGAACCTCATTAAATTGTCCCATGGATGATTTGACACTAACAAATGCTCATACTTGAATCACACAAAATCAAAATACATTTTTATTAATTGAAACAAACAGGTTATTTATAAAACTTCCCAAGTGATCCCTAAGAGGAGAGAGTTAGATACACTGATGTAGGTAATTTGGTACAGAACTTGGAAGCAGGAGGAACACATACTATTTAAATAATTGTATCTTGGCTAAATAGTTCATATGTGAAAAAGATAATACACTGAAAAGATAATAGAATGTCGGCAATTTTATGGGTATTTTAATTTATTTTGAATATTATTTTATTTTAAAATGACTGAATATCATTGATTTAATACAAAATATGCAGATTTCCTATGTTCTTATTACCTCAGTCTTCTAATATAAATTTATAATGTACTATGTCACATTAGCAAAACCAGGAAACTTATGCTGTTTGATTAGTTATCTGATAGTGATCTATTTAATTGTTAAAGTGTTGATAGATTGCATTTGTAAGAGAAATATAAATTTAATTAAACTTAAAATGCATGATTGAAAATTGTAAGCATTACAATAGAAATATCTTATATTTTCAGTAAATAAATTGGCATTGAAAATTACACTTCTGTTCACCTAAAAGTTCTGATTATGTTATACATGTGATATAAAGTATTTTCATTCAATTCAATAGATATTATGTGATTATTATGTTTTAGCACATTGATAAAATATATTTTATTAAATGGTCAATTTGTTGAGTGCCAGACAAGTAATTCTTTATAGTAATTTCGTGATACATTCTTTTAACAATTAGTTCAAAAGTTTCTCATTAATTTGTGACTCACAAACTCAGAAGATAGCTCTTTGATTTGTGGCATACCGCATTTTCTTACTCTCTTACTGGCTAATGCTCAAGATGCAGAACTCAAATACATGGAAAGAAACTGCTGCTGCCTCTGATATCTTGCTTTGACACATCTGCTTTTTTACTCTCTCTGGATTCTTGAATCCTGTTCTTCCAAGTGTAAATTAACTCTGACTATTTTTTCTCAGAGGTCACTCCAACCTTCAAGGCACAGTCACATCTTCTAAGGATATAGACGTTGAGAAAGAACAAATGAGAGTGTTGAAAGGAAGAACTGAGGGAGACATCCTTGTTTTATGTAACCTCAGTAAGAGCTACCAAGGCTTCCTCAAGAGAACCACTGCTGTGCAGGATATTAGTTTGGGCGTAGCGAGAGGAGAGGTAAAGAAGCTATAATTTTTACCTTTGTTGTTGTAATCCTGCTGTGACCTTAATTGTTGACCTGTCTATACTACTTTCAGAATATCTTACATAAAAAATACTTTATGCTTCAGGAATTTCTGTCAAATCAATAGAAACACAATCCTAGTAGAGAGTCTCTTATTTATTTCCCTAGTAAAAATTCTGCTGATTGATGAAGTTTATTCTGTTTCAATATTTTTAAATATTTGTATTGTGAAGAGTTTTGATTATAGCTTGGGCTATGGAATGATTTTTATGGAACACAAATATTTTTAATGTAATTAATTTAGAAAGCCACTTCAATTCTTTGACTTTTTTAAAAGATAATTAATCCCATCTTGTAAAGTGCTAGAAGGGAATATTAAGAACACTCAGATATCACAGTGATTTTCACTATGACATTAATGCTTGTAGAAAAGGTCAATCAGAACTGTCAGAAGTCACATGAATTGTTCTTGATTTGTACTTTACTCATAAAGGCAAACCAGTTCTGGAAATCAAAAATTACATTCTTATTGTTCCAAAAACCTGAGAAATGCAAAGCAGTTTATACCCTTGTTTCATTGGTATCCATATGTTGACCTACTAAGACTGTGAGGGGAGAACAGATTTTTACATATAAATATTTTGAATAATGTACAGTATAAAGCAATATTCACAGATCTTGCACCATGGTTTGTGGTTGAATTGGATATGACAGTACTGAGGAAGTTTTTGTAAATGTTGCTCATGCTGAACATTTTTCTTTTTGTTTCTGGGTTACAACTGGTGATGCTCAGGGTTTACTCCTGTCTCTGCACTCAGGAATTATTCCTGGAAGTGCTCAGGGGACCATATGCTGTGCCAGGGATTACATCAGTTTGGGCCATGTGAAAGACAAATGTTCTACCTGCTCTACTATTTCTTAGACTGGTGGTTAAATTTTTAATACAAAAGTTACCATCATGTTAATTTTTATGCTACTTAACAAATCATTTTTAGTTTGACATCGATGGGTTTTAGTTTATGGTTCAGAGAGAAACTTAGAAAATTTCATAAGAAAAAAATCTAAGTATTATCCAAGATATCTGTTATAACCTTATAGTTGTATCTTACTTGTTAGAATGTTATAAACACTAAAGTTTAGCTTCCTAGATCTGAATTGCTCTAGAAGACTATGTAGATGAGACATATTGTGAAAATATGGCTCAGGTCTCTTAGTATTAGTCACTTGGTAGGAAATCAAATCATGAGTGCCATACAATAGCATGAGGAAATGCATGTTTAAAAGGCATGCATGATAATACTTTAGAATTCAAAGCCTGGGGCCATATGAAGGATGGAGGGTGAGAGAACAGACAATATAAGTGAACTGTATTTAAAAAGTAAATTTATATATCCTTAGGTAAAGTCTTGAAAGATATATGTAGTTTGTATTTGTTGATGGTGCTGCAGCTTGGAGCAGTAAGCACAGGTATTCTGTTTTATAGGAACGAGGTTGGTCATGATTGATCAGGAGTAGGATGGGTCCATGAGTTAGATCGTGGGAGACATCTTGGCAGGTTGGCAGAAACATGGATATTGAAGTAGGCTGCAATTCAAGGATATGACTGTATCCAGATGTTAGATCAATACCTATGAAAGAGCATGGCAACAGGGATTCCAAAACCAGTCACTTTCCCAAATATAAAGAACTAGAAAATAATATGCTTTGGAAGGAGTTAATAAGACTCAGCCTCTACCATAAACTATAGGTGAGAGATTTAGAAGATAGTAGGTAGAGAAGAAAACACAGGAACATTTTCACATAGAATGTAAGATACAATTTGAATGAGATCAAAGTGTTATCAGATATAGTCAGTTTTCTCTAAACTAGTATTAAGTTAGCCTTCACTCTTTATTAAAGAAAGAATAGAGAAAATTTTTATAAAGTATTTTAAAATACATAGTGAAGTGAATAGGGGTAAGTAATGATTATGATAATGTGACTACTAGATAGATTACACTTGGGTCACAATTTGAAAGGCTCCTAGTTCAATCTCTGTTCCCTTACGTACTCCTAAGTATCAACACCTGAGAACCACACATCCTACCCAAATATGAATCAAGCTTCTGCATGAAACAGACTAACCCTGTGGTATGGATCCTATTACATTTTTTTGAAAGACAAATGTCAGATGAAACAATTAAGAATGATAAGAAAGGACACAAATTGATGAGGACTGGGGGATTAAGAAGAGTTATGTTGACGAAAGTTGACACTGGTGATGGGATTGGTGTAGAACACTGTATTTCTGAAACTCAACTATAAATAGCTTTGTAAATAATAGTTCCTTAATTAGATTTTTAAGGAAAAAATTATATCATCAAATGGACATGGTTAAGGAGCCAGCATGAGATGAAGTTGAGCATGATTTGTAATAGTTAACATTTAGTTTTTATCCCTTTGCCTCTTATTTCCAATACTAATTCACATGTTTGTGAATTAATGCTTAAATTGTCACAGTACTCAAAATTTTAATATAATTGCAAAAATGCCCCTTTATTCAATAATATGACATTAAAAGTCTGTAATTGTCTGCCATGGAGGCAGCAGGAGGGTGGGAAGGGGGCATATACCGGGGATATTGGTGGTAGGGAATGTGCACTGGTGGAAGGATGGGTGCTTGATCATTGTGTGATTATAACCTAAACATAGAAGCTTGTAACTATCTCACAGTGATTCAATAATATTTTAATTGAATAAATAAATAAATGTCACAAATAAAAGATATTAGCTCATAGTTGCCTAAAAGAAAATACTTTTACTCATGATTTTTGTTGTCTATTTAACTTATTTTTTCTCCTAGTGCTTTGGACTTCTAGGAGCAAATGGAGCTGGGAAAACCACTACATTCAAAATGTTAAATGGAGACATCTCTCCTACCTCAGGCCATGCTGTCATCAGAACTTCCATGGGGTAACATCCAGATTATAATCTTTGCTATTTGATTCACTGTCATACTTTTACTGACGTAACATTGGTTAACAAGAACTTAAATGTTCATGTTTAGGGATACAATTTCAGCACAACATCCCCTTCACTGAAGTATGTAGGGGAGCAGTCCCTTCCATCAACAGCCTTTGGTTCATCTCAGTTTTACTGCCTAGAGAGATGGACTGGAGTGATAGCACAGTGGGTAGGGCGTTTACCTTGCATGCGGTGGACCCGGGTTTGATTCATCCGTCCCTCTCAGAGAGCACAGCAAGCTACTGAGAGTATCCCGCCCACACGGCAGAGCCTGGCAAGGTCCCCATGGTGTATTTGATATGCCAAAAATAGTAACAATAAGTCTCACAATGGAGATCTTACTGGTGCCCGCACAAGCAAATCGACGAGTAATGGGATGACAGTGATGAGAAATAACCATTAAAGCAAAAGTTATTTTTGGCTTGATCAGTTACCTCCCCTTGCCCCCAAAATCCCTAGCTACTTCAAATTTGGTGTTTGGGGATCACTCCTGGAGGTGTTCAGGGAAACTATTCAGTGACAGGATCAAATTAAGTGTTCTAGCTTGCAAATCATGCATGCCAGTCCTGGGAACACCTGTGAGTTCAGTGGTCTTTGAGGGTTGTGCCTTCCAAGTGGCAGTTCTTAGGCACATTTCCTTATCTACTTGGTGGCCACTTATTCATGCAAAAATTAAAACTCATATCTTTTGTTTTACAAAGGAGAAACTTCAAGTTCTAAATATCTCTGGAGACTGAATTTGTTATTTGCTTTTTGCCCACTAAGTTTTCCCTAATAGGTTACAACAATCACCTCTATTTTTTTTCTTTTTTTTTTACTATTTCTTTTTTTTTTTATTTTACGTTTTAATAAGTGAATCACCATAAGGGTACAGTTACAGATTTATACATTTTTGTGCTCACGTTTCCCTCATACAAATTTCGAGAACCCATCCCTGCACAAGTGCCCATTCTCCACCACAAATAAACCCAGCATCCCTCCAAACCTCCCCAATCCCATCTCCTCTCCACCCCACCCTATCAATGTGGCAGGGTATTCCCTTTGGTTCTCTCTCTCTAATTAGGTATTGTGGTTTGCAATAAACATGTTGAGTGGCCATTATGTTCAGTCTCTAGTCTACATTCAGCATGAATCACCCTTCTCCTGAATGTCTTCCAACCACATTTTACTTGGTGTTCCCTTCTCTATCTGAGTGGCCTTCTCCCCAGAATGTGAGGCCAGCATCAAAACCATGGAGTCAACCTCCTGGTACTTATTTCTACTATTCTTGGGTGTTAGTCTCCTACACTGTTATTCTATATTCCACAGATGAGTGCAGTCTTTCTATGTCTGTCTCTCTCTTTCTAACTCATTTCACTTAGCATGATACTTTCCATGCTGATCCACTTATATGCAAAGTTCATGACCTCATTTTTTCTAACAGCTGCATAGTATTCCATTGTATAGATGTACCAAAGTTTCTTAAACCAGTCATCTGTTCTAGGGCATTCGGGTTTTTTCCAGATTCTGGCTATTGTAAGCAGTGCTGTGATGAACATAGAAATGCAGATGTCATTTCTATATACCTTTTTGCCTCTCCAGGATATATTCCCAGGAGTGGTATTGCTGGGTCAAATGGGAGCTCAATTTCTAATTTTTTGTGAATCGTCCATATTGTTTTCCAAAAGGGCTGAACCAATTGGCATTCCCACCAGCAGTGTAGAAGGGTCCCTTTCTCCCCACATCCTCTCCAACAGCCATTGCTTTTGTTCTTTTGGATGTGTGCTAGTCTCTGTGGTGTGAGATGGTATCTCATGGTTGTTTTGATCTGCATCTCCCTGATGATTAGTGATGTAGAACACTTTTTCATGTGCCTTTTGGCCATTCATATCTCTTCCTTGGGAAAGTTCCTGTTCAATTCTTTGCCCCATTTTCTGAAGGGATTGGATGTTTTCTTCTTGTAGAGTTCAACCAGTGCTTTATATACCCTTGATATCAACCCCTTATCTGATGGGTATTGTGTAAATATCCTTTCCCATTCTGTAGATACAATGACCAGATTTTGTATTCTGGTCATTGTATTTTTTGCAGTGCAGAAGCTTTTTAGTTTAATGTAGTCCCATTTGTTTATCTCTATTTTCACTTGGTTGGCCAGTGCATGTTTTCTTTGAAGATACCTTTATCTTCAATATTGTGGAGGGTTTTGCCGACTTTGTCTTTAATGTACCTTATGGTTTGTGGTCTGATGTTGAGGTCTTTAATCCATCTTGATCTGACTTTTGTGCATGGTGTCAGGTTGAGGTCTAAGCCCATTCTTTTGCATGTTGTTGTACAGTTGTGCCAGCACCATTTGTTAAAGAAGTTTTCCTTGCTTCACTTCACATCTCTTGCTCCTTTATGAAAGATTAGATGATCATACATTTGGGGTTGTGTGTAGGGATATTCCACCTGTTCCATTGGTCTGTAGGTCTGCCTTTGTTCCAGTACCATGCTGTTTTAATTGTTACCGTTTTGTAGTAAAGTTTGAGGTTGGGGAGGGTGATGCCTCCCATCGTCTTTTTCCCAAGAATTCTTTTAGCTATCCGTGGACGTTTGTTGTTCCATATGAATTTTAGGATTGCTTGATCCATTTCTTTGAAGAATGTCATGGGATCGCATTGAATCTGTATAATGCTTTGGGGAGTATTGCCATTTTGACAATATTGATTCTCCCTATCCATGAGCAGGGTATATGTTTCCATTTCCTCATGTCCTCTTTTATTTCATGGAGTAGTGTTTTATAGTTTTCTTTGTAGAGGTCTTTTACTTCCTTGGTGAAGCTGATTCCAAGGTACTTGATTTTCTGGGGCACAACTGTGAATGGGATTGCTTTTATCCTGTCCATTTCCTCTGCCTCATTGTTTGTATATAGTAAGGCCATGGATTTTGGGGTATTGATTTTGTAGGCTGCAACTTTACTGTATAAGTCTATTGTTTCTAAGAGTTTCTTAGTAGAGGTTTTAGGCTTCTGTAGATATAGTATCATATCATCTGCAAATAGTGAGAGTTTGATTTCTTCCTTTTCTATCTGGATGCCCTTAATCTCTTTTTCTTGTCTAACAGCTATCACAAGCACTTCCAGTACTAAGTTGAACAGAAGTGGTGAGAGTGGGCATCCTTGTCTTGTCCCTGATCTTAGAGGAAAGGCCCTTAATTTTTCTCCACTGAAGATAATGCTTGACGTAGGCTTGTGGTAGATGGCTTCGACTATCTTGAGGAAAGTTCCTCCAAAACCCATTTTGGTGAGGGTTTTCATCAGTAATGGATGTTGGATCTTGTCAAATGCTTTCTCTGCATCTATTTATATGATCATATGGTTTTTATCTTTATTTTTGTTGATATGATAGATTATGTTCATTGATTTCTGAATGTTAAACCATCCTTGCATCCCCAGGATGAATCCCACTTGGTCATGATGTATGATCTTCTTGATGAGTTGTTGGATCCTATTTGCTAATATTTCGCTAAGGATCTTCACATCAGGGATATTGCTCTATAATTTTCTTTCTTAGTGGTGTCTTTGTTTGCTTTTGGTATTAGAGAGATGTGTGCTTCATAGAAACTGCTTGGGAGAGTTCCTTTTTTTTTTTTTAATTTCCTGGAAAAGCTTGAGGAGAACTGGCAACAGGTCTTCTTTAAATGTTTGGAAGAATTCGCTAGTGAATCCATCTGGAACTGGGCTTTAGATTTTGGGGAGATTTTTGATTACAGTTTCAATTTCCTTAATATTAATGGGTCTATTCAGGTATTCCAAGTCTTCTTTGTTCAGTCTTGGAAGATTGTAGGAATCAAGGAATTCATCTATTTCCTTTAGATTCTCTTGTTTTGTGGCATATAGACCTTCAAAGTAGTCTCTGATGATCTTTTGAATCTCACTGGTTTCTATTATGATGTTCCCCTTTTTCATTTCTGATTCAATTTATTAGGGTTCTCCCTCTCTCTTTTTTTGTGAGTCTTGCTAGCGGTTTATCAATCTTATTTATTTTCTCAAAGAACCAGCTCTTTGTTTCATTGATCTTTTGGGTTGTATTCTTGGTTACCATTTCATTAATTTCTGCTCTAGTTTTTATTATTTCTTTCCTTCCCTGGTTTGGGTTCCTTTTTCTGGTCCTTTTGTAAGGTCTTGAGCCGTGAGGTCAAGCTATCTATGTGGGCCCTTTCTTGCTTCCTGAGGAATGCTTGGAGAGCTATAAATTTCCCCATTAACACGGCTTTAGCTGCATCCCATATGTTTTGGTACTCCTGTCCTCATTCTCATTTGTTTCTAAGTATTTTTTTATTTCTTCTTTGATTTTCTTCCTGACCCATTCATTGTTCAACATTGAGTTGTTTAATTTCCAGGTATTTGATTTGGTTCTCTGTGTCTGTGTGTGGCTAGCTTCTATCTTCAGCACATCGTGGTCTGAAAAGATTGTTGATACAATTTCTATTTTCCCGATTCTATTGAGGTATGTTCTGGGGCCCAGTACATGGTCTATTTTGGAAAATGTTCCGTGTGCACTGGAAAAGAATGTGTATTCTTTCTTTTGGGGGTATAAAGCCTTGTATAGGTCTATTAGGCCTCTCTCTTCAATTTCTTATTTCAGAATCAGTGTTTCCTTGCTGAGTTTTTTTTCTTTTTGATCTACAAAATGGTGATAAGGGGGTATTGAAGTCTCCTACTACTATTGTGGTGTTGGTGATGTCCTCTTTAGAGTCTATTGGAGTTGTTTTAAATATTTAGCCCGTCATTCATCAAGTGTGAATACGTTTAAGTGTGTGATTTCTTCCTGTTGTACATATCCCTTGATACATAGAAAATGACCTTCCCTGTCCCTTCTAATCTTTTTCAACCTGAAATCTATGTTTTTGGATACCAGGATGGCCACTCCAGCTTTTTTAAGGGGAGTTGTTTGCTTGCAGGATTGTTTTCCATCCTCTGACTTTGAGTCTGTGCTTACTCTGTTTGTTCAGGTGTGTTTCTTGCAAACAACAGAATGTTGGGTTTAATTTCCGGATCCATTTTGCCATTCTGTGTCTCTTGATAGGTGCATTTAGTCCGTTGACATTGAGAGAGATTATTGTGATGGCGTTTTATGTCATCTTTCTGTGGGTTTTGTTGTTCTTGTCTTACAGCAGCCCCTTTCGACCTTCTTTTAAGTTTGGTTTTGAGTCTATGAAGTTCCTGAGCTGTTGTTTATCCGAGAAATAGTGTATGATTTCTTCGAGTTTGAGTGAGAGTTTAGCTGGATAAAGTATTCTTGGTGAGGCATTCCTTTCATTGAGTTTTTTCAGTATGTCCTACCATTGTTTTTGGGCTTGGAGGGTTCCCTCTGACAGGCTGCTCTAAATCTGAGGGGTGCTCCTTTTTATGTGATTTTCTTCTTTGGCCTTGCTGCTTGTAGAATTGTTTCTCTATCCACAGCATCCATCATTCTGACTATGATATGCCTTGGAGTCTTTTTATTTGGATCTCTTTCTGCTGGCACTCTTCGGACTCCTTGTATCTGGATGCCTGCCTTCTCCAGCTCTGGGTATTTCTTAGCAATTATGTCTTTGACTGTGTGTTTTTCATTGGGGTTACTGCCCTGTGCTTCTGGTACTCCAATGATTCTTATGTTGTTCCTCTTGAAGTCATCCCCAAGAACTCCGATTTGCTCTATAGCCATTTTGAGGTCTTTCACCATCATTTGTTGTTGTCTGTAAGCTTTCTGCAGCTCATCCTCAAGGTCGCTGATTCTGTCTTTGACTGTAGTCATTCTACTGTTGAGGGCATCTACTGATATTTTTAATTCATCTACCGATTCCTTTATTTGTGTGACTTCCGTTTGTAGCTTTGAAACTTCTGCTCTCATTTCTTCCTGCATTTTTTTGGTAGACTGTTCCAGTGCTTCATTCATATCCTCCCTTAATTTATTGGATGTCTGTTCCATGGTTGCTTGGAGTACATCGACTCTCCTCAAGATTTCCTCTCTGAATTCTTTATCTGAGAGGTCGTAGATGTGAATAGCCCCTTTTGAGGTTTCTGGAGTCTTTTCTTCTCCCTGTCTTCGTGGAGGGGATTTTCGCTGCTTCTTCATATTTTTATGGAAGTATAGAGTTGGAACTTTGTAGTTGTTTATTCCTATTCCCTCTTGCTGGGGGAAGGAGTGGCTCTGTTTGTGCTATTGCTGATGGCAGCCTTGTTCGTTCCTATTCTAGAGTTCTTCCTTATACTCAAGCGTTTCTTCCTGATTGATGTGGGGGCTCAAATGAAGACTTAAGACTAAGTTCTCTTTATGAAGGTTTTGCTAAGCTTCTCTTATTCACTGATAGTTTTTCTAAAGTTGAAGTAAGCTAATGGGCTATTTGGCATAAGTGATTAAGATGGGCTAAAGCAATTATCAAAGAAAAAGATTCTACCTATTGTGCTAGGGTAAAAAATAATAACTGGGCCGCTGCTCCGATAGGAGGCTACGCCCCTTTGAGACCATGCCCACTGAGACACAGGCCACGCCCCCAGTATCTTCGTGGCTGGGGTCGCAGGACATGGGGGTGGGGCGGCTGCTAAATGCTGGATGTCCGGGTGGCCGTGTGGGAATGGGGGGATGGGGGGACCAGGAGGTGTGGCTGGGAGTACACCTCCATTTCTTAAGTTAAAACTTCTAATTTTAAATTATAGCTATTTTCTAAAGCTTAACACTGAGTTAATAACTGAGTAATGTTATTCCTCTACGTCCCATTAGGATGTTCCTAATGCCATTTTATATCCTTCTCATTGTTTGCTATTTTTATTGAGGTTCCAGATTTTGAAATATCATTGAATTTTAGGTACAATAGGAAGAATCCTAGAAAAGCATGAACATGTATTTTATCTTTAAAAAAAGAGTATAGGATTTATGTTAGAAAATGTTATTTAAAAAAATAAAAAAAGAAAATGTTATTTAAGGACTATGCTTAAGTATCTGCATTAATAAGTAAAAAACAGTAGTAAAAACGTTGATGCAATTAAATCACCTGAATATGCATGTGATATTCAATATAAATGAAAAATTAAATATTGCAAAAGTTTAAAATCCCTTAGCATACCTGGAATAAACAGACTTGTTATTCTTATAGAAGGCAACCAGAAGCACCATGAGTTAGCGGCATACTTAATGACAAAATGTTGAGAAATTTGTCTTTTATTTTAAAGGAACATTGTCTATTTAAACTCAATTAACTATATAAATACTGTTGTAAATCATGGTTTTTAATTAAATCTTTTAAAAGAAGAAAATCACATTTAAATGACAGAAGACATGACCTGAGAGGCATACTGATTTGGTTATTGTCTCCATGCCAACTGGTTCATAAAAAGTAAATGTGATGGCAGTTTCTCATTAAAAAAAAAAAACTCCTTTACTGATTCTTAAAAAACTGATTTTATGGCTATAAATTCTGTAAACTGTTTTCTGCTCATTAGGATCCAGTATTCTTGGTGAATGTATTTATTTATTTATTTATTTTCTACATCCCATTAACTTCTCCTCACTTATAGAGTTTCATTTGATAAATTTTCTGTGAATCTTACAGCTTTTCTTTATTTGTAAATTTATTTTTGGTCTTGCTTAATTTAGTATTCTATCTTTGGCCTTTGATATTCTTATTATAATATATCTTGAAATTTTGTTATTTGAGTCTTTTTCCATTGAGTACCTTCTAACCTCTTGGATATTGGTGCCTGCACTCCTTAACTATAGGAAATATTAGGTATTGTTTTTAATTATTAAAAGACCATGATTTACAAAGTTCTACTTTAGAAATACCATATCACAGCATACCACCAGTGTCAACTTCTCTCCACCAGTTTTTGCCTCATACTCTCTTACCCCGCTTCTTGACCGGCATTTTTCTGAAAGAGGTTGTTAAAGATTGGGTCTCTTGATTTCAGTGTTGTTGACTCAATTAAACTTTGATTCAATTGGTTTTGATGTTTGGCTCTATCATTTCTTAGCAGCAGCTTTGAAACTGAGTCCCCTGAACTGACCTCTGTTGCTTCTCATCTATCTCTTCTCTCCTTCCCCTCTACTTTCTTTACTCCTCTGACCTATACTTTGTGCCAAGGTTAATCTGGGAACCACCCCTTTTAAACATTGTACTCTCTCATCCAGTTATTCTAAAAACTGCATATAAGTGATATCATCTTGTGATCGACCTCCTCTGACTCACTTCATTTAACATGATGTCTTCCGGTTCCATCCATTTTGCTGCATATCATATGATTTCATCATTTTTACCGCTATTATTCCATTATGCATGTACACCACATCGTCATGATCCACTTATCTGTTCCTGGACATCTTGGTTGGACATCTAGGTTGATTCCCAGCTACGGATTTTAAATAGTGGTTCATTAATGAAATTGCCTTACTCTTTTTCAGACTCCTCTTTTTCTTAACTGTTTCATCTTCTGTTTTCTAAGGGTTCCCTGCATCTCCTCTTGAAGGCATTGATCTTTTTGTAAGTTACTGTTATTCTGATGCTCAGAACTTCTATTACATTCTTTATATCACTAAACCATATTATTTGCCTCTGTAATTTCTGAATGTAGCTTTATAATTTTTTGCTCTCATACTTTCTTATACTTTGTTAACTACCCATGCCATCGTGTCTTTGAACTTATTTAGCAGGTTCAATATTACATCACTTAAGTCACTCTCTGAGAATTTACAGAATTAATTCACATGGTAGAACCCTCCATGTTATTATTTTCACTCTTTGAGCTTGCTTGGTATTGGTCTTCATTTGTCTATCATAGAGTTTGCTTTGTTCTTTCAGAGCTGAGTGTGAATTTTTGTAGTTAGCCCCCTGGTGGTCTCTGAGGTATTTACATGCATGTTTCTCTTTTCTTTCTTTACCTGTCTTCACCTAGTGAGAGAGAGATTAAGTGCAAACTGTTTGATGTTTGATGAGTAAAGCAAGAGATGTATAGCAGATTTGCTGAGATGATAGATGGGGTCATTGTGGAGATTACTGGAACCCCTGGAAGGGAGGGGAATCAATTTTGGATGGGGATGTCAGCCTGGAGTTTAATCTCACCAGGAAGTGCGGAGAAGTAAAGGTTCAGGAGATTTAGAGGCGTCCTTCTGAGAAGACAGCAGAGGGCATCAGATATGGAGACATCCAGCGTCCATCTGGAAGGGATGGGAATCCACTTCTGGATTGGAAAATGACTGGGGATCTCTGACAAGAGGTTGACTTCCCATGGAGGATTGGCAGAGCAAATGCATCCTGCTTTTTATTTTCAGTTTAGTATTGAAAAGCTCTTGATATGGATATGTTTTTCACACTATGAGACATTTATTGAAGGAAAATTCATTTTAACAATAATCTTTTCAAAATATATGTTGTTGACGTACCTGTAGGAAACAATGCGTCTTGCTGTACATGGTCTGATATTTACCAAGTTCCTAGTATTGTATTTGATGTCATGGTCTTATCTCCTGGGAATCATAGAATCAGTCTTATAGTTTTTTTTATTATTTCTGGGTGGGGGTAGAGGTGTCATACATGGCTATTTTCAGAGATTCCTCTTCTCTTTGTGCTCAGGGTTTACTTCCAGCAAGCTTTGGAACAAATAGGTACTGGGAATCAAAGTCAGGTCAGCCACGTTCAAGACAAGTGCCTCACCTGCCATGCCAATTCATCAAATTATTCTTAAATAGAACTGGAAATACAGATTCAAATACAATAATTAAAAACTATTGTTCCAGACATAACTATTATCTAATTCTTTGCATCTGCAAATATTATTTACTTATATCTGATACTTCAGACATCAAAAGACAAAAAAATAATTGACAACAATCCTAAAATTTAGCATTTCTATGTGTAGTATTTCAAGTATGTTTAAACATTTGTACATCTCTATGTGTATATTTTTGTTTATTTGTTGCTGCATGTATTTAGGAATAGGTGTGACAATTAATTGTTTCTGGTCATCCTCAGCAGTGAAAAACTAGTTGCTCATTTTTTTATATCCTTCTAGTTTTATCTAATTGATTCAGAATATACCACTTACTTTAATTTGAGTTCAGTTTCATTAACTTATTAAGATCTCTCTCCTTGTTCTCCCTTTTTTCTTTCTGATCCAGTTTCCACACATGTATAATAAAAAATTAATGCTCAAACCTTCCATAAATTTTCATATAAAATTATCTTGTCAGATACCAGTTTTAAGAATTTGTTTTCTAACTCAGAGTTGGGAACTTCAAATGCTGCATGTTAATATTTTGTGCTATCCAGATTGTCTCTTAAAATTACAAACTATCTATGGAGAGAAAATAAAATTGTGCTTCTGTTTGCCTATTCCAAAACATAAAAATTCAGCGTTTGTTACTAATTTTTCTCTAACACAGGAAACAAAATATATTAGGCAAGTAAGTGTGTAAATGGAATGGACTATCTTGTTTAGAATTCTGGAAGGGATTCATGTTGTATAGAAGTGAAAGAATAAAGAACTATCAAATATGACATTGTTGATTGTTTTCAGCAGTGATAGAAGGTTTTTATCAATAAATTGGTGTTTTTTTCTACCTTCTCTGTTTTAAAATCCAAAATAATCAGAAACTCAATGTGTAACAAAAATATGTGGTTTAATTTTATTCTTGGAAGACTGAGTCTCTCCATTATAACTCCATCCATAACTTAAAATAATTTGAAAATGCAATTCAAATATCTGTTCTTGAAAAGGAAGAAAAAATTTACATTCCCATATTGGTCTGAGAAACATTTGTTATGTGACATATCTATGTAATTAGTTTAATTATAGCTAAGTCACACTTGTTTTAATTACATTTTACCTTGATGATTTGTAATGTTAATTGCTAATTTGTATTCAAGGAATTAAATGGGGAATTAGAACACAAAGGAATTTCAAACTACTTAGCAAGTTAGTAGATACCTTCAAGTCCATGAAACTCCTAACTCTTAACTGAAATACATCTTTTCAATCATTTATTATATTGTTTTTCTTTTGAATATAGAATCAGCAATTAAGATCTTGCTTAATTTTATTTTTATGAATGCATGTTATCAATGTTGGGAACAAGACACATGAGTAGTATTCATTTTAAAGCTGACTATTGAAATATTATTTTAAATATGACCTGATATAATAACAAATAGTCACAAATTAAAATACTGCATTTCAAATATCACATGGATTCTTATTTGTATAAAACAGTGTAGATTTATTTCCTATTTTATCATAGTTCTTACCATTGCATATTGCTTCACTATTGACACCGTTTAGATTTTAACTACTTTAATCCTAATAACATATGGAGTTTTAATCCCTAGACAAAATAAATGTTATTAATAGTCACAACATTTTTAATTTCCTATTCATAAGGATGTTAGCATCCTTTTATTTATTTATTTATTTAAATTATTTTATTGATTCACCATGTGGAAAGTTACAAAGCGCTCAGGTTAAAGTCTCAGTTATACAATGCTCAAACACCCATCCGTTCACCAGTGCACATATTCCACCACCAAGAATCACGATATACCTCCCCCCTTCCCCCCACCTCCCCAGCCCCCCCCCGCATGTGTAACTGGTAAATTTCACTTTGCTTTCACTTTACTTTGATTACATTCAATATTTAAACAAAAAAATTCACTATTATTGATTTGGAGTTTCTCCCCCCTAAAGTCGATCTGCTGAAAAGAAAGCATTTGCTAATTTGTTTTCCATTGCTGAGAATGAAGAGATATGAGCTCAGGAGGCCCCACTAGCAGCAGCATAGTTTTGGATTTCTGTATTTTAGTATTTTAGTAACTAAGTCCAGAGAAATGTCTGCCAGGAATCGCAACATTGTAAGCTTGTACCTCTCAGCTACTTTATATTCCACATATGAGTGCAATCTTTCTATGTCTGTCTCTTTCTTTCTGACTCATTTCAGTCAGCATGATACTTTCCATGTTGATTGACTTATATGCAAATTTCATGACTTCATGTTTTCTGACAGCTACATAGTATTCCATTGTGTAAATATACCAGAGTTTCTTTAGCCAATCATCTGTTTTCGGGCACTCTGGTTTTTTCCATATTGTGGCTATTGTAAACAGAGCGGCAATGAACATGGAAATGCAGATGTCATGTCTACTATACCTTTTTGCCTCTCCGGGATATATTCCCAGGAGTGGTATTGCTGGGTCAAATGGGAGCTCAATTTTTAACTTTTTGAGAATCGTCCATATTGTTTTCCAAAAGGGCTGAACCAGTCGGCAATCCCACCAGCAGTGAAGGAGAGTCCCTTTCTCCCCACATCCACGCCAACACCGGTTGCTTTTGTTTTTTGGGATGTGGGCCAGTCTCTGTGGTGTCCTTGATCTTCTCCATTGTCACAACATAAGGAATAGATTAATAGAATATTATTCTAATTTAATTGATAAGGAATACCAGATATAGGTTAAGAATCAAAGTAATAGACAGAATTCTAGAAAATGATAGAGAATTTAAATCCAGGTTTTTATTCTAATTTTTATTATCTTCCCCTCAGTTGTTAGAGAGAGGGAAATAGAGAAAGCACAGTCTATAAGGAGCATGAAATATAAAATAAGGATGTAGATTACTTAGAATAAGAGGATTATTTTTAAATCTATTTGATAGACAACAAAGTAATCATATTTTAAAAATTCATTTTATTTATTTTTACTTTTTTAATTAGTGAATCACTGTGGGGTGCAGTTACAAACTTATGAACTTTCATGTTTGCATTACAGTCATACAATGATCGTTTACCCATCCCTCAACCAGTGCCCATTCTCCACAACCAATGTTCCCAACATCCCTCCCACTACCCCCACCCCATCTCCCACCACCCCATCCTGCCTCAGCAGCAGGGCATTCCTTTTTATTCTCTCTCCCTTTTGGGTGCTGTGGTTTGCAATAGAGGTATTGAGTGGCCATCGTGTTCAGTCAATAGTCTACTTTCAGCACCCATCTTTCAGCCCGAATGGATCCTCCCAAAGTCCTTTACTTGGTGTTCCCTTCTCTATCTGAGCTGCCTTTTCCCACAGCATGTGAGGCAAGTTTCCAAACTGTAGAACAGACCTCCTGGTCCTTATCCCTACTACTCTTGGGTGTTAGTCTCCCATTCTGTTACTTTATATTCCAAAGAGATCTTCCTATGTCTGTCTCTTTCTTTCTGACTCATTTCACTTAACATGACACTTTCCATGTTGATCCACTTATATGCAAATTTCATGACTTCATCTTTTCTAACAAGAACAGATGACTGGTTAAAGAAACTTTGGTACATCTACACAATGGAGTAACCATATTTTTTGCAGCTTATACCATTGTGTTTGTGTTTGTGCAGCATATACAAAGGTGTGTGGGTGCACACTGAGTTCAGTGGTTATGACCTGCTTCCCCACCCCAGCCTGCCAGCAGGCCACCAAGGCCTCATGAAGCAGGGAAAAGAGCCACCAAGCTGGTTGGTGATCAGTCTCCATCTATTCCTATCTCTGTCCTGCCATTTATTCCATTCTCCCCGGGTGCCTATTCCAGTCTCACCACGCACCCCATTCCAGTCTCACACTGCCCTTCATTCCCTTACCTACTGGCCCTTATGATAGTCTCCTTCTATTCTAGTCTCTTTCTAGTCTTCCCTCAAGCCCGTCTCACTGTCTTAGCTATAGAGAAACCTTGAAGCCTTGTGGTAGCATTACACATAGGTGGTTGTACAATCAACAGATGTAAAGCCTTTCCCTCGGAGGAAACTTTTCCTAGGACAAATTCTCATCCAGGAAGGCATAAGGGTGAAATACCATTTAGGGCTGCATTTCTCTTTTCTTTAGTCCATAACCATTTAAAAACTATTCTTACTTCTTAAGAATATTAGTCATGGGGCTGGAGTGATGGCACAGCGGGTAGGGTGTTTGCCTTGCACGCAGCCAACCCGGGTTCATTCCCAGCATCCCATAGGGTCCCCTGAGCACCACCAGGAGTAATTCCTGAGTGCATGAGCCAGGAGTAACCCCTGTGCATTGCTGGGTGTGACCCCCACCAAAAAGAATAGTAGTCATTTAGTCATTTTGTATGGACACAGTAAGAGCTATGTTAAGCTTAAAGGTTGGCTCTCCTGGAGGCATCTTGCTATTTATCCCAGACTACAGTCCTCAGACTGTTATTTGTTAAATAATTAGAGATAAGAAGTTGTGGAATAAGAAACAAAATTATGTAAGTCAGGCTTTGTTGAAAATGCAAAAATGAGTGAGGAGAATATATTTTAATTAAGATCTATTATTCCTTTATTTTTATTATCTGGTGATTTAAAAAGTATAATCTGTATGATATTATCACCATAAGGAAAATGATTGTAGATTCTGCAAATACCATAAATCACAATGCCTCTTTTAATTTATTTTAAAATAATTTAAAAACAAATTAGAAGAGACACCACTGTTAATAGTGCATTTAGTATTAATCTTTCTTTTATTTTTTCTTTCGATTTGGAGGCCAAAGTGCTCAGGGCTTATTTTTTGGTGGGGCTTAGGGAGTCATATGAGGTGCTGAGTATTAAACGGGACTGAATAAGTGCAAGGGCTACCGACTGCACTTACAAGCCTCTACATTATTCTTGCTTATAAGTTTTATATAATATAATTAAAAATATTCCTCAGCCGACCTGGGTTGGATTCCTCCACCCCTCTTGGAGAACCTGGCAAGCTACTGAGAGTATCTCGCCTGCACAGCAGAGCCTGGCAAGCTCTGTGTGGCGTATTTAATATGCCAAAAGCAGTAACAAGTCTCACAATGGAGACGTTACTGGTCCCGCTTGAGCCAATTGATGAACAACGGGATGACAGTGCTACAGTGATTCTGCTAATAATACTTTTAGGTAATATGCTTAAAATATCCTCTTCCCCAGAATTAACTAGCAGGTACTTATGTTGCTAATAATATATTCTAAATAATGCACTTAAAATATCTCGGGGAATCAATTAGCAAGTATTTCAACTGCATTGGCCTGATAAGAATTAAATATCCAAGGAAAGCCTAGGGATGTAGTGATAAAATGCATACTGGCATAAAGAAAGACCTGGGTTTGACTCCTGGCACTGCAATTAACTGATTAATTAGTGATTTTATAAAAAGATATGCAACAATTTACTATGTGCCAACAATGGAAGTGCATAGTAAGAAACACACTTAAATATGATAGCAAAATTGCATAAAAATTACTTATAATAACTTCAGAAAAAATATCGTGGAATTATAGGATATAGAGTAATAAATAGACATGTCCTTTTGTTGGATGGAAACCTAATTTTCTTAATATTATTTGCTCTGTATATTCATGTTAATAATTTTGTAATTCTACTTGAAATTTCAGAAAGTAGGAGTTTTGATATGGAAGTTCTGAAATTTAATAAGTCTAGCAATAAATTATTGTGAAAGGGGAATATATTATAGGCTTTTACATAATAATGTATTATTTATTTACAATAATAAATAATTAAATAACAGTATAGGCAAGTAAAGTCAATAGCATGAAAATTTCATAGGAATAAGAATTAAAAATTGGTTCACAAAGTTTTCCTCAATCAGTTTTTAATATTCATTTTGGAAATTAGAAATAATGCCAATAAATATATCCACTGGTTTTCTATGGAAACATATTTTAGCACTAGAAATTTTTAATTATCTAAATACCGGTATATTTCAGTGTAAAATTATGTTTTTGTAGGTGGAAACATTAAAATTTGAAGAACCCCCAAAAAAGAAAAGATAAGGCAGAGCATGAATAAGCATAAAAATGAAATAATAGTACACGCACAGAATAGTGTGTTCAGGGTGTAAGACTTGCTGGTAGTACTGAGATTTGCTCCTACCCCTGAGCTTAGGAGTCCTGACTGGCAGGCTCTGGGGACCATACAGGGAACCCTGGGGATTGAAACCAGGTTGCCACTTGCATGCAAGCTCTCTACTAATAATCAAGGTGACAAAATAGTCATTGAGATGAAAATTATCCTCAAGTAGTTTGTAACCGCATGTCAAAAGCCAGAGGAAGAAACAAAAGAAGGAATTTATTAAGTATCATAAAAGAAGACACTAATCTCGTTTGCTATTTTAAGTGAGGGACTGTGATTTACAGTCATGTTCATGGTTTCATATGTGTGTGATTTGGACAATGTACCATCGTTTCTTTCAAGTCTCCAGCCAAACTCCCTTTCCCTCAATTTCATAACTTTGATCCTGTCTCGATGTCTGTCTTTAAGTGCACAGTTGTATATTTGAAACAAACTCTTATACAAACCCGGAATTAGTGAAGGACTTTATCATTTTTGATATAACTGACTCCTGGAAATTTTTTCACACAGACATAAAATGTGATAAACAAACTTAGTTTTTGTTGAGGGTCAGAGACGAAGAAAAGGAATTCTCTAGAAATTGAAAATCTCTACCTATGTATAAACCTAATGGTTAAAAGGGAGTGAAAGAATTGCATCTCTGTTTATCACTGAGGATAAAATAAAGATTGTCTTCCCACTGGTGGTACTCATGGATGTTGGAATAATACAAAATTTATTTAAAGGGATACGCCCAGAATCTGAATTTTAAGACTAAAAAAATCAATCCTGATAAAATGTTGTTTCCAATTCTAGATTACAAAACACACAGGAAATAATCCATGTAGATATAATTGATGTATGTGACAAAGAAGATACTTAGTATACCAAAATATCATTCAACAATGATATCATCTAGCACCACAGTCTGGCACACATCCCAAAGAACAAGAACAATCAGTGCTGGCACAGTTGTGGGGAGAAAGGAACTGTCCTTCATTGTTAATGGGAATGCTGACTGGTCCAGCCTTTATGGATAACAATATAGGCATTCATCAAAAAACTAGAAATTGAGCACCCATTTGACCAAGCAATACCACTTTTGAAATATACCCTGGAAGCTCAAAAATCACACGGAAGAAACACCATCTGCATTCCTATGTTCATTGCGGCACTATTCACAATAGCCAGAATCTGGAAACAACCTGAGTGCCTGAGAACAAATGACTGGATAAAGAAATTATGGCATACTTACACCACAGAATACTATGCAGCTGTTGGGAAAAATGAAGTCATGAAATTTGCCTACAAATGTATGGACATGGAGAATATAATGTTGAATTAAAATAAGTCAAAAGGAGAGGGACAGATATAGAATGACTGCACTCATTTGTGGTATATAGCACTGCACTATAGCACTGTCGTCCAGTTGTTCATCAATTTGCTTGAGTGGGCACCAGTAACGTCTCCACTGTAAGACTTGTTACTGTTTTTAGCATATTGAATACACCATGGGTAGCTTGCCCATTGTATATATAAAATATATATGTATATATGTAGTAGAAAACTAATATTCATGGCTGGGGAAACAGGGACTAAGAGAATGGTCAATGGTTAGATCTAACCACAAGTATGTGTGGCAGAGGGTAGGTAAGATAGAGAAGGTATGTAAGATAGATTGTCACACTGATGTATGACAATAATAGTTGGAAATGGTCACTCTAGTCAAGAACTGTGTTAAAAGTAGGTGAAGGAATATATCTGATAACCTTTCAGTAACTGTATTGCAAACTACGATGCCCAAAAGTGGGGGGGGGGCAGACAAAAAGAGGTGGAGGGGAAAGTGCCTGCCATAGAGGCAGACTGGGTTATTGGGTTGGGTGAGGGGTGTTGGGAAGAAAACTGGGGACACTAGTGCTGGTAAGTGTGCACTGGGCTCTAGTATGTCTTCACATTAATTCTGATACTTTGGAAGTGGTTTTAGATTCTGTTTGCTTACCTTCTCTGGTTTCTTCTATACATGTAGTTACAGAATGCTTGTTCCTCTATTTCTTTGCAAATATTTAGTAAATTTTAATTGTAAACAATAGAAAATTCAAATATTTCCAATTTTATATATCAACTATTCCCTTTATTAAAAAAGAATTTTCTCCTTTTACCTTTACACCTAAAATTTGGGGGGGATGTAGGAATGTGAAATGACATATCTCTAGGCCAGGGACTGATGACAGAGAAGCAGAGAAGTTCTCATGCTATAATTTTCTGAGACTTTCCTGATGTCATTATACTACATAACTAAATCACAGTGCCTCAATGAAAATTGAAAAAAAAGAAAGAAAATTTACTACTTGAATATTTTCTCTACTAACCCTAAAAGAAAGTATCACTACTGATAAGTAACATAAGAATTAGTGACACTCAGTAGTTTCTAAGACTATAAACTTATTTATTTCTTTAACATTTTCTAACATCCTGAAAAATTATATTTGCTAAAGGGTATCGAGAAACTAGAACTATGCTAAATGGCTTCCACATTATTCCTCAAAATAGAACTATAAGCAACATAAATCGTACTTCTTAACATTTTCTGACTATGACTCTTTCCAACTTTGTATTCTTGCTGTACTCTACCATTCCTGCCCCACTCTGTCCTACTGATGTGTCCCCAACTTTTACAATGTTAACCTGTGGCCCCTTTGGCATATCCTGGGAATATCCAGAGTCCGTTGGCCCTTGTTAGAGAAACTCTGTCACAACAGCATGTCCGGTTAAAGAACATAGTTTATGGGACAGTGATATGCCAAAGCTACTTTCATCACTTCAAAATAAGTTTATGATAGAGTAGCTTAATCTCTTTATTGCATAAGTTATAATATTGGAAGATTAAACACATCCACATGTAATCTAATGAGCCATTTTGTTGCCAGAAATCTTGGCAATACTAACTATAATTAGGTATCATTTTAATGTTTTGAAGGGAATTTTCTTAATGATATTTGTGTTTTTACCTTTTGTCATGTGCAGAGAAGATAACTTAAAAAAATTAAATACAGGCCTAGGTGTGCACTAGGTCCTGAATTTGATCTGTTGTTCTACATAGACCACTGAGCATTGCCAAGCTGACTGTGGTGGCCCCCAGCATCCTTTTGCATGAGAAGAATTGAATCATTGGGCTCAATCACTGGCCTATATGCCTGTACACCCAAATCAGTAATGCTGGAAGTGTCTGTCTGCAGGTCTCCTGAGAAATACTTGGCAGGCCCTCCCGCAAATACACAAGTTCTAAATAAGATAATAAATTCTTTTGTATTGTTGTAAGCATTTTTTGTAGGTATGCAATTTCTCTGTTTCAGGTATATCATTCAGATATTATTCTGAAGTACCTAAGAAAACTCCAGTGGTATCTGACGATATAATATGGTGTGTGTGTGTGTGTGTGTGTGTGTGTGTGTGTAAGTTTAAATATGAGGACTGAGCTCATTTTAGAACTTAAAAAATAAACCATCTTAGTTTTTTATATTTAAGAAACAGCAATATGGAAGTTCATATTCTTTCAGATATATATTCTGTTCGGTCATTATGGTTCAGTCACAAAATTTCAGTGATCTAATTATTGGTGATCTTTATGTCTCAGGAACTTCTCCTGACATATGGATGGTGTCCAAAAGAAAGAGTTTAGTAATTCTGGGGTAGTCTTTATTTATCTATTTATTTATCTATTTATTAAATTTTATTTTCATAAGGTTGTTCACATTAGTTGATTACATTCAATATTTCACCACCATTACACCTTTCCTCCACCATTATTTCGAATTTTTCTTCTACCATTCAAGCCTGCCTAGTAGGAACAGATGCTAGATAATTTATTTACTATTGCTTATTTTGAATATTATGAGACGTTCGTGGCCACATGCTTCTGGAATTCTAAAATTGTAAATGGTTGGGGTCCATAGACATCTCTGTAGGGAGTTAATCCATTTTAAGATTCATTTGGGAGTCTCTGGATCAAGGCCATTGATATACTGAGATGGAGCCCAGAGACAGATTGTGAGTGTGAGAGCCAAGACCCCAAGTGGGCACTTCTGGAAGCTCATGTCCAGTGTTCTTTTATCTGGAGTGGGTGGAGAGGGCAGGCACACCCACTCCATCTGAGGTGCCCCAGTGGAATTGGCCAGGGACAGTCTTTAAAGCGTCTCTCTACTCTTCCTGATGGTAGAATGTGGTCTGAGCCCTACAGTGAAGTGTGGACATTGCAGTAAAAGAACAATGTTCAAAGTACTGAACAGAATACTAATTAAATTATAACTTCTGAAAACTTTCTTGGTTATTGATCCACATTGCAACTTAATAAAAACCTCTTAGAGTGCTTTTGACATTTTATTTTATTTTTACATATTCTTAATGTCATTAGCCATTGGGGAAGGGGATTTTAGATAGCATGCACCATAATAAAAGTCCTTGAGTTTTATTTTTATGTAAGATATTAACTGCAAATGTCTCGCCAAGTGGCACTGAATTGTGCAACATACATAACATTATGAGCTTAACCTTCTTTAAATAGACCAAGAAAAATGAATGTCAAGTGTGTGGAGACAATAAATTAAATATGAAAGGGATAGGTGCCAGGGGGAGAGGCATTTTTCTTGCATTTGGCCAACTTAATGTTTGATTCCTGGAAACATATTGTCTCTTAAATTCTGCTGGAGTGATCCCGTAGAACAGAGCCAGGAGTAAGTCCTGAGCACTGCTGGGTGGGGACCAAAATCAAACAAAACCAATAAAATAGTGTGAGCATTTTCTAAGAATGTACAAATATCATGACAAAGATTTTGATCTGCAAGATAATATGTTCGCATAACTCAGAGATAGGTTAGACGATTTGATTTATACTGATAGACTCGCTTATAAGTCTGTTCAAATGAGCTCTGGTTTAAAGATTAAGCTCTTGAATCATTCACATAATTATACATCCTTTGCTAAGCACATTATCTTAAGGTTATTCCCTCTTTGTCCATGTGAATTGTAAATAAAACCATTTAATACAGATCCTGTTTGCCTAAACTAATCTTTCTATACTCCATTTTCTCCCAAAATTTGAGCAAAAATTTTTGCTACTCACAGAAAGCAAGTTTAAAGCTAGTGAAATACATCTAGGAAAACACATTTTTTTTTTTTTGACTTAAGATGTCTTTACTGGTATTTGAACTACACTTTGGCCCATTAGCTCTTAATTTATCTGCAAACATCTAAGGGGGTGCATAGGAAATCATTTAAAATATGACTGATGTAATATGGCTCTTAATTCTTTAATGCAAAGGACAAATATATCAAATGAAGGAGAAACTACTATGCACAAAAATAATCTTGATCCAACTATATATCTATATCTTCTAAATAATTGTGTTTTCAATAAATGCAATAAAATAAAATAGAGTTGGGCTCCTACAGGGGTAGCTCAGCAGGCGTCATGCATGCTTGGAATGTAGGGTTCCTGAGGTGGGCCCTGACACCTCATGTTCCTAAGCATTACTGGAAAGAGACCCCAGGTATCAAGTCATGAATATCTCCCATAAAATAAAGCCAAAGAAAATAATAATAATAAAAGAATGAATATATACAAAGCTAACACTATTTAAAAGAAACTGGAGTAGCAATATAATGTGAATTGTAATGTGAATTGTAAATAATAAAAATTGGTTCATCAATTTTAAATAAGTATGAATTGTAAGTCAGTATAAATTGCAAACAATTAAAATAAAAATGGTTCATCAATATTGGCTCATCAATTGTAAGAAATGTACAGCTTTATTCTAAGACTTTATATCACAGGGGAAATTTTGGATGGGACAATAGTTATATTGGGAATATTCAATGTTCCTATAAACCTAAAACCATCCTAGAAGTTAAAGTTCATTATTTCTATATTTTTCATTCATATAATAAAAACAAAGTTATTGACTTGTATGCACTGTACAAGGTAGGTATATATATATATATATATATATATATATATAGCCATAATATATTAAGGGTATATTATGTAACTGTACTATAATCAGTTTAGGGCCAGCTATTTCATGCAGGATTTAATTTGAAAATAGTGATTTGTCAAAGTGAAAATAGTTACTTAAAAAATTCTACTGTGTGCCTTTTTACTATGGCCTCTCAGTATCTATACTGCAAATCATAATGCACAAAAGTAGGGAGAGAAAGAGGAGAAGCTCCTGCCATAGAGGTAGGCTGGGGCGGGGAGGGGAGGATGGCGACAGGAGGGATACTGGGGATATTGGTGGTGGGCAATTGTACACGGTGGAGGGATGAGTTTTGGAACATTGCATGACTGAAACCTATGGAAACTTTGCAACTGTATATCTAATGTAATTAACTTAAAAAAATTACACAAATGAAAATAGAGAGATGCACTGACTTATCCTAAAGCACCAATGAGCCTTGACAACATGGTAAGTGAAAGCCACATATTGCAAAATTTTATATATATGGACTGTCCATAGTAGGCAAATTCTTGTTTGTTTTTTTTTTCTTTTTGTGTCACATCCGGTAATGCACAGGGGTCACTCCTGGCTCTGCACTCAGGAATTACCCCTGATGGTGCTCAGGGGACCATATGGGATGCTGGGAATCGAACCCAGGTCGGCCGCTTGCACGGGCAAACACCCTACCTGCTGTGCTATTGCTCTATCCCCAAGGCAAATTCTTACAAAGAGAATAAATGGGGCATGAAATGTGACTAATTAAGAGACACATGGGGTTTTCTTTAGGAGTCTTGAAAATATTCTGGATCTAGAGAACAATAATCATTAGTATCACTGCATTTCTATCTTAAAATTGTTACATTATACTTCATGCCATATGTGTTTAAGCACCATGATAAATGAGAGATTTGGAGAAAGGAGTTTTATTATTCTAGAGGTCATGATTCAAAATTTGCCATTATATATCAAATACTTCTCAAAATTTGAATGTGTTAAGTCGTTGCTGAAAGAGACACATAGCAGTGTAGCTTGCAAAATATTTATAAACATGTTAATAAGAAAAATCTTGACCACTAAAAATATTTTCTATATAATAAAAATATAAGATTAAAGCCTTTTTTATAATAAATTTATATTTGGATTTTTTTTAGCTGGAACACTTCTGGCCTCTTGGATCTGATCGCAAGTGGTCATCAGCTCTGGGAATGTCTTAGCAATGATGTCTTTGAGAGTTTCTTCTTCATCATTCTTCCTATCCCTCTGGACTCCAATGATTCTTATGTTATTCCTCTTGGCTTCATCCCGATTTTCTCTTGACATCTGTTGATTTATTTTTAGGTTCTTTTCCATTTTCTGCTGTTGTCTGGAGAGTCTTTCTCTGCACCTCATCTTGGAGCTCACTGATTCTATCCTCAGCAACTGTAACTCTGTTGTTGAGGCCTTCCACTGATTTTTTTTTTTTTTGAAATTCAGCAAGGGCATTATTTTATTTTATTTTATTTTTATTGAATCACCAAGTGGAGGGTTACAAAGTTCTCAGGATTATGTCAGTTATACAATACTCAAACACCCTTCCCTTCACCAGTGCCCATCTTCCATCACCAACCCCCCCAGTATATCTGCCGCCCCCTCCCACCTCCCTAGTCCCCACCCTTGTACGTGATAAGTTTCACTTCATTTACGCTTATCTCGATTACATTCCATGTTTCAACACACAACTCACTACCGTTGCTGGGGTTTCCCCCCAAAAAGAAAAAGACAGTCCTATTGCCAATGAGGCATTTGATAGTTCTCCATTGCTAAGAATATAGAGATATTAAGTCCTGCTGTTTGTTACATAACTTTTCTTTTTCCCCCTTGCCCCGCGCCACCAAGTTCACGCCTGTTTAGTAATCGCCACGCTGTCTGACAAAGGGAAAAAAACCGAAGAGGATGATTATTTCCCGTCATCAGCCGGCGTGGGGCTCTGGCTTAGTTGATAGTCTAGTAGAGTGTCTGCAAGCAGTTTCTGGAACCAAAGGTCTTGCGCTGATATCGGCTCCGGCTCGAGATACCACCAGCATCCCGCTGGTCCATGTACCTAATTTTTCCCCTTATTTCCCATTCCCACGCCACCAGGTCTGTTTGCTTAATGGACATCACACTATGTTTGACACCACACCACGTTTCTTCCCGAGAAAGAAGGATATTTCTTCTCAGCCGGCGTGGGGATATAGCTTAGTTCAGTCTAGAGAGATGGCTACCATTTTGATTGCCTTCAATATTTCAACAAAATACTTACTATTCTTGTTAGGATCACCCACAAAAGTCCGACCCATTAAGAAGGAACCATTACATATTGCTGATACTAAGATGACATTAGGTCGCGCGGCCGCTGCCACGGCCGCGCGGTTTTGGGTTTCTGTCTAAAGTCCAGGGAAAAAGTTGAAGGAGAGAGAGAGAGATTTCCGCACGGGGGACCTGGCGGAAACTCTCAAGTCACATACTGCAGGTTGCTGGTGGGCTGCTGGTGTCCCAAGCAGCTCCTTCCTCTTCGTCAGTCATTCTGGGGGTGCGGGTGCGGAGAAATGGGGACCACTGATTTTTTTTTTTTTATTTCACTTACCAAGTGTTTTAGGTCTGTCATTTCTGCTTGCACTTTTGTTTGCATTTTCCTCACCTCTGCTTTCATATCCTCTTGTATTTTATCAGCAGTGTGTTCTATTGCTTCTTTGAGCTTTTTATACATCCTTAAAAGTTTTATTTTAAATTTTTTATTTGAGAGGTTATAGAGTTCATTGCTACTGTTTGATTGATCTGGGCTAGCAACTTTAATCATCAGCTTGGTGAGGTTCTGCATTGTTTTACCACAGTGAGCTTTGTATTTTGGAGTTTTATGTAATGTTCCTGTATGTTATGGTCCATACAATCAGGCTATCTTTGTCAGTGGTCGTGGCTTATTGATAGATATGTGTGAGACTTGGATAACTAGTGCCTCAAATGTGGGCTGCAGAGAAAATAAGTTTTTTGTGCTAATGTGTCTGTGCAGTTTTGTCATTAGGGGTTTAGAATGTGTTCCAGATGGGTAGATGAGGGTGCAATCATAGGGGTCAACACACCTGGGAGGGGAAGGTTTCGTTGCTGGAGGGGCGGCTGGGAGCAGGATGCATGGCCCACAAGGTGCTGTGGGGAGTTCAGGTCAGGGTGCCCGGCTGGGGTGCAGGCACAGGGACTAGATCACCAGTCAGGGAAGTTGATGAACCCAGGAGAGGAAGGTGGCTGGGGGCAGGATCTATAATAAATTTGAAAGGAAATATTTATGGTGTCAGAGATAAAAAGAGATAATAAAATAGAGGCAACAGAATGAAGTCAGGATCTTAAAGTTTTGCATAAAATCAAAATTTGCTGGATTGTAACTTAATATTTAACAAATTTTATCACAATTTTAGATATCATTTATTATCACAAATTAAATACATTTTTATTCCTGTGAAAAAACTTTTAACATTAATTTCCTAACTTCTTTTAGTGCATAATAGCATTGTAATAGTTAATACTTTAATCACCCTATCATGCAGCCTGTCCCTGGAACTTACTTATTTTATATCTATAAGAAATGTATATTTTGACCCCACTTCATTTACTCATATATTTCCCTGATTTAAGTAGAAATTATTTTGTATAATCCTATGCTATTACTATGTGTCATAACTATTCCTGAAAAAAGTAAGAGTAAAATATTGGTGATAGAAATCACTAAAAGTTGATGATGAATTTGTTTTTCTATGTATAAACTAAATGTTTTTAAACATTGAATTAAATGCTTTTTATCAATGTTTAGAGAAACTTGCCCCTTAATCCAGAGTGAAGGACATTCTGGTAGAAAGCTAAATGCTATGCATTCACACTCATTCAGTCCATCTGTGAATTTTATTAAGCAAATGGAAATGAATTTCCCTTTGACATGCTTGCTTTAAGATTGCAGTTTGTCTGGAAGGTTGATTTGTTCTCCTTGCTAATTTGCTGTTACTTTGCAGGGAGGATGTAGACCCCTCGTGTGCAGATAGAGCAGGAGTTCGCATTGGCTACTGTCCCCAGCAGGATGCTCTGGATGAGCTGCTGACGGGCTGGGAGCACCTCAGTTATTACTGCAGGCTTCGAGGGATTCCAAAGTCCTGCATCCCTGAGGTAAGAATCCTTGGCTAGTGAGTAGAAACTATGGTGCTAGTTAAATGTAACTGAATGATGTTTTTAGTATGATTATAGCACTATCCTCCCCTTGTTCATCGACTTGCTCGAGCGGGCACCAGTAACGTCTCCATTATGAGACTTGTTACTGTTTTTGGCGTATCAAATACACCACGGGTAGCTTGCCAGGCTCTGCTGTGAGGGCAGGATACTCTCAGTAGCTTGCTTGGCTCTATGAGAGTTACAAAGTAATTGAACCTGGGTCGGCCATGTGCAAGTCAAACGCCCTACCCACTATTGTTTAGTATAGAAGTTATTAATTTTATTAGTATAAATCAAAATTTCTTCTTGCAGAATTTAATTAAAAACATTACATACACAAAAATGTCCAAAGTCTATCTACTATTTGACTATAGAAATGAGTAGTGTTAATAGTTAATGCAACTTAAAGTTATTTCAACTGTGAATTTGAGACATGAGATAACCAAGCCAAATAACCTTATACGAAACAAAAAAAATACACAGTATGTGAATATTTCAAACATATTAAAGCTAATATATAAAAACTTGAAATTGTAGCTCTTGTAATAAGAGATCCATCAGCAAATAGTAAAGTGTAAGTCAACTTTTGGAATTCTATGATAAAATTCCAATTGAGTGCTTGGTATCTCAAGTGCTAAGTGTTGTGTACTGTGTTTGGAGAAGCTGGAAATAGATTAATTTTATTTTCCTGGAATATGGGACTGGTGCGATAGTACAGCGGTAGGGCAGTAGTCTTACACGTTTGATTTCTCCACCCCTCTCGGAGAGCCCTGCAAGCTATGGAGAGTATCTAGCCCACACAGCAGAGCCTGGCAAAATTCCTGTGGTGTATTTGAAATGCCAAAAAATAACAGTAACAACAAGTCTCACAATGGAGACGTTACTGGTGCCTGCTTGAGCAAATCTATAAGCAACAGGATGACAGTGATAGTGACAGTCAACCTCCTGGAATATAGGGCTATGCTATTTACTGGTAATGATTGGGTGGGTGAGTGGGTGGGTGGGAGAAAACATCAGTTTTACTTGCAGAGCTTATTTAAAAATAAGTATGTAAGGGGAGAAAACATTCCATGTACAAACTTCAAAACAGATTCTTCTTACACTGATGTGTAGAAATTAGAGTTTTGTTAGCAAACAATGTTGACTTAAACGATTTAAATTTAATGTTGACTTCAAAGGATTTAAAAGGTTGTACAGTTGAAACCTATATATAATGCTTTAAGGAAAGAACAAGTTTTTTCAATATATGACTCTCTCTCTCTCCACTGTTTCTTTTTTTTCTTTTTTACTTAATCACCATGAGATCCATTGTTTCTTAATAATGTGAATTATTAAGGTGCTTCTGGAGGTGCTCATATGTAGTGCTTCTCATTGAACTGGGGTTGGTCACCTAAAGGAAAGTGCTCTTCCCATTGTACTATCATTCTGACTCCCATAGTTACTATTTTCTTAAACCCATGGCAACTTTTTTAACCCTTTAATGAAAAAAAAGATTAACATGATTATACTGAAGAAAACAATAAAATCTTGTTATGTTACATTTATATTGCATATTAAAAAATGATCCTTTAAGAAAGTCACATGGAAGCATTGAAGCAAAACTTTATCAGTCTTTGTATTTTTTTCAGTTTGCTTCATTTCCTAAAGATTTTTCCCTTTGTTGAACTGTAATTTTATCTTCATGACAAATATCCTAGACTTTTCAGACACAGCACTGGAGAGTAGGGCTCAGAGTCTAGGGATTTGAGGGGCTCTTGGGAGGGATGCCACTTGGTATGACATTTGCTTCTTTGGGGTCCTTCCTGGAGTTCCAGGAGAGTGACAGAAGCTACACATATTCTCCATACATTCATTTCCAGTCCTAGTCTAGGAAGAGGAAGTTCTGGAGGGAGGGAACAGGGGGCTGAGAGATAAGGAAGCACGATGCTGCAAACTGATCTGTGAAGCAGAGCTGAGGACTGTCAGCTGAATTTCAAAGAATATGCAAAGTAGGAATTCACCAGAGAGTGGGTAGTTCTCCTGAAGCAGTCTTGCATATTCTACACTTCACAGTAGAGTTGGGGTGTTTCTTACATTTCTGAATTCTGAGAAAAAATAACACAAATATATAGCTATAAGCTGCAAAAAGCCAACTTTGTAGAAAACAGGCACTAAGGCCTGACAAAAGTATCACCTATAGACTCATAGAAGGCTGGAATACCCTCTGAAAGAAGCTGCAGTAGAGACAAAAGGCCAGGAGAGAAATTTCAAAGACCATCAACCACTCCGATTTCTATCCCTTTGGCAACTTCCCTAGAAATGGACTTACACCTAGGTAGAAGCCCCACGTGGGGACAGGTTGGAGAAAACCTATCAAAGCCACCTTCAAGAAAGGAAGGGCTCACAGATGCTGTCTGAGCCCACATGCTGCTTGTGCCTACATAGCCAAGTGCACAAGGTGCCTGAGCTTGTGTGTTGCCTGCATCTCCTCTCTTGAGGTGTGTGTGTACTTTCCTATTTCATGATGGGATATGTGTGGGGGCTTCTCTGCCTTTGGGGAAGCCCACACTCTCTCTTGAATGTGTTACTCTCTCCACTTTCCCACTTTCTCTCCTTCCTCCCCTTCAAAAACCTCCAAATAAAATTTGTTGTACTTCACTGTCCATCTACTCCTGAAATTCTTTTCTGAGAGGTGAGACAAGGACCCCAAAACCCTGGGTACAGCCTGGAACTGAGTGCTCCTTTTCCTATAAAGAGCATCCTTGCTCCAACCTACATCTGTGGCTCTGAGAAATCAGGTGGTGGGGATCAGCTCCCATACCTAAAAGACCAAGGGGATGTCAGGATGGCCACCTGGGTTTGCTGGCAGGGCTCTGGCCCCTGCCGAGCAGGGACTCACACAGACTTTATCTGTCTTAGTCTTCCCAGTGGGGTGGCAGAGGTGGATCCAGAGAAAGTGACTGACTCCTCCCACCTCACATAAGCCATCCCTGTGGTCCACTGACATCTGTTCTAACTTCCAGCCATTAAGAACCAGAATTCCTTCACAAAGAAATGTCATTATGATGGTTGTGCATTAGACACTGTCTTCATTTCTTTTTTAAAATGCAATTGATTTTGGGGGCTGGAGCGATAGCACAGCGGGTAAGGCGTTTGCCTTGCACGTGGCCGACCCAGGTTCAAATCCCAGCATCCCATATGGTCCCCTGAGCACGGCCAGGGGTAATTCCTGAGTGCAGAGCCAGGAGTAACCCCTGTGCATCGCCAGGTGTGACCAAAAAAGCAAAAAAAAAAAAATGCAATTGATTTTGTAGATAGGATTGCTATTTTTCAGAGGAGTCAGCACCATTTCTTAACTATTACCACAAAGCAAACTTCTCTTTGCTGTACATTTTGGAAATATTTATATATAAAATTGGCACAATCTATTGAATGTGCATAGCCTAACATGACTAGAAACAATTCCATAAATAAAAGAAAACAATAGTTTCAGCTAATATTCTTAAACTAACACTTGTTTTAAGGGTTAATTAAAGAATTCTAAACTAAGGTAAGCTTAATTTGCATAAATTAAGCTAATACTTGTTCTAAATATTTTGCCGCAAACTTATTATATACAAAATACTCTTCTACATTTTGGAAATGGATGTCAAGGAATCATTAGATAGGGGAAAGAAACTTATCCTCATTATATGCCTATAGTATTTTTATTAGTCAGAAAAGTCAGTTCTTGATCAGCCACTCACTCTCCTAGAGCTTTGTATTTCCAGTTTGTTACTTACACAAGCTGGAATGCCGACTGTCCGTGCCAGTGTCTGTGCTGGTGGAGCTGGGAGAGAAGTGCTTCCCATACGGCTAGCCTTCCTGTTTCCTCTGACAAGATTCGTGTTTTTTTTTTCCCTTATGTGTAATCATATAATACTGTAGCACTGTAGTTCCGTTATTCATCGATTTGCTCGAGCGGGCACCAGTAACATCTCCATCCATTGTGAGACTTGTTGTTACTGTTTTTGGCATATTGAATACGCCATGGGTAGCTTGCCAGGCTCTGCCATGTGGGTGAGATACTCTTGGTAGCTTGCCGGGTCTCCGAGAGGGATGGAGGAATTGAACCCAGGTCGGCCGCATGCAAGCCAAATGCCCTACCCGCTGTGCTATCACTCCAGTCCACTGCTAGTGTAATCATATAACGACTAGGAAATCCCCCCGGGATGGCCTATGCCATGGACGAATGAAGGAGGAAACGAGGGCCAGGTTGGTTGGTGATCTGTTTTTATTTATTCCATTCTCCTCACGTTCCTGTTCCAGTCTCACTATGCTCCCCATTCCAGTCTCCTCCTGTCCCCCTTGCTAGTCTCTCGGAGCTCCCCCTCACCACCTGGTCTCTTTCTAGTTTCTCTCCAAACTCCCAGTCTTGGGGGTAGCAACCACACACCTACATCAGGTAGCACAATCAACATATCAATGCCCTTTCTGATCGCCTGCAGCCAGGGGACCAGGCTCAAGGGCAAACTGCCACTTAGGGGTTTTTCTCCTTTCCTTAGTCCAGTAACTTAATTAACACCTTAATTAATATCTTAATTCTACTTCTTTATATCAGTTATTCTGTATGGCTCTCCTGGGGACATCTCACTATAGATCCCAGATTACAGTGCTCAGGCCAGATGAGCCCCTCCTAACCCTAAGCAGGGTGGTTGTCTATTTGTTTCTTTTTGGATTACGACCAAATTTGTTCATGACTATGTTCTTAACTTATGGTTAAGTATTATGCAGCTTGGCCTGACCTGTTTCAATGCCAGCTTGCTCTGGGTCCCTTTGTCAGGACCCTGCTTTTTGGGTGCTAGGAACTAAGAGCAACTGAGGCTTAAGTTGAGAAAACATGAGAGATGTCGAGGATTAAATATTATTCAGAGTCAATTAACTCCCAAGTTACAAAAGCATAGCATTGACTGTCTTCCTGTGTCTATACTAAAATGACACTGTTCTAAGTAAACTATGCAAAGGGCATAAAGAAAAGAGGAAAGCAATATTTCAGTTACAAATGCAAATCCAGAGATTTCTGAGAAATTTAACTTTACAAGTCACCGGTACTTTTTAGGGGAAATAAGTGATTAACCAGCTGGGGAAGAGAGCTCAGAGAAGTTAAAGATAAACACAGAGGAATGGGAGTACCTCAGGAGCACTGTGAATGGTGTAACCCACTAAGCCTAAACTCCCTGTGGTAAGGGAGAAAGAACATACCAATGTTATCCTACAGTCTTCTATCTTTCAGGACTTCGAAGTGTGACAGAAATATATTTCTGATATATTTGCTACTCATATATATTATCTGTTCTCATCATGGCATGGGCAGTCACAACAGTCATTTCTGTGATTTTAGCATAAAATCCTTTGCTTCTGAGGAACTGTTAAGTCCCAACAACCCTTCTGTTCCCCAGCTAAGTCTAGCCTTGGCCCAGATTTTATCAGCATGGCTGAGTCCCAGCTCACGTCCAATAGATTATTGACCCTTTCCTTATGGTGAATTTATAGTTCATGAAATCATGAATTTATAGTCTGTGTAACAACATTTAGCTTTTTAGTAAAATTGTTAAATATTGAATTGTTTCCTGGTTTCATGAAATAAGTGCTCACATTTGGACAAGCTTACTTAGAAATTTTTGTCTCATACTTCTCTTCACTAGATTTTTTAAATGTTATTTTATTTCAGTGTTTCCTTATCAACTTTAATTTATATAATGTTGATCTCTGGATAAAGATTACGAGAATAAAATATTGTATATTCATTGTAATTTCAATCTTTTTGTTTTTTATCATATCTGAAAATGAATTGAAATGCAAGTTTGTCAGTGTGTCATTTTGTTGACCCTCATTGCTTCTCTGGAAGTGTTAACTACTTACTTAACAGTATTTCCTTCCCTTAGATCCCTTTCTTTCATGTAAACACCACCATATTTGCCAGTGAGGTTCCTTCATGATTTGACCTGATGTGATTATTTCTGAAAGATATTATCTTAGGAAAATAGTGAACACAGTCTATAATTTTTTTTAATATCAGCTGATATTACACTTCATCTTCATGAAGTAGTATATCTAGTAATTTTGTTCCAAATCATTTTAAACTTATTAAATATTTATTTTTATGTGCTTTTATTGGAGTCATTTTAATTTATATAATGCTGGTCTTTGGATAAAAAGAAGATGGGAATAAAATATTGTATAAATATTGTATATTCATTGTAATTTTAATCTTTTTGGTTTTTTGCATATCTAAAAATAATTAAAATGCAAGTTTGTCAAACTGAAGGAAGCCATGGTAATCTGGGAGAAATTATATTATTGATTGAAGTAAGAACAAAGTAATGACCTCAATACAATGATCTTCTTGACATAAAATAAGAAATTAAAGATTAATCTTAGGAAATTTTGAGGCTTGAAATTTACTCTCTTTTTAATATCCCCAGGTTATCTCTATCTTGGTTTTGTTACAACTCACTTTCTGCCCAGTTTCCTTTTTTAAAAAAATGAACCTTTTAATTGACTATTATAGATTTGCAATATTATGGGTGGGGGTGCAGTAATTTCACACCCTTATATGCAAATGTAACTCTTCCCACCATCAAAAATTTTGTGTCATCCCACCGTATAAAAATATCCCTTGGCTCATTTCTCCCATCCTCTTCCATTATACAATGATAACTACCATAGTTTTCTCTGTGTTTAGAAGTTTGCTTCTTGTTAGTTTTTGCTCTTTAATAATTCATCTTCTACATTTAAAAAAAAATCTAATAATTGTATTTTCCTTTCTTATTTCACTTAACCAAGCAACTTCAGTCTAAATTTTGACTAATTTTTCTGCTCACTTTGATTTGGATTTTTTTTCTGGGCTCAGTATTGCCTAAATTCTGGCAAGCACTGCTTACTTTAGTCCTGACTCAAGGATGTTAATATCACAGTGTTGACCTTTAATTAAAAAACTAAGATTATCAAACTGGGGACAGGAGAAAGAATCGTGAAGGAAGAGGTGAATTAGAAATGACAAAAGAACAGTAATAGAGGGTCTTGGGCACTCTGGTGGTGCTGAAGGTTAGTAAGACAATGGAATTTAACATCATTTTAACTATATTAACTAAATTACAAATTAAAAGTAGCCATTCTTTAAACAAGATAACTTTGATATTTCACAGATTCTATAGCTGAACTGAATAGTTTCCAATTATCCTTTTGAAGTGAGGGGAGGCATTTCAAGGAATGGTGGAAATCTGTAATGCAGTGAACAGGATATTGGGAGGAAGGGTCAGGATTCAGGGTTGAGAATGTCAGTGAATGAAATGTTTTCAAGGAGAGCATCTCTTTTCCAGGTTGCTGGGGATCTCGTGCAGCGTTTACACCTAGAAGCCCATGTGGACAAACCTGTGGGTACCTATAGTGGGGGTACCAAGCGGAAGCTCTCCACAGCCCTGGCCCTCCTGGGAAAGCCTGATCTTCTTCTATTGGTGCGTTTTAGAAATTTCAAGTTATCAGTGATTTCAAATCATCAGTTCCTTCACAGATAAATTCAAAATTTGAAATGTAGATTCTTGAGCTAACAAACTCTGCCTTAAAATATTTTCTAATTTACAAATGTATCTTTTAATCATCTCCTATTGAAGATCAATAAAACTTTTACTTGTAAAATAATATTTTAAGAGGATACCTGGGGGCCGGAGCGATAGCACAGCAGGTAGGGTGTTTGCCTTGCACGCGGCCAACCCGGGTTCGATCCCCGGCATCCCATATGGTCCCCCAAGCACCGCCAGGAGTAATTCCTGAGTGCAAAGCCAGGAGTAACCCCTGAGCATCGCTGGGTGTGACCCAAAAAGCAAAAAAGAAAAAAAAAAGAGGATACCTGAATGTACCTTTAATCTTAAAACAAATATACATTTCTCATCTAATAAATTACCTTTCAGGGCTTTCTTACCCTCAGATATATTATTGTCATAGCTATAGAGATACCACCAACAGTGAATCTTGAGGAAGTAAGTGTTTGGAGACAATATAGATTGGTGGGGAATAGAGATAATTCAACAAGAGAACTGAGCTTTAACAGTCACTTTACAACAATGTCATTTGTAATATATAATAAAATTAAATTAATCTATTAATTATAGGTTATCTGTGTCAAGAACCAGTTGTCTTTAACTTAAAAATAGCCAATAACAATATGAAAACAGTAAATTAAAGTTATTCCTGTCTTAAATATTAAACTCTATTCACTAGAACTCCTCATAGATCTTTGTAATTGTAGAAAATTTGATGAATATAAAAAAACTATCCCTTCCGCTTGCCAAATATATATTTTCATTCTAGTTTATTAATTAGTAATAGCACTTCAATGTTTCAGTGGGAAGATTATTGAATTTGTAAAGACTCATTGGAAAGATGATCCTATCATGCTCTGCTCTCTTAGCCGGATTTTCATTTTACTATATCTGTTTTTTTTTCAAGACCCTAAATCAAGATGATTGCATAATTCTGTATTCTGAAAACGGCAATAAGAACTAACAGTTCTATAATTATTCAGTTTGCAAACTATGTTCTCTTTCTAAGAAGGAAAGTGGCTGTGTAATCTCAGCAGAATTATCTCATGTGAAGTTTTTCTCAGCACATCTCTAGTTAGGATGGGGTCGTCTCTCCTTCACAGTTACCCTCACATTTTCATCCCACACAGCTGTGCTCTCTGTTTATTTCTCATTACATCATTATGAAGGTGGAAATCTGAGTTAAATTGTTGGGTTCCAATTTTTACTTTTGTCTCAACAATATCTTTCATCTACTATGCATGTATCCCTAATGTCTGAAAATTATCTCAATTATTGTGTCTGTCTACTGGAGTCCATACATATAGGCAGACATGAACTGCATGGCTATATATACTTTAGTGACTATGATAATGTGAGAGTTTGTGTCTCTGTTGGAATATGCATTTAACACACTTAGGTTCTCCCCTGAGAAACTCACAGTAGCCACTAATGTAAAGGACAGAAAAAATTTAGGATTATATGCAAAATCCTTTTATTATCTATGAATAGTCACTATTTACTTATTTTATATGAGTGGTACTCATATATTGTTAGGATATATTATCCTTAAATTTAAAAGAGATTGAGGATGCAACAAGGGCAATCTATCTAACAAGATGACCAAAGAAAATGTGGTTGAAAGCCGGAGGACGAGCCTCCTTCGGCTGGGTCTGGGCTCTATCTGCCTTGCGCATGCTTCCACTGGTTCTTCCAAGGCCCATCTCTCTGTTTCCTTCCTTCAGGATGAACCCAGCTCTGGGATGGATCCCTGCTCTAAACGGTACCTGTGGAAAACAATAATAAAGGAGGTTCGAGAAGGCTGTGCTGCAGTACTGACATCCCACAGGTGAGCTTTGTCTTTCCTCATATAGTAGGCTGAGAGGCAGAGTTGTGGGGCACACAATTCCAGGCTAGTGCTATCCAGGCAGTGATCCATTCCTATAGCAACACTATTATGGAGACATAACAATCAGTCTCATGTAGTATTCAGTCTGCGTTGTATAGATGATGACCAGGAAGGACACACAGCTGTAGGGAGACATAGATGCAAAGCCAACCAATGGATTTGTCATTATCCACCTCCTTGTCTCATCCCCGATTAGTGTTTCAGACTAGTGTTACATCTCTGCTTTGTCCTCTATTCGTGTTCTAGGGGAGGACTAGTCTCTCAGATCCTTCTCAAAGTCACAGTTTGGATATTTTCTGCCAAAGACCTCTTTGCTCAATGGAAAAAATGAGCTGAAATGAAGTTTTAGCAGGTCTCTTGATTAAGCTTACAGTCCCTTTTTCATAGACTCAATCTTGTAATTTGATTGCAAAATATTGCCTTATTTTTCACTTTGTTCAATGTTAATCTCAGATTTCATAAAATTCAAGTATTCAAATTAAGTCATATGAATTGTTTACTAAATATTCTGAGATTAAATGGAGATCAAGCTCCTTTTAAATTGAATCACCATGCGATACACAATTACAAAGCTGTTTGTGATTGGGTTTCAGTCATACAATAATTCCAACACCCATCCCTTCACCAGTGTACATTTCCCACCACCAATGTCCCCGTCTGCTGCTTCCAGCTCTCCTCCCAACCACCCCCCACCCCCACCTGTCTCTATGGCAGTCACTTTTCTTCTTTATCTCTCTGTCTCTCCTCTCAGGCACTATGGTTTGTAATATAGATACTGAGAGGTTATTATCATGTTTGTTCCTTTACCTACTTTCAGCACACAGTTCTTATCCAGAGTGATCATTTCCAAATATTCTTTGTCACAGTGGCCCCTTCTCTAACCCAGACCAGGCCTTTTTAATTTGACTGTATTTTCCCATGATATAGGTATAATGTGATCTAAAATATATGTTTATGAATCTGAAATTTTACTTTACTTGAAAGTTAAAAAAATTGATGTGATAGTTTCCCTAATGCTGGCAGAAGACACAATATCTTTGAGTGAGAAAATTTTTGTACTCATGATGAACATTTCTTAATTGACCTAGATTCCTTTTCTCTGAAAGGTCCTATAGAGAGTCTCTGGGTTGATATTACCTATGTTGCTGTCCTGTCTCCTTAGGACCTCTACTGCATGTGTATGTACAGCCTTGCAGATTGTATTTATGCTACTATCACTAAATTTAGCCTACTGAAGTCTATCTCTATTCATGATTGGCTCCATTGGCATCACATATGGTGAAACTATTGCTGTGTATTGTAGACCATACAACATAGCTCCATTCAATGCTGTTAGGGAGACTGCCAAACCTTATAGTCTGTTCCAACCATATAACTCTATATTGATGAAAATAAATGACTAAAATCATTATTTATTTATTCAGAGTTTGGCATTTGTTTATGTTCCAAATGTCATTTTACAAATTTTTTTGGGGGGAGGGGCGCACCTGGCGATGAGCAAGGTTACTCCTGGCTTTACACTCAGGAATTATTCCAGGCGGTGCTCAGGGGACCATATGGGATGCTGGGAATTGAATCCGGGTCAGCTGCATGCTAGGCAAATGCCCTACCCACTGTACTATCGGTCCAGCCCTACAAAATTCTTAAATTGGTGATTTTGTTAATTTTGTCAACTTTTTTTGTTGTTTTAAGATAGTTTGTCAGTGTCCACTTGACCACAGTCCACTTGACCTTGCTCTTTTTTTCTTCTTTTCTTCAGAAAGTGAAAGTTTATGTTGAAATTAAGTGTAATAAGAGAGCTACCATAAAGTATTATCTACTTAAAATATTCTTAAATTTGGTGAATTATATTTATTGAAGTGCTATTTGTTAAATATTTATGTTCACAGGTAGAGTCTAAGAGTTTATAAACTAGTACTATGTTAAAATTTCCTCTTAGTTTTCAAGCAGCAAATACTTACTGAAGACTTTTAAGAAAGACTGTATACTGCTGTGGTTTCTCTTTTATATCCTATTTACTTTAAAATCTAAGTTTAGGCCTGGAGAACTGATATAGTGGGTAGGGCACTTGCCTTGAATATAGCCAACCCAGGTTCAATTCCCTGGCACCACGGGTAGGGCACTTGCCTTGAATATAGCCAACCCAGGTTCAATTCCCTGGCACCACGAATAGTTCACAGGGCCCCACTAGGGGTAAACCCTGTAAGGAGAGACAGGAATAAGTCAGTGCACCGCTTGATGTGGCACCCAAACAAAGGAACTTGTCTCTAGTTATGTAAACACGCCCATATTCATGCAATATAAAAGTCTAAATGACTCAAGGCTGATGAAAACAGGAAATGTTCTGATTGATTTAGGAATTTTTAACACAGTAGAAAATCTTTCAGCTGAAGATTTTAAAATTGTCCATTTGTCTCTTAATTTGAGGCACTTCCTTTTTTTCCTACTCCTTTGTTTTAAAAAAAAGGATTATGGCTATAGCATGGGGCAGAAGACTGAGAATAAGAACTTTACATTCCAATTACTCACTAAAAGGAATTAAATTTTGTGTAATCAGAAATGATCATTCCTGACTCACTTTCATTAATTTTATAACTATTCCCCTAAGGATAGAATTTTAGCTAACTATATAATTGGACTGGAGTGATAGCACAGCAGGTAGGGCATTTGCCTTGCATGCAGCCAACCCGGGTTTGATTCCTCTGTCCCTCTTGGAGAGCCTGGCAAGCTACGGAGAGTATCCTGCCTGCATGGAAGAGCCTGGAAAGCTCCCTGTGGCGTATTCGGTATGCCAAAAACAGTAGCAGCAAGACTCACAATGGAGCTGTTACTGGTGCCAGCACGAGCAAATTGATGAACAAAGGGACAACAGTGCTTTAGTGCTACTAAACTATATAATTAGTTACATAAAAAAAATTCAATTTCAATTTATTTTGCTTTTATGAGATTTCCACATAGACAATAAATTGATGTTCAATAAAAATATGTGTCTACTTGATAATTTCACTGTTTAGTTCAAGCATCTTCTATCCTTTTTTTTAACACACGAAAATAGAGTCTTGCTTTTCAATTATTGCACACTAGTAAGAGAAAATTAGGTTCCCATTTTAGCTCTTGGCACAAAGTGAATTAGGAGGCAGAGCTTGTCTCTTCCAAACATATCTTTTACTTGTCTCTTTTCTCCCCTAGCATGGAGGAATGTGAGGCACTTTGCACAAGACTCGCCATAATGATCAATGGCAGCTTCCGCTGCCTCGGTTCTCCTCAGCATATTAAAAACAGGTACTCCAAATTTTCTTTTTTTTCAATTGAAATGGTTGCTTAAATCAGCATTGTCATAATGTTATGTTTTAGTGATGGCACTGGGCCAATAAATCATGGCATAAAATAAGAGATGAAGAACTGAAGTGAAGGTTGTTTGTATGTATGTATGAGTGTATATATGCATGCAAAATATTATCAGCGAAAAATTAAGACCCTATACCTTCCCAACATGGAGTCCAGGGGAAGGTATTTTGTATCTATGAGGACTTGTTCATAAGCTTTTTTCTCTTACTTTTCATTCTTACTTTTACCAGAGGATACATTAGAATCAAGACATAAGGGTAGTTGGGGATAAGATTGAGGAGTAAGATGCAAAGATTAGAAATATGACCTCCTTGACATAAAATAACTTGTAGAAAGGTCATGCCCAATCTTATCCCTAGAAAATCAAACTGTACTGCTTCACCTTTAAAAATGACTCTCATACAGTGCAAAAGGGTGCTATAATTTTGTTTCACTTCAATAAATAAAATAATAATATCTCTGTGCTGATTAATTTCTTGGATTTAATCATGTTTGATTTCTTTTTCATATCTATTTTCCATTTATTTTTTAGCACAGCAGGTAGGGCGTTTGCCTTGCACATGGCCGACCCAAGTTCAATTTGTCTGTCCCTCTCAGAGAGCCTGGCAAGCTACTGAGAGTATCTCGCCTGCAAGGCAGAGCCTGGCAAGTTACCCTTGGAGTATTTGATATGCCTAAAACAGTAACTATAAATCTCACGATGGAGACGTTACCGGTGCCCGCTTGAGCAAATTGATGAGCAACGGGATTACAGTGATACAGTGATGAACATTCTTGTGCATGTCTATGAGAACTTTTAATAACAATATAATATTTTAATTGAGAGCTGCACAAATTATTTTCAAAGTATTAATTTTATCATGATAGTGTTTAATCTATTAGTTTATGTTGACATATCTTTAGTTTCATTTTTTAATTATTTTATAATTGAAGCATCATAGTTTACAATAGTATTGATTCATTGTTTCATATGTGCAGTGCAGTAATAACAATAATTCCAGTGTGTAGCATCCTGCCAATATTGTCCCATACTTCCTCCCTACTTTACTCACTCTTGACCCCACATCAATTTATGGATTCTTAGTTCTAATCTTATGCTAATTTCTTTTTGGTGGTTTTGTGATCTTTTTCTTTATTACTGTGTAATCCACATATGAGCAAGATTATCTAGTATTAAATTTTACTTTCAGGCTTACTTCATACAGCAAAGTCTTCCATCCCATCTAAGATGCTGCACAGTGCAAGAAAATCCTCATAGTAGAGCAGAAATTGATATGCTTATATACCATAATTTATTCATGTACTCATCTGTCCTTGGGTGCTTGGATTCTTTCCTTGGCTATTGTAAATAATATTATGATCATAGGTATGCATCTGTTCTTTCATGTTAGATTTTGTATTTCTGATGAAGATGCCTAAGAATGGAATTTTTTGTTCATATGGAAATTCTATTTGATATTTTTGAGAAGTAAGTATGCTATCATCTCACCGGTAGCAAACAAGGACTTCCTTTTCATCACATTTGCACTGGAACTTGTTATTTCTAGACTTTATTATATATACTTGAGAATAGATATCTTATAGCCTACGTCTCCCTCTGGGAGAACCTGGCAAACTACCTGGAGTTTTCTGCCCACATGGGAGAGCTTCGCAAGGTCCCCATGGTGTATTAATATTCTAAAACTAGTAACATGCTGGGTCTCATTCCCCTGACCCTGAAAGAGCCTCAAATGCTTCATCATTGGGAAGGACGAGTAGAGAGAGGTTTCTAAAATCTCAGGGCTAGGACTAATGGAGATGTTACTGAGACTGCTCGAGAAATTCAACGATCAATGGGATGATGGTGATGATTATATATACTATCCATGCTGATATGAGATGCCATTTCATTGCCCTTTCTATTCTTTTTCTATCAGCAAGCTTGAACTTTTTTATAGCCCAGTTAACCATCTTTATGTTTTTTTTGAGAAAGTGTTTGTTTACATCCTCTCCCCATTTTCTGATGGTGTTGTGTTTCTCTTGTTGAACCTATAGAGTGTTTTATGTATCTTGGATATTATGCCTTTGTTTTATGTATCATGTGCAAATATATTCTCCCAATTTGTTGGGTGTTTTACTTTCATTGATTCATTGTTCTTAGTTAATTTTTTTTGGTGGAGCCACAACTGGCTGTGCTCAGGCTCTGCTAGTGGTGTGTGCTCAGGGATCACTGCTGGTGGTGCTCAGGATACAGAAGGTCTGTGGGGAGTGAAAACCTGGGTCAGCCACATGCAAGGCAGGAGCCTCACCCACTGCTAGAAGTCTTAGGTAGAGAGGTTTTGGTAAAGTCATATACTAGCAGGTAGAGGTTTGGTACAGTCATATACTAAGTTGAAATAGTTTAATTTTATGTAGAGTATGCTATGAACAGAGACACTTGTTAGGGAATGAATATCCAGTTTCCAGAAATGTACAGTCAGCCGCTACTGAACAGTAGGGTGCTTACTGCTACTTGCAGCAAATGATTAAGTAAATTTACTGGAAACTATCTGAACAGACACTATGCTCATTGATAATAAGTGTAATAAAAAGAAAAATAATATATTATGTTCCTAAATTTTATGAATGCAATCTTTGAAAGATTATTGGGTAATTTATGTTTAATACTTGGTTTTCTTTGAGACTTTCTAAAGAAAGCTTCCAAAGTTTACAAGATAAAATAGCTTGGAAGCATTATCATTTAGTATAGAGTACATGCTCAAGAATGTTAACTACACATCTTTCTCTGATAACATATAATGTGCTTGAAATGAACTATTAGTAAACATGTTCAGTAGAATTCTATTAAGCTATATGTGACTTGTGTATTTTACACTGAAGTACTGAGCATAATAAAATATTAAATAATATAATTTGGGGGGCTTTATGACATATGAAATGTCTAATTCCTTAATATTTAAATGATAAATAAAGGATAAATAATAAAATTTTATTTTGGAGGCCAAGTCAAGGACTCATCAACACCTTGCTGTGCCACAGAGGTAATGGCGGGGCAAGAATATAGCAGCCTCCTTTCCTTCCCTGTATACCATTCTGAATTTACCATCTTATATTTCCTACGTGCTCAAGGTCCATGACTTCTTTTTCCTGGGACTTAGTACATGTGATTCCTCATAATAAGCAATTAAATAACTACATAATCATTTTCCTATTGCAAGTATATATACTCCTGGCCCCTCACCAGGCTGTCTTCACCAGGGCACCTCGAAGGGGTGCGGGTTGAGTTTCCCTCCTCACCCCAAGCAGAACTCTGGCAGCCAAAAACCTCCAGAACCCAGCCACAGCCATGCTCAAGGCCAGTCTACATGCTCAAATGAGCCTCACCCATGAAGGAACTGACAGAACAACCTAGATACGCAGGACCCGTGGCTAAGATCTCCAAACCTGCTCTGATTGGAATGGGCCTCCTCCACCCAGATACCCCATTTACCAGTAGCTTGGCAGCCACACCCACAAACCGCCCCTGGTGCCATGTAATCTCATCAATGGCCAAGACCCAAAGACTATAAAACAAAGCTCCTGGAAGAGAGTGATGCAGAATTTTGCACGGCAAAGCCATGGCATATTTGATTGCCAAAAACAGTAAAAATAATGTACTTTATTCCCCTGACCCTGAACGCGACAGGGATGAATGAGATGTTACTGGCGCCCCTTCAAGAAAATCGATGAGCAATGGGACAACAGTGATACATGACGCAGTGAAGTATATAAAATGAATCTAAGCTAGGTTCTATGTATTCCCTCTATTGCCAGTTAGTAAGGACAGGAGTTGTGCTTTGGATTACAGTGCTATGTTTGACTTTGCCCTATGTGCTTTATTTTTGTGACTCTTCCCATCTCATAAATCAGAAACTAAGCTGTGGTGGAGAAATCAGCATAGACCCCGGCCGGTGTGTAGCCTAGAGGGGGCTGGATAGAGTGCCTGCTTTAAAGGCATTAGCAAAGAGTTTTAACCCTGAAACTTCTATATGCTGAGAGCTATTTCTTGGGATCCTGACATCAAAACTAGTGCATTATTTGGCCCACTACAACTCACAACTAAGTGTATCACTTGTGGTCATGATATCAACTATACATGTGATTCCTGGTTTTTATAACAGCAATAAGAACAATAAAAAAAATCGGAGGAAAGCAAGGTTACAAATAAGACCTGAGTCTTATATAGATTTCCATTCCCATGCATTCTGCCTTTTTCTCACTGAAGGACTCCCAGTAACACAAAGACATGCACAGTCTGGCTATAGCTTCAACTGTGTTGGTACTAACAACACTTTTGATCTTCTTTAGCATCTTCTCATTTAACATCTCATTTAAGCTTCCAATCTCTTGAAATAAGAGATACCACCCTCCCATTTATATCTTTAAGGTAGTTGCATATAATTTCTAATTATTTATTTCATTTGTTTTCCTTCTCCATTCCTCCATATCCCGTATCTTTCTTAAGTTATTTGCTAATAGCATACTCCTTCCTGAGACCTTCATCTAATGGTCCTATTTTATACCTTTGGTATATTTCAATTAGTAACAGAACAACAAACACATTCACTTAAGCATGTGCATTTTTATATAAGATAAAAATCCAGAGTTGAAGAGAGTGTACAGGGGTTTGGTCACTTGTTCTGCACTTGGATGACACCAATTCAATCCCTGGCACAACATATGTTCCCCCACACACTGAGAGAAATAATCCCTGAGTATAGAGCCAAGACTAATCCTTGAGTGTGGTTCTCAAGCCTAAATAAATCATAAAAAGTATGAGCCTCTACCTCTTTGTTGCACTTTTCTAGAATTTATCTTTACCATTGGCAACTTGAACAGAATAAGAAATGCTGGCATTGGCAAATAAAGCCCTTTGTTCTACTAAGTTTCCATTTTCTTGGTCTGGGGATGAGAGACAAGAAAGCAGGTGGCAAGCCAAATATCACAGAATCTTGCATTTCTCATTCAATTTATCAGAATTTACTTTTCACTTCCTGTATGCCTTATGTCCTCTTTTGGAGACTTTGAGTGGTTACTTTTATAATTTTCACCGAGTAAGATGTCTGTATAGCTGTTTTCATCAGGCTGGAAGTCTTTCTAGTATATTTGAGGTAGATAGTTGTGCAGGAGTCCCTTGGCAAAGAATTTCAGAAAACACATAAACCAAGATGAGATTTGAAAAGAGTTTTCTTGATTTGCCCAAGCCAAAGACCAAGACACTCAACTGAACCCAGATTTAAGACAAGCTTTAGGCCCAAATTTAAGACTGACTCACCCCAACCCCTCATATCGCTTTAGTTTAATTTAATTTAAACACTGCTGTTTACGAAGTTGTTAATGATGATTTCTTACAGGCATTCAACATTATGATACCAATCCCACCTCTACTGTTATCTCCCTCCACCTTTAACTGCCTTTTCCCAACCAGCTCTCAAACCTATCCCCATTGCAGATCCACAGTATTTTATCTTATATTGCTTTGTAACTGCTAAATAGCTAACAGGGTGATTGAAAATCTTTACATAGAATAAAATTTAAATAAATTGTTGTATTTCACCATGAGGACAATAAGTCCTTGTCCCAGGGTTTATTACTAAACTGTATTTCAAATTTAGCCTTCTGTGTAAATGTTTATGGTAGTCAAGATTGGCTAGCTTCTACGTTACATCCCATCCAAACTGGTGTGTTGCTACTGGGATTTCAGTGTTGTAGAGTTTGTAGATTTCACTCCAGATACTCCAGAATATTTAACTGGCGGTCTGACCAGAAGCATGGCGGAGGATTGGGGGTGTGGCAGCAGCAGGCGGGGGTTTGTTAGGGTGTGAGCTGGTTTACTTCTCTTCTGAGATTGCCCTAGAGGTATCAGTTAGGAATAAATATCTTAGAAATTTTTATTTCTAGCTGATCTTTTTCAAGATTTATTTATGAGTCTCTGAAACAAGAGAGGTAGATGAGCTTCCATGGCAGTGGTGGTGGGATGTGGACCTCAGCCCAACCCCTTAAGAAGACAATTTCTTAGGAACAAAAGGTTATGAAAGAGATTAACTGATATCAAAGCTATTCTTTCTTTCTTTCCTTCTTTCTTTCTTTCTTTCCTTCTTTCTTTCTTTCCTTCTTTCTTTCTTTCTTTCTTTCTTTCTTTCTTTCTTTCTTTCTTTCTTTCTTTCTTTCTTTCTTTCTTCCTTCCTTTCTTTCTTTTTTTCTTTAATGTAGGAGTACTGCTATTTATTCAGCCATTGATTAAGTTAATTGGGCATGAATTCCACATTACTTTTTTTATTCAGAATGTTAATTTTATTTTATTATTTTATTATCCCCCCTTTTTTATTCATCATGAGATACAGTTACAAAGTTTTTGTGTGTGAGCTTTAGTCGGTCATACAATCATCAAACATCCATCCCTTCACCAGTGCACATTTTCCACCACCCAAATCCCCAGTATTTCCCTCCACACACTCCAATCCTTCCCTTGACTGTATGGCAGACAATTTTTCCCATACTCTCTCCTTACTTTGGTTACATTTGATATTTCAACACCAGTCCCACCACCACTCAAACCTGCCGAAAAGGCAATGCTAGAGGATTTGTTTTGTGTTGCTTGTTATAGATAGAATACACTGTCCAGGGAATTCTGTGTCCTTCTCTTCCAGGAGCTTTAGTTTATAGTCTCTGAGTCTTGGCCAATGATGAGATTACATGGCGCTAGGGGCAGTTTGTGAGTGTGACTGCCAAGCTACTAGTAAACTGGGGACCTAGGGGAAGGACGCCCAGTCCCGACCCAAGCGGGCTTGGAGATCTCAGTCATGGGTTCCCGCGTACCTCCGCACTACAGACTCTAACTGTGTCTTTTGATCTCTTTTGAGATTTATGGGTCTCTGAAATTAGGCCAATAACTGAATTTATTCAGCTGAGCTGGAGATGGTTTGTGGGTATGTCTCCCACATACTTAACTTTTGGCCTTTTAATTTCTTGGTAAACTTGACCCCGAGTTGTTGTGGTTTGGCCAAAAGCACAGCAGCAATTTTGGGGTATCTGAAAGTCTGAAGGCACCATCAGGCTGTTGATGCACTCACCCCACAGATACAGGTTGACCTGCTGGCACCACCATATCCCTAAAATTATTCTTTCTTGACAAAGCTATAGCAAGAGCCAGAGAGCCCAGTCAACTTGGGGAAAAGGCCTATAATCTTAGCTTTGTAAAAGCAAGGATTATGCACTTGACTCTTGACTTCACCCTGTCCCCTAGGTGTGCAGATTATTTACATTACAGAACATTCCAGTTTGGAGGGCTTCTCACTTATCAAGTAGTGGCTGTAATTCATTTATTTTATTTTATGGAGATTTCTCTTCTCTCTCATATTTCCTAAACAATACTATTTTACTTCACCATCCTTCTGGAATATTTTTCTGTAAGGACAGGCAACAAACTGGGAAGCTTGATCAGGAGTAGGTCTTTGAGACCAGGAGATAGTACAGTGGGCAACCTGAGTTCTCTTTTCAGCACCATATATGATTTCTGGTACCTTATCAAGAGTGGTCCCTGAGCAGAGAGCCAGGAGTAAGCCATTAGAACAGCTGGGTATGCTCCAAACAAGCACACACAAAACATTAAGTGTCTCAGTTGTCTTATACAAAGAGGGCAGGAGAGAGATGGCATTTTTGAAAAGGGAATCTGTCACTTCCCTGTCGTCCCACCTCTGGTCATGTGGGGAAGTGCTTGCAGTAAATCTAGGCAAAGTATTTGTTACGGATTAGCACCTCCAAGGTGCCTTCCCTCTCACCACCTCACAAAGAGGCCATGAAACTACACCTGGGTTCCACTTTGTCTACCTATCATAGGAAATGATCCCTGACACTAGATTTTCAAAAAGAGATTATTTCTGTTTTTAATAAAAATATAATTTATTTTTATCACATAATTATTTTGAAAGATATGTATATATTATATATCTTCCAGGAAACAGCAGATATAGTTCAATGGTAGAGTACATGCATTGTGAGCCCCCAAAATCTCTAATTACATTTCCAAAAGGACTTTCATACCCTAAACATTTCAAAGCACAAGGATTTGCTTGTGTGCTTACAGAATAGCTGCCTCTTTTATCCCCACCTTCCTATTGATCTTGACTTGCTAACTGAGTGGATGTGAATACTGAAGAGTCACATCTAAGGATAGTGTTTCCTTCCAATGTCTCAGTGAACTCTAGACTTCACTCTGGGCAATAATTATCAAGACACAAATTAGTTTTCTGTGATTTTCCTCCGTGGGGTGTTTGCTTATTCATGTTGGTAAAATCGAAGATTAAAAAAAATCAGATGAAAAAATAAGTACCTTAGTTCCTATTGCATTAGTTCATCGTGACGTTGGTGTGGGAATAGATCAATAACTCCAGCATTGGTCTATCAGGATGTCTGATGAGATAGATTAGTGTAGCTGCTAGAACTTTTAAATTTCCCGAAGATTTTTCCCATCTGATACTTTTCTCACCCATGATGAACAGACACTCAAACCAAAGAAAGGCTGTCTCCTGATATTCATGCTTCTTATTTATTTGCTGTAGAAAATGTACCATTTTGTAACATTTTAACTGGAGATCATCCCCTGACCATGATTTGTCAGGGGCTGTATATGGAGTTCAACAGAGCAATAAGAACATGTGAATATTTTTGTTGTTTGATTGCAAGTAGTTTATATTTTTAAATGACTTTAAATTGTTTACTCACTAAAAGAAAATTTCTCAGATCTTATTGGGCATGCTTTAAACTAGGATACTTATATATATAAGTATATATATATACTTATATATATACTGAATATACTTATATATACTTATATATAAGTATATATATATATATATACTTTGTTTTTCTCATGTTAAAGAGCTTTGTTTTTCTCATGTTAAAGAGCTTTGTTTTTCTCATGTTAATCAGAAAATCACATTTAAACTTTATCTCAACAATGAAAAATTGCTTGATTTCCTCTATGTTGCAAACAAGCATTAACTTTTGTACTGAGTAGAAAACATAGTTTTAGGATTTAATTTAATAGATAAGAGTTATGTTTGTACTTGAACTTTCTCTTTAGAAGAAACTATTTGTCAAAATAAATACAGAAAAGCACTCACAATGATGTCAGCTTCAGAAATTTATTTAGATTCTTAAATGTTAATCTGAAATAAAATAAAATATTCAGAGATTATGAAAAAATGCCTGAAGACATGTAAACTGAGTATTTATTAGTTTAGTTATTTTAATTTTAATTTAATTTAATTTGCTTGCTTTTTGGGTCACACCCAGCGATGCACAAAGGTTACTCCTGACTCTGCACTAGGAATTACTCCTGGTGCAGGATGCTGGGGATTAAACCTGGGTCTGCCGTGTGCAAGGCAAATGCCCTACCCACTGTGCCATCACTACAGCCTCTAAATTTATATTTATATTTTTTTATTTTTTAATGAATCACTGAGATACAGTTACAAACTTACACACTTTCATGACTATGTTTCAGTCATACAATGATCTAGTAACCATCCCTCCACTAGTGCCCATTCTCCACCTACAATGTTCCCATTATTCCTCCTACCACCCTCACCACATTCACCGCCCCCCCCCTGCTGCCTCTGTGGCAGACACATTCCCTTTTACTGTATCTCTCTTTTGGGGTGTTATGGTTTGCAATACAGGTAGTAAGTGGCCATCATGATTGGTTCATAGTCTACTTTCAGGCTGCATCTCCCATCCCGAACGGGCCCTCCAAGCATCATTTCCTTAGTGGTTCCTTCTCTATCTCAGCTGTCTTTTTCCCCAACATGTGATCCTGGCTTCCAAGCCATGGAGCAATCTTCCTGGCCCTTATCTCTACTATCTTTGGGTGTTAGTCTCCTGTTATGTCACTTTATATTCCACAAATGAGTTCTGTCATTATATGTCTGTCCCTTTCTTTCTGACTCATTTCACTTAGCATGATACTTTCCATGTCAATCCATTACATGCAAATATCATTATTCATCTTTTATAACAGCTGCATAGTATTCCATTGTGTAGATGGACCAAAGTTTCTCTACCCAGTCATCTGTTCTCAGGCACTAGGGATTTTTTCCAGATCTGGACATTGTAAATAGTGTTGCAGTAAACATACAAGTGCAGATGTCATTTCTACTGTACTATTTTGCATCTCCAGGATATATTCCCAGAAGTGGTATTGTTGGGTCAAATGGGAGCTCAATTTCTAGTTTTTTTGAGAAACGTCCATGTTGTTTTCCAAAAAGGCTGAACCAGTAGACATTCCCATCAACAGTGAAAGAGAGTCCCCTTCTTCCCACATTCATGCTAACACCGGTTGCTTTTGTTCTTTTGGATGTGTGCCAGTCTCTGTGGTGTGAGAGGATATCTCATTGTTGTTTTGATCTGCATCTTCCTGATAATTAGTGATGAATAGCATTTTTTCACATGCCTTTTGGCCATTCAGATTTCTTCTTTGATGAAATGAACAAAATGTATTTTGTTCATTTCATCAACTCATTTTCTTATGGGATTGGATGTTTTCTTCTTGTCGAGTTCAACCAGTACCTTATATACCCTTGATATCAACCCCTTATCAGATGGGTATTGGGTGAATATCCTTTCCCGTTCTGTAGATTGTCTTTGTATTCTGGTCACTGTATCTTTTGAAGTGCAGAAGCTTCTTAGTTTAATGTAGTCCCATTTGGTTATCTCTGTTTACAGTAGCCAAAATCTGGAAAAAATCAGAGTGCCCAAAAACAGATGACTGGTTAAAGAAACTTTGGTACATCTACACAATGGAATACTATGCAGTTGTTAGAAAAGATGAATTCATGAAATTTGCATATAAGTGGATCAACACGGAAAGTATCATGTTAAGTGAAATGAGTCAGAAAGAGAGAGACAGACATAGAAAGATTGCACTCATCTGTGCAATATAAAATAACAGAGTGGGAGACTAACACCCAAGAATTGTAGAGATAAGGATCAGGAGATATGCCCCACAGCTTGGAAACTCGCCTCACATGCTGGGGAAAAGGCAACTCAGATAGAGAAGGGAACACCAAGTAGAGGATGTCAGGAGGACCCATTCAGGTTGGAAGATGAGAACTAAGAGTACTAAAAGTAAAACTAAGAGATGCGAACATGAAGGTAACTCAATACCTCTATTGCAAACTACAATACCCAAAAGCAGAGAGAACAAAAGGAAATGGCCTGCCGCAGAGGCAGGATGCGGTGGTGGGGGTTGGGGTGGAGGTGGTGAGAGATATACTGGGATCATTGGTGGAGATGAATGGGCACTGGTGGGTAAATGATGGGTAAATGATGGGTAAATGATCACTATGAGTGAAATGCAAACATGAAAGTTCATAAGTTTGTAACTGTACATCACAGTGATTCTCTAATATTTTTTTAAAAAAGAATAATTAATAGTTACTAAGAGGGAAGGGAGAAGGAGATTTCTGAAAATTAAGGAAAAGGGGTCAACAGTATGATAATGGTGGAAATAACTGGACTTTCTGTGAACAATGTAATGTACATAGGTATTGAATTTAAATGATACAAAATTAAAACTTACATAATGTTATAATAAATGTTGTTACTTTATTAATAAATTTTGTGAAAAGAAATATTTATATAGAAAAAGTGGATAAGAGACTTAGATATGAGACACTAAGAGAGACATAAAGGGGGCTGAATAGACAGTATACTTGCATACAGCTGACCTGGGATTCCCTTATCCCACGTAGTGCCCTGAGCACTACCAGGAGTAATCCCTGGCACAGAACCAGGAGTAAGCCCTGAGCATCACAGGTGTGTCCCAACCCCCCAAATTAATAATCAAGAGTACATAGATAAGAGTCAAAAGAAAGACATCAGGGGACAATGGTGGTGAGGACTGGAGTGATGCTTATCCAAGTCAAGGTTACCATGGAAAAAGAAGAAACAACATGCAAGAAAATCTTTCCTAGAGCCTTCGGGAGTGTATGGATTTGATTCATCTTTATTTTAGAGGCTTTATTTCAGAATTGAGAGATAGATCTTAATGTCTCTTCAGAGCACTCAAAATTAAATAAATTGATTTTTGGTTATCCTTAAAAGAAAGGACATATATATGTGTGTATGTATATATCCATATATATAAATTCAGTTTTTAAAAATTCAGTTAAGAAAGATTTTTTCTGATTAGAATATACTCTAACAAAGAATGTAATAAACCAAATCATTAACTTAAAAGTTAATAGCTAGGTGCCAGAGGCCAATGTTGAACACACTTGCTTTGTAATGGCTGACCCCATGGAAACCCAGACATGTGTATGGGCCCTGTCCTCTGCTAAAGTGAACACAGACCCAGGAGTAAATAATCCCTGAATACAGCCCGAATATATCTTCCATCCAATCCCCTTAAAAGAACAGGGTCTTATGGTCATTCCTCCTTGTTTTAAATTCAAATTTTCTTCAAATTCAAATTCAAATTTTGACTTAAACTTAGAACTTATGTAAATTTTGAGAATATTTTTTCCTCAAGGGAAAGGTTGATGCTAGATGCTGCTTTTTATTTATTTGTCAGATGATCTTTATGTAAACATTTTCAATACACAATCCTGACAGAAATCCTGTTTGCATAAACAATAATTAAAATGTTTTATGCATCAAATTTAATTGAAGTTGAAATAAAAAAGTGCACTCAAGCTGGAGAGACAAATTTTTGGATTAAGAATTTGCCCCATTCCTGACAGTAAAAGTGGGTAACTGGAAAGTCTCCAGATTTCTTTGGGTCATACAGATTTTATAGAAAAAAAATGTCATTTATTCTATTTCATACATGATGTTTTTTCAGGTAAAGTGAACTATCAATAAATGAGCTATGAACTATGCATTGTGCTATGCAGTGAGCAGGAACTGACCAATCTTCTGCTTCGGGTTGACCAGTGCACTTGGTTGGCCTGTAATAGTGATGGCCCCAGGCCTCCTTGAAGTTGCAAGAAGTTGAGCCATTTTATCATTCTATTTTGGATGTGCATAACCAGTAAACAACTGGTTCAGGGATTACTTAATTTTGAATTCAGGGAATCACTTCTGGTGGGACTCAGGGTCTATATGGTAATCAAACCTGGGTTGGCTGCATGCAAGGCAAGTATCTTTACTCTGGCTTTCATAATTCTATTTAATTTACTATATATATACGTATATATACATATATATATAAATCCTTGGGAGTAGATGGGATAATGTGTGTTACGTCTAGTTTAGAATACGTACATGCTCATGTGCTCATCATTTGGTTATCTCTGTCAGTGAGTTCCCCATTGAGGAGAGAGATTTCAAAAAGACATTTCTAGTACAAGGCCTCAACTTCAACTTTTATGCACCTTTTATGCAAGTGCTTGCATAAAAGCTTGCTTTTCATATTTAACCCAGGTAATCTATCCTCACTCTTTCATTGCATTCTTAGAGCTTCTAGTTTTTAAGATATGGGAGGCCAAAGATATATTAAATGTATTTAGGTGTCTGCCTTGCACACAGCTGAACCCAGTTTGATTCCTGAAACTGTACATAGGCCCCAATCACCAGACTTGATCTCTGAACACAAAACAGGAGTGAGCTCTAAAAATTTCTAGGCATGGCCCCAGACAAGAAAATATGTGCATATATATATATATCAGTAGAATAACAAATTTATAAAAATATAAATAATAGTAATATGATATTTTATACTATTTATATTTATATATATTTGTTATTCTACTGGTATGTTGTTGAGTTTTCTGTTATCATTTAATTAAAATGTTACATCTAGTCTTTAATAAAATTATTTATTTTATGTATATATAATATTTAACAATATATATTTATTAAATTAAATGTGTTTTCCAAATATTGCACAAGAGTGATTGGATGTTCATTATCAGTGCTTCACTGGTGAGGCCTACTTTTCTTTATGTAATTGTCTCTATGTAAATTATGTGTACAGAATGTGTACAGAATTACTTATAAATGTTAGACCATGGAATGACATCTTGGCTACTTTGAAAGCGTTTGGACCTTGGAAAATATAGGAATAAAACAGTCTGCATAAAATTTAGATTGTTGGCAAAACTTATATGTTAGAGTCAGAATGTATATATGTGTATATAGAATACATATGCTAATAATAAAAATATAAACTAGATAATTGCATTATTTTAAATGATTTAACATGCCATGTTTTTATAATTTTTTATTTGAAAACCTAGGTAGCCTAAGAGTTGTTCTTACATATTTAAGAAATATTTTCTGAGTTTTTCTTTTGAAGTGGCATAATTCCAACTCTAGAGTAAGACTGAAGTTCAAATTAATATTTATCTTGAATAAATTTTAAATGTTTATATGCTTATAAATATATGATTACAGTGATAATTTATTCAATTAAATTTAGAATTACAATTTAAAATACATTCGTAAAATATTCCAACAGGACTGAAATTAGTTAAAATAGACACTAATGGTCCCCACAGTCTGAGGTTATCTATCTGCTCATTGTTCCCTTAGTTCACTACACTGAGTGAGTTAGCTTCAGGTTCATACCACTTCTGTGTATTTTCCAAACACATTTTGAGTTTCTTGACACCATCTTGGTTATACCCTATATGTTTTGTAAATCTCATTACTTCCTTACACTTAAAGTGCCGGAAACTATTAAGAGTGATATGCAGAATTAATTTAGTTGATTAATTAATAATAATTGATTAATTAATCAATCCTCTCCTAGTCTTATCGAACATATAGTATGATTACTTCATTTTTAGGTGCTATAACAGAGACTAGAAAAGTGGTATTCTTCAAGTCCTATATCTAGTACAGGATTATAGAGCTAGATTAAATCTCAGGATGTCCATTGAGATTCAACATCAGCAGTACTATAACTGTGCTAACTTGTCATCAGAAATCTAATACTACTAAACTACAATAATATCTACAGTCTTAAAAACTCTTCCTGCTCTAACCCTCTCAAGAAATAGAAAAGAACTCTATGCAGCATGTATGTCACCTTTAAGACACCCCTCCAACTCTCTGAGAAGTACTCAGATTTTGGGGAGTACTTCAGATGACCCATGTGAGTACAGCTTCTGATTCATACTGACTAGCAAAGGAGAGTCAGCTGTAATGCATATAGCTGACCCAAGTTGGAATATTCAAAACCTGAAGAGCTAGTAAAATGTTTTCATGTACGATTTCATTTGTATTCTATTGATAGTCTCAACAACCTATCAATCATAAATTTATTAGAAATGACCAAGTTGAAATGATGGGTTTCTGCTGGGACATATACACACTTCAGGGAAATTTCATACCAGTGCAGGAGGCAGGAAAATCAATAGAGACTAGGATTTTGAAGATTGTTCATGAAGATTACTGAAACAAAATTAGATTATGTTGAACCATCTTTGGAAGATAGATACACCTGAAAAGTGAATCTTTTTTTAAAATTTTTATTAGTGAATCAGCTGAGGTAGAGTTACAAACTTATGAACTTTCATGTTTGCATTTCGTTTACATCCCTCCAACAGTGTCCATTCTCCTCCACCAATGTTCCCATGTTCCCAGTATCCCTCCCACCACCCCCACCCCAACCACCACCACCCCACCCTGCCTCTGCAGCAGGATATCCCTTTTGTTCTCTCTCCTTTTGGGTGTTGTAGTTTGCAATAGAGGTAGTGAGCGGCCATCATGTTCGGTCTATAGTCTACTTTTGACACGCAGCTTCAACCCGAATGGGTCCTCCCAACATTCTCTACTAGGTGTTCCCTTCTCTACCTCAGCTGCCTTTTCCCCCAGCAAGTGAGGCAAGTTTCCAAGCTGTGGGGAATACCTCCTGGTTCTTATCTACTATTCTTGGGTATTAGTCTCCTGTTCTGCTACTTTATATTCCACAGATGAGTTCAATCTTTCTATGTCTGTCTCTTTCTTTCTGGCTCATTTCACTCAACCTGATACTTTCCATATTGATCCACTTATATGCAAATTCTTTTCTAACATCTGCATAATATTCCATTGTGTAGATGTACCAAAGTTTCTTTAACCAGTCATCTGTTTTTCGGCACTCCTTTTTTCCAGATTTTGGCTATTGTAAAGTGCTGTAATGAACATACAAATGTAGATGTCATTTCTACTATACCTTTTTACTCTCCAGGATATATTCCCAGGAGTGGTATTGCTGGGTCAAATGGGAGCTCAATTTCTATTTTTTTGAGAATTGTCCGCATATTGTTTTCCAAAAGGGCTGAACCAGTTGGCTTTCCCACCAGCAGTGAAGGAGAGTGCAACATCGGTTGCTTTTGTTATTTTGGATGTGGGCCAGTCTTTGTGGTGTGAGATGATATCTCATTGTTTTTTTGATTTGTATATCCCTGATGATTAGTGATGTAGAGCACTTTCTCATGTGCCTCTGAGCTATTTGGATTTCTTCTTTGAGAAAGTTTCTGTTCATTTAAAAGTGAATCAAATTAAACAGAAAAGGGTTATATTTGTCTTTAGAAAATTTATGGAAGAGTTATATATTTCCAAAGTTTTGTAAAAAAAAATATTCATGCATTTAATCATTAGTTCATTAAATTATCAGTTGCAGCACTGTGGTAGGTTTTGGAACAGATAAATCAGTAAACCAAACTGAAAAACAATTCAGATACATTTATTTGAATAAATACATTTGTTGCTTTATATTCAACAAATCTTTACTGATATGTTATTATTTGTCTAAAACCACAGAAAACACCAGAAATATGGCAAAATATTGATAAATATAGACTATTGTTTAAAATGTCGGGGCCGGAGTGATAGCACAGCGGGTAGGGCGTTTGCCTTGCACGCGGCCGACCCGGGTTCGATCCCCGGCATCCCATATGGTCCCCCAAGCACTGCCAGGAGCAATTCCTGAGTGCAGAGCCAGGAGTAACCCCTGAGCATCTCTGGGTGTGACCCAAAAAGCAAAAAAAAATGTCTATGGTATGAATATAACATTTTTTGAAATTGGTTACATCCTACCAATGTCATTTTCTACATCACTATACTGACAGTAAACCTTCCCCCTGGACTGACAACTTTCATGCAGTTACCTACAAACTTTCTGTGTTGAAGAACTGTCAAGAGAGTTGTTTTATACTTGCCCTGTCCATTCAGCCACATGCATATGCTTATGTACACGCACTTTCAATATCTCACCTAAAATCAAAAAGTAGAGAGCAGTGGCCCAAAATATCAACAGAAAGGTCTAATAGAACCACTAGGTTTGAGATGGCAAAACTTCAGCATAAGTCTTATTCCAGGTGTGAATTAACAAATGAGATCCACACATCATCACTTGGACTAGCATGAAATTAGACTCTTGCCACTATCATCTTCATAGCAGCACAATGAAGAAGCATAGGAAATTAGCAATAGCACAGCGGGTAGGGAATTTGCCTTGCACGCGGCTGACCCGGGTTCCATTCCCAGCATCCCATATGGTCCCCCAAGCACCACCAAGAGTAATTCCTGAGTGCATGAGCCAGAAGTAACCTCTGTGCATCACCGGGTGTGACCCAAATAGCCAAAAGAAAAAAAAAGTATAGGAATTTCCCAAAGCATATTAACCCTCTCTGATAAGAAATTTAAAGTCTGTTCATGAACTGAGGAAATCAGTAGAGGATAAGTCCAGCAAGTATAAAAGAAAGTTTAAGAAATTTTCCCTTAAAAGTTCCTTAAAATTTCCCTTGAAAGCAGGTGAGATAACTCAATATTCTGAGTTCATGCTCTGTATATAGGGAGTCTAAGTTACCCCACACCCCTCAGCATTGCCAAGATTAATTCCTGAGAACAAAATTAAGGAGTTGTAGCCCTTGAGTACTTTCAGATGTGCTTCCCCAAAAATAAAAAGCAACAAAGCAATACAAACAACAAAAGGAGAAGTCATGGAAAGGATAACCTGAGCAGGAGATCTAACCAGGACAGAGAGATGAACAGCAGATTAGTGAAAACAATGAATTGAATAAATGTGCTAGAGGACAAATTACAAGGAGAACAAGTTGCTGAAAATTATTCAAAGCAAGAAGATGGAAAATAAAGAAAATGTTACAGATAAGAGCAATTGTTTGTATCCAGATATAAGGAAAAACGGAAGAGTAAAACATGGTGGGAATTTCACCAACTTGAATATCAATCCATACACATACATTCCGGATTCACAGAAGCCCATGTAATAAACCCAATTAGAGGAACACCAAGATAGATCATAAGTAAAATGGCAATTTTACTACTAATGCATTATATAAATTCAGTGCAATGCTCCTAAAATTCTCAATAGTACTTCAGGGACGTTGAGCAAAATCTTCTAAAATTTTTATGGAAGCATAAAATTATTAAAGTAGATAAATAAACTAGATAAACAAACTAGATAAACAAACCTGAGAAAAAAAGATGAGCAAATATGAAATCATGCAGTTTGATGCAACCTGGATGGAACTAGAGCATGTTTGCTAATAAAAGTGAATTAGAAGGAAATAGAAAAAAAACCCAAATGAACTTACTCATATATGGAATAAAAATAAACAAGCAATTTGTTAAACAATCCCCAGTTGTAACACGCCTGGAGAGAGTGCCAAAAGAACAGTGAATTGAGTCTGCAAAATGGAAGATGGTAGAATGTTGGAGAATTGTTGACACTGTGGTGTTAGAAGTGTTGGAGTGTAGAGTGGAAAGTACAAAACAATAAAAATAGAAATTGTGAAATACATTACATCAAAAAATAAATAAAGGGAAATATGATAAACTGACATGTATTTCATTATGACCACTGCAGTTCTATGCACCATAGCTAAGATGCTAACAACTCAAATGCCCAATGACAGATGAGTGAATACAGAAATTGTTAAAACAATAAGAAAATCTGAAATATTGACTTGTGTGGCAATGTGAATGTAACTAGAATGTGTCATTTAAGATAAATGAATCAGAGGAAGAAGGACAGATATCAAATAATCTCTTCACTCATATGTAGTACAAAAATAAACACATGAATGTAATAGACAGTATCTAGTTACAACAAATTCTGGCCATAAATTATACAACTAGGGTTACCAATTATTGTAGGAAGGGCAAAGGAGGGAAAGGAAGAGGTATACTGGAAGTGACATCAGGATGGCAGTGAAGGGTCTTTGGCACTTGGGTCATGGTGAAGTGCACTACATTTTCTTAACAAAAACATAAATAGTAATACTATTGTAAACATGCATCTCAACTACATAATAATGATAATCTATTTACTAGTGATCAGTGTTTGAAATAAGAGGAAATGTTTTTCTATATATACCAGGTCTGCAAAAAACTATTCATTAAAAATAATAAAAATAGAAAGTAGATTATTTTATCTGATAAATAACTGATTCAATAAGCAACATGCACAATACTTAAATCTCTTCATAGTCACATTTTATTCTTTACAAACACTGAAGTTATAACGTTTCTTAGGTCAGATTCTATCTGCTTCTGATTTTCTTTAATTCAGTACTGGTTTTCTTCACCATTCCTCATTCTATGACTAGGTCACTGTCACTGTCACTGTCATCCCGTTGCTCATGAATTTGCTCAAGCAGGCACTAGTAATGTCTCTCATTGAGAGACTTATTGTTACTGTTTTTGGCATATCCAATATGCACGGGTAGCTTGCCAGGCTCTGCCTTGCGGGCTCCATACTCTTGGTAGCTTGCCGGGCTCTCCGAGAGGGGCGGAGGATTCGAACAGGGGTCGGCGGAGTGAAAGGCGAATGCCCTACCGCTGTGCTATCGCTCCAGCTATGACTAGGTATTGATAAGGATTAGCTGATTTTTTTTAAAGATAAGTCATTTGTCAATGTAAATTATGATCAACTGGTCAGCTAAGTTACAATTTACTTCAAGTATATTAATGAGAACCCAAATTATCACAATTTGGAATGTTTAACTATGTGTGTGAAAACAAACTTAGATTGTCCTGATATAAGGTTTCTATAATTAAATAAATATTTTATTTCATTCATGTCTCAGGTTCGGTGATGGTTTTATAGTTCGAGTTTGGCTCAGTAAAGACACAGATCAACATAGCAATGTTTCTGACTGCTTGAAGCTACATTTTCCAGGAATCCAGTTTAAGGTAAGCTAATATGCTAATATCTGAAACTTCTTTGTAGGTGAAAAAGAATCTTTCCTCAGAATTCCCCAAAATTTTATCATGATCCCTTTATTTACATTTTTAAAAGCTGAAAAACTGTGAGATACACAGTTATAAAGTTGTTCATGGTTGAGTTTCAGGCATACAATGTTCAAACACCCATGCCTTCAGCAGAGCCTATTTTCTACCATAAGTGTCCCCAGATTCCCCCTTGTCCAACTTCCCCAACAGGATCCAGTAGCTTGCCTCTATGTCAAACACTTTTCTTCTCTTTGTTCTCCTTTTAGGCTCTCGGGTTACTGAAAGGCTAGCACTGTAGCACTGTCTTCCCATTGTTCATCGATTTGCTCGATTGGGCACTAGTAATGTCTCCATTGTGAGACTTGTTACTGTTTTGGGCATATCGAATACACCACGGGGAGCTTGCCAGGCTCTGCCATGCAGGTGGGATATTCTCAGTAGCTTGCTGGGCTCTCTGAAAGGGATGGAGGATTGGAACCCAGGTCAGCTGCATGCAAGGCAAATGCCCTACATGCTGTGCTATCACTCCAGTCCACTGAAAGGGTATCATGCATATTACTTTACCTCCTTTCAGCACTTAGATTTTGTCCAGAATGCTCATTTCTAACTATCATTATGATATCAGTCCATTCTCTGTCTTAAATACACTCCCCCCTCCTTTGTAGCAAGCGGCCTACCACTGACCAGTCCTCTTGGTCCTTATGTCTATGACTTTAGGTATTGTTCACATGCCATTTTTATATCCAATAAATGAGTACAATCAAACTATGTCCCTCTCCTTCTGACTCGTTTCACTTACCATGATATTTTCCATATCCATCCATGTATTTTATTTTTATATATTGTTGAATAGAGTCCACTAATATTAAAAAACTCACTAATTCACCTGTCTGGTTCTGGACTTTTGTTTTGGGGAGACTTTTGATTACTGTTTCAATTTCCCTTTTCCTCAACTCTTCTTCGACTTTTCTTTATTCTCTAGTTTAAATTTTCAGAAGTTAGAAGGATCCAAAAACATACTCACTTATTATAGGCCCTTCGGTTTTCAAAGTGAATATTTTCAAAGTCAACATTTTTAAAGTAATCGCTGATTGTCCTTATATTTTTGTTGTTTATTTTAAAGTCTCCACTTTTATTTCTGATTCAGTTTACCACTTTCCTTTGGTTTTGGTTTTGTTTTGTAGCCACAAGTGACCGTACTCAGATATTTCTACTGACTCTGCACTCAGGGATCAATCCTGGAGAATGGGAATTTCTGAGAATCTTTTGATTTATTTTCTGGTTTCCTCTTTGACCTCCTATTTGTTTTCTAGTAATTTTTTTAATTTCCAAGTGTTTGAATTCTTCCCAAATTTCTGTTTATGGTTAATTGCTATTTTCAAAGTCTCATGGTCTCAGAGAACAGATGGTATCTTATCAGTTCTATCTTGGGTAATGTCCCATGTGCATTTTTGAGAGAATATCAACTCACCTTTAGGGGATGAAGAGCCCTATATGTGTCTCTGTCGACTAGGCCCATGTATTCTATTTATTCCACAGAATGTTAATTTCTTTGTTGAAGTTTTGCCTAGATGATCTATCCAGAAGTGAGAGAAGTGTATTGAAGACTTCTATAGTTATTGAGTTACTATCTATGTCCTCTTTCCCGTCTATTAGCAACTGTTTTAAATTATTTTAATTGACCACTATTGGAGGATATAAATTAAGAAGTATGAGTTCTTCTTGATTTATCTCTTGGTTATTAATAAATGGTCATCTCTGTCTTTCATGAGCAAAGACAAATTTTCTTGACAAATTCAGTGTTGTTTGATATAAGTATGGACATCCTGTCCTTTGTCATTTGTTGTTATAATATGTATTGGATTTATCCCTATTTGGATCCCTTTTTGCTGGGACCCCTTCAGCCTCTTAACTCTGGGTGCATGTACTTCTCAACTCTGGGAAGATACTTTGTATTATTTCTTGGAATGCCAATTGTCTATTAAATTCTCCTTCTTGTTTCTCTGGGACTCAATTCTTCTTGAATTTAACCTTTAGTTTTCTAATGTGGTGTTCATTTCTTTTTAATACTACTTCCATCTTCTGTTGATTTATAGAGGTTTTCAGCATCCCAGCTTGTAATTCACCATTTTTTCTCTCAGATTTTGTCTCTACTTGAGAGATTTCCCACTGAGTTTTTTTTTGTTTTGTTTTAACTTCACCTACTTACTCTTCTGTTCTGTCCCTTCTGATTGTAGTTCTCTCAGTTCTGCTCTCATACCTGTTTTTAACTGTACCATTGTTTCTTTGACATCATTAAACATATGAATTACATTGTTCCAGAATTCTTGATCTGAGAGGATCTAGAGCTGGTTAGTGCTGGCAAATTCTTCTAAGCTATTATCTCACTTCCCCTGGCTTTTATGCAGCTTCCCTATTGTGTCTGCTATTCACTGGGGTTAATTTTTGTAGTTTACTCTCCTAAGAGTGCTCTTAGTTATTTAGTTATATAGGCAGTGAGTACTGTGTACTTCTATAAGGTTACTGATGTCTTCAATATGATGGTAAAATAGCATTCATCTAACCTGACCATATAATGCACAATATTCAGGCTGTAAAGGGTGAAATTAGAGTTCATTCAATCCCCTTATGCCTTTTTAATAGGGTTTGTGAGGCCACGTGGAAACTACAAGCAGACCACTCACACCCAGACCTTTTCTGAGTTGCTGGGATTGGGCTGGGCTGAAGCCCCAGGTTGAGTTTCTGGCATCCTTCCTGGGCTCCAGGCTGCCTCCACTAAGCAAAGCTATGAACTTCTTAAGCAGTTGCTTGTCCATAATGATAAGCCGTGTATCATTCACTCAAATTTGAATGATAACTATCTGGGTAGAACATTCTGGATCGGAGTTTTGTTTATTTAATTTATATTTACCTGTTTTAATTAGATTAACTTCTTCATGAATTTTGCCCATCCAACCATTCTCTTCTTACCTGTTGGATCTCATGTAATAGATCGTACATCTAATGTAAAATTTTTTGTTTTTTAAGCTAATTCTTTGATCATTTTTTCTTTCAGTATTCCATCTCTGTGTTGATGTTTCTTATTTTTATTGCAGTAAATATGTCTTTTGGAATTTTTTGGTTTTTATTTTGGCTAGAAACCCTTGAAAACCTGGGACAAGAGATCTCTGGCAAATCCTTAGTTATGATTTCTTTGTTTAGCAGTTCTTTATTGATCTCAGTTTCCTGTTCCTGCAGGGCACCCATGACTTTGCATCTTATTACATAATTCTCTGAAATGGCTTTAATTTTTTCAGGCTTTTCCACCTCCTGTTCTTTATTGATGGTTTAATAATCTTCTTTTCCAGTTAATTGATTTTTCCCCTCAGCTTCTCTCATTCTGCTGAGTTTTTAAATTTAATCTGTTACGCTCTTCTATTTACAGTTTTTGTTTTCATTTTCACTCTCATGTTTTCTTGTGTTTTTCTTCTACAGAGTGTAAACTCCTTTCTTTAAGCTTGCTAGATATTCTAATCAAGATCTTTATAAAGTCAGTGTAAGAGTGGTCATAAAACTGGTAGAATCTTTCAGACTATAATCTTCATTCATTAAGTTGGGCAGGCTTCTGGGCTTCTTCTTATGTCCGTTGAGCTCTGAGGGCAGTCAGCAAGGTTCTGTTCTGTGGTGCTCAGTAACTAATCCTGACCCTTTATTCAGTCTTTTGATTGAACTATTGGCCCCCAGAGGCCACAGTTCTTTGACAAGCTTGCTCTTGTAAACAGATAGCTATCTCCCTGGGCTAGTGTTGTGGGAGGAGGGTGCTGTCATTTATATTTGCTTTGCACCACTTAGTGTCAGGAGCCTCTTCCTAAGTTGGGCTTTCAACTATGTTGGGCTTTCCAACATAGCTCTCAATACCTCTGGCTATACATGTTGGTATAGACTTCAATGCCTGTTCTTTTCTTTTTTTTTCCCAGCATAATCAAATATTTTTTATTTCATTTTTTAAAATTTTTTAAATTTTATTGAATCACCGTGAAATAGTTACAAGATTTCATGCTTGGGTTACAAACTCACAATGATCAAACATCCATCCCTCCACCAGTGCACATTCCCCACCACCAATATCCCGGCCTGTTCTTTTCTGGGTGCCTAGAGGTGAGAAATCATCTTTCAACAGTGGTTTTGTGAGGTTGAAGATTCAAGAGGCTGTGCGAGCATGTGGAATCTAGAAATTTTGCTGTATTCTGTTTTGCCTCTGACAGGGGACTTCCAATACCCACCTGTGGGGAAGCAGTGCCTTCTTGCATTTTACTCACCCCTTCCCACAGCTCAGTACACACACAAATTTAGGAAACTCACTGAATCAGTATTCTTTTACTGTTTGGTTGGTTTGGGGACCACACCCATCAGGTGCTGCTTTGGGCTTACATCTGGCTCTGTATTGGCAGTGTTCAGGGGACTATAACGGGTATACCAGGGATTGGACAGGGTCAGTCAAATGCAAGGCAAGTACTATCTTTCCAGCCCCCTGAATTATGATTCTTTGTTCAAGAGAAGTTTGGGGGGTCATTGACTTGAGTACTTTGATTTCTCTCCCCATAACCCCCCTGCAGGGTCTCTCATGCAAACCTTTTGCTGTTTCTGTTTCATTTAATATAGCCCATGGTTCAATTTATAGGGTTCTTTGCCTCACTGTTTTGCACTACCTCCCACCCCTGCCACCACAATGTCTTATAAATGCACTTGTTTTCTGCTACAATTAGATGCTGTCATAAAATGCTGCTTGTTATGTCATCACCTTACAAAATATAGGAGGCATCACCTTATAAAACAAAAGCATGGTTAGTAACATTGAACACTGTGATGGGTGGCTAGCCTCCCAGCTGCTGCTGGGCTTCATAACAGGCCATTATTATGCAACCCCTTTCTCTGTTGGTGATTTCAGTCTTATTTCAAAGGAAGTCCCATGGGAATGTGTCACAATCCCCTGAAAACTCAGGTTATGGCTCTAAACCAGTAGCCGCTTCATCACTTACGAGTTGCTTAGACCCAAAGAATTTTATGTCCCAGCTTCCAACTTTCTGGAGAACTAGGTGATCCCTGCGCACCTGAACATTAAGAAGGACCAGTATGAGTTTCCTGGATAAGTTGTGATTCTAGTTTATCATAATTTATACTATGCTATGATTCCTAAAGTGGCTATTTTCTGTCCATTTCAACACCATTGAGTAAATTACTGCTAGGTAGAAGATTCATTCTATGAAGTATCCTGGCATCTGCGATCCAAGACTTTATAAAGAATAACTAATTTCCACATTTAGACAGATAAAAATGACTCTCAGTATTAACTATACTACCAAGAGTTGTTCATTTTACAGTGAAAGCAGCTGGGAGCTAAGCCAAGACTAAGTGTGAACTTCAGGATTCTTTTCCACATTGTTTTCCTTCCACATTAACTTCTTAAATCTTACTGAACTTTAGGTGTTTCTTTACCTTTTTATTTTGTCTTTCTTGCTCTGTGGAAAGGAGAGAACATGTGTGAGGGGAAATAACACACATAGAGAATAGTTCCCATTCAGTATCTCACTTAGGGAATAATTTCTGTTAAGCATTCCTAAATGTAAATAGTCATAACTATTACTTGGTAACTCACAAAAGTGGCTGCACACCTACTTGATATTTAAGTATGCATTTGAAAATAATTTCTGAAGCAATGAAACATATTGTCATTTATTTGTAATGGTTGAAAATTATGTGATACATTTAATTCTTTTCCCTAGGGACAGCGTCTTAATTTATTGGAATATCATGTGCCAAAAAAATGGGCGAGCTTAGCTGATCTATTCAAAGTTCTTGAGACAAATAAGACCTTCTTGAGTATCAGATATTACTCCATTAATCAAACCACTTTGGAACAGGTATATTTTTAAATGATTTATTAGTTTGCATATGGTATATCTTGGAGATTTATCTGACTGTCATAACTGATTTTTAAAATAGTCATATTAGTTTTTACGGCCACTATTTATATGATTAAGTCATTTGATTTTTAAATACTATTCTGGTACTCTTGGTGTGCTCTCAACGCCCCCTCACCCCAAAGTGTAGAGTAAAAATTTGAATGTTCTTAACTTAAATTTAATTTTTCTTTCAGGTATTTATTAATTTTGCCAGTGATCAGCAGCAAACTTCGCCATCTGCTTTCCACTCATCCCATGACAATTATCAGCCACATCACTTGCCTGTCTAAGCAGTAGAGAAGATAAATTATTTAGAAGATAAAATGTGTATCTTATTGCAATTAATATTCAGAGTTTAAAAATTCAGGACTATAAGACTCTGTGGACAGGAAAACTTTTCTTATCCTTTCATGACCATTTTTGAAATGCTTTTAAATTAATATTCATCTTTGAGGCAGAAGAGATAGTAGAACAGGTAGGGAGCTTGCATGGTTGTTGCAGCCAACCCAAGTTTGATTCCTGGCACTCAACATGGTCACCTGTCCACTGCCACTGCCAAGAGTTGGTCCCTGGCACAGCTCACTGTGGCCTCAAAACAACAATAATGAAATTAATAGCCATTAAGAGTCATTCTTTTGTACAAACTCTTGTAAAACACATTTACATATTTACTCTCTTTGCCAAAAAGAGAGAGGGAGAGAAAGAGAGAGAGAAAGAGAGAGAAAGAATAAAGTGGTTTTCCCTGTGGTTGTCTTGATATTGACTGCATCAGCCTCTACTGAGAGCTTGTTAGAAATGTAAGTCTTCAGGTCTTACCCCGTACCTAATAATGTAGAGTCAAGCTTGACATCTATACTACATCAGCCTTCAGGTCCTATCCCCAGACCTAATAGTATAGACTCAATAATATGGACTTCTTTACACTCATCTCTAATACGGATATAAAGAAGCCTAGGAATTTGACACACATTCCTGTCTAATATTAATGACCTAAACCAATATTTAGTTGTCTTCTAGTTATATGAGAAAATTAACATAATGTATAGTAACTGATATTCATTTTTAAACTCTTCAATTTACCTAAAGTTTGTTGATTCTTACAATTATTATACTAAATCTATTTTATACTAAATGTAAAATTTTAAAATGGAATTCTAAAAGACTTTATAAACTTAATATTTTGTATCCTATTGCAGGTAAAACACTTAAAATTAATATGTGTACTACTTAAAATAATTTCTAACCTATTTGAGTTGAGAGATTTGTCATCCTTCAAACATTTTCTAAAATTTTAATTTCATAAAATTAATTTAATTTCAGCACATATAGCAATTTAATTTTGCCTTATTCGTTTAAGTTTTTGAATCAAAAATTATGTGACTAAAGAGCAAATTTTTGGGCCACATTTATTTAAAAATAATACTCCATTTAATTTTATCTTCCTGAGATCACATTATATGAGATTATTATCAAAGGTCTGGATTAAGCCACTCATTAATATTTTAGTGGAATGGCTGAATCACATGTGTCACATTAAGCAATCTTAGAAATCAAGGTTTAATAACTGTCCTCCAATTTGAAATAGCTTTATTATAAGCTGAAAGATACATTATTTGTTATTGTTGAATTGATAAACTGAAATATGGTTGTCTACAAATGCTGAATAAAAGAGCTGTGTTTTACTTTAGCCCTGTTAATTGTGTTTTTGCAATGTTTGTCCTTGCATATGTTAGGATTTCACTTAAATAGGGTAAGTCAATAATGCAAGTGTTCCATGTCTTTTGAAATGTGAAAAGGTTAAAATTTAATTGAGCTATACCTTGACAAAGTTTGCTATTAGAGATTCTTCTCTAATCTTTCAGTTGCTGTATTTTATGTTTCAAGATATCTCTCTGAACTGCAAACAGATGGAAAAGAAATATAATATGGAAAAATATCTCACTCCAAAGGTCAATTTTTATGTTAATGTTGAAAATGCCATTGCACTTATAAGCCATGTGCATATTTTAAGTATTTTTCTTAAGAACTTTGGGTTTAAGGTCATATACTGAGACATTTAAACAAATTACCTACTCAAAACGTTCAGAGACAAGTGCTTTTATCAGGCACATATAACAATTTCAGTCAATTAAATTTTATTATGAAATTAATCTTTGCCTACATACTTAAATAAATGCTTTTAAAACCTTCATGCAAAAAGCAATATTTTAAAAACAAAAACATATATTTTAAAAAATGGCAAAGAATAAGGGAGCTTCAGATCATGTAGTGTTATTTAGTGGCTATTGAAATAAAAATAACTCAATATGATCACTACAAAATATCTTACAAAATATAACCACTATGCATATCATTTCCTAACAATATAATTTTGATGTATATGACTTGAGTGTTTTAGCTTAATTACAAATTTTCTCACCCAAATGAGATTGACATTTAAATTTTGAACTGAATTGAGCATGTTGCTTTTGCTTTTATTTGTTGAATTATGTCTGATCAATGAACACCTTTATATAGTATGCTACAACTCAGTTTCATATACTTAAAAATTCATTTATTTCAATCACACATATACAGAGACACACATGTATTCTTTTTTTTTTTTTTTGCTTTTTGGGTCACACCCAGCGATGCTCAGGGGTTACTCCTGGCTTTGCACTCAGGAATTGCTCCTGGCAGTGCTTGGGGGACCATATGGGATGCCGGGGATCGAACCCGGGTCGGCTGCGTGCAAGGCAAAGCCCTACCCGCTGTGCTATCGCTCCGGCCCCTGTATTTATTCTTTTCAGTAGAACCTTTGAGTCTTAATATTTTATTAATAAATGGAAGTTACTGCAAATATGGAGTGGTAAAATAACAGGTGAAAAAGCCACTGTCTTTTCCATTGAGCATGCAAGTAACTGGAAATCTATAATCAATGAAAACTTCCTATTCTCAGGCTATTTGGTAGTTAGTTTCTGTTAGCCACAATGTGTGAACTGACTGCATGTAACAAAATTATCATATGTGTGGGTAGAAACAGAAAAATTAAAAAAACAATAGGATTAACATTGTAGGAGTGGAGGGGCTGGAGTGATAGCATAGCGGGTAGGGCGTTTGCCTTGCACGCGGCCGACCCGGGTTCAAATCCCAGCATCCCATATGGTCCCCTGAGCACCACCAGGAGTAATTCCTGAGTGCAGATCCAGGAGTAACCCCTGTGCATTGCCGGGTGTGACCCAAAAAGAAAAAAAGAATAACATTGTAGGAGTGGGATATATCGGAGTAAATCAGCAATATTTATTTATTTATTAATTTTTTAAATTTATTATTTTATTGAATCACCATGTGGAAAGTTACAAAGCTTTCAGGTTTAAGTTCCAGTTATACAATGTTAGAACACCCATCCCTTCACCAGTGCACATATTCCACCACTAAGAATCACAGTATACCTCCCCCCAGACCCCACCTCCCCAGCCCCCTTCCCTGCTTGTGTAACTGATAAATTTAACTTTACTTTGACTACATTCAATATTTCAACAAAAAATCTCACTATTATTATTTGGAGTTTCACCCCCCTAAAGTTGGACCTGCTGAAAAGGAAGCATTTGATAATTTGTTTTCGATTAAATCAGCAATATTTAAAGAGCAATGGGAATTTATCATGGGGAATATAGTAATTCCATAGGAATTAAGCCTGCAATTTATGGCAGTCTGAATAAACCCGGGAGATATGTTAAGTAAACTAAGTCAAAGGCAAGAGGATAAAAACAGGATGATTTCATTTATCTGTGGTATATAGAATATGCACAGAATAACACGGTATTCTCTAGAGAATAGAATACACACAATAAACTGGAGGTGATCTTTATTTATCTATGGTATATACAATGTAGTAAAACAGGAGGGTGACTATGTCACCTTTGGCCCCAGAGTAGAGGGAAAAGCACAGAATACCAAAGAAGTTGAGGGAGAAGTAAGAAGATGAGAAAGAGACACAACAGGGGAGTTTCTGTTCACACAACAGGAAATTTATGTTCAGAGACCTCAAGATCTACGGTAGTGTGGAGGGACGGCATAGCTTTGTATCCAAACACAGGTCAACAACACAAAACATGAAATCTAAGCTTCAACAACTAATCTTTAGAATCTGCCTGTCAAGGCGGCAGAATAAGGGGTGGGGGAAGGAGTTTGAGAACACTGGTGGAGGGAAATTGACACTGGCAGTGGGATTCATGCTAGAATATTATGTCCCAAAGTGAGCAATCAATAACTTTGTAAATCATGGTTCTTTAATAAAATTAAGAAAATTAAAATGATATCTGACATGTCTTCTTTAAATCTTTGATTCAAACTCTGATATATTTCAAATTTTTCTTATGATTCAAAGTGAATGTTGAAGCTCTAGAAAACACAGCATTAAAATATAAGGAGAAATAGAATCAAGGAGGAAAAAGAATTACGTCCACAGATGATATCTGAGATGGTCACACCTGGCGGTATGATCCACCTACTTAGGCTCAGGTGACAGTTTTCAGAAATCTTATATCACAATATAGATGTAAGCTTATGCCACCATTGCAATATGATCTGTGTTACTAAATGAAATGAAGCCTCAGCTTCTATTTAGAAAACATAAAAGAGAGTAGTTAAAAGCCTCTACTATGGGGACACGTGACATTTTACACTGGAAAAAGAATGGATTGAAATTTGAAGATACCAAGTAAATCAGTAATGACAAATTGTGTGGCCATATATAAGTGTGTTATAAGTTGCTGCATGAAATGTATATGTTGTGGCCAGAGAATAAAAAGCCATTTGTATTTATAAATATTGCCAACAAATTTAGTGCAGAGGATAAGAAGAATTTTATGGATACTTTATATTTGAATTAATCATCATTCCCATTTTCTTATAGTGATAATTTATGAAAATTCTTGGAGAACTCTAACAAATACATTTTTTCTGTTTGAAAAGTTTTAAATTGTTGAAAGATATCATAAGCGTTTTCTTAATTATATGTTTTTTTCTCATTATTACAAGGAAGACACTTCACAAACTGAATCACTAATATTTTTATTTCTTTAAAGTATTTTAACTAAAACTGGTGTTCAACATTCAGTATGTTGAATATATGCCCTAAATCCCCATAATTCATTTGGTAAAAATCTTACCTATAAGTTTTATGAGACTATCTTTCAAATAGAAGGTAACCTTATAAATACTGTATTTCCTTTGGAATTTATGTTTCATGCATGTGAATTTCTACTCATTAAGCAATTGTGCTGGTATCTTTATTTGATTTGTGGTTTTGTTCATTAGGTACTGAGAACAAGACTTAAGATAAAATAATAATGTAAATAAATCCTTCAGATAAACTATGCATGATGATTTGATCATCACTGGTTCTCAACTATGCACACAAGTATCTTCTTGGCACCTATTCTGCCTAAACATAATCACATGAAAATTGCTCTTGAGTCTGCATTAATTGGATTAAATTAGATTTATAAATTAAGAAGGGGCAGCATGTCTAGCAGAAGATTACTATTTTGGCATCAATGAACCATACCTGGTTATACCTCCAATTCATGTGAGATTTTTTCCAAGCCACTCTATTTTCTTAAATTTCAATTTTATTTACAGTCATGAAATTTGCAAATACCAATTCTATAATATTATAATATCTAGTATGTTAACTTTCCACATGGTGATTCAATAAATGAAAAAAATCTAGTATGTTATATTAGAATATTTTAATATTAGAAATATAGAGTATATCTATACATATACGTGAATAGTTATAAGAAAACAAAGTTTTATGCAAGCTATTTAAATATAGATAAAAATCTTCTAGTAAGAAATAATATTTAACACAGATATTTGGTGTTCGCATCGTTTGGGCTCATAGTTCCCCAAAGCTTTGGCATTCCCTAAGCATTGAGAATGATAAATGTTATTTTGGTCTTGTTTATTAGGTGACTTTTAGTAAACAATCTAGGAAAATATTGGAGAACCATGATGTGATTGAAACTCAGAGTTCTGTCTTCCACTCTCCATGGAGTGAACATGGAGGTTCAGTAAATCCCAATCATCAATTATTTAATCAGTTATGCCAAGAGCAGACTCAGAAAATGAATGAGTATTTGAACATACAAAGATTTGGTTAAAAGCTATGCCTAGAAAGAACATGGAATGTGTACCTATGCATCTCTTCCATCGTAATTAAGTGGTGGTACACTAAATAAATGGGTTTTCTGAGTTAGTCTAGCAAATTAATCATATGTGAGAAAGGGGTTGAAGGTAACAATTGTGTTGTGGTTGACTTGATAAGAACCACAGGTAATAATTTGGACTTGTTGCTAATGTTATTGGATAAAGACCCATATTCCAAAAACAAAGGCAGGTTATTTGTTTACTTGAGAAATCTATATCTGGGGAGAGCTGTATACTGACAAAACAAGATATTTTATTAAGGAAAAAAAGATGTTAAATTTGAGAGCTGTACATCAAGATAACCTCAGGTAGTAATATCACCACTATGCATGTAGACTGCTGGCTGGTTTCTGTTAGATGTTTAATTTTGTTTACTTGGGGACCATGCTCAGTGCTGTTTAATGGTCGGGGTGTCTTCGGAGGTCATACAGTGACAGGGATCGAACTGGACCTCCGGCATGCAGACGGTGCTCAGCTTGTTGACTTAACTCTGATGCCCTGGCTATGCTTTTGTTGCTACTAGAGCTGCCTACTGTGTCATATAGCATTTGAGGACTTCCCAAATGGTGCTTAGGCTGCCAGCATTGACTCCCTGTGACTCTCTGAGCAGGCCGGTAGTTCCATGTGAGGGCTGCTGTTGTACTGCTGTCCAGGCCTTGTGGTGTCAAGAATGACCTAGGATACCTCATGGGTGCTTGGGGACTTCAGTGCTGCATGTCCTGGTGCTCAGGGGTCTCTGGACTGTACTCTATGATTTTTTGGTGGTTATGCAGTGCCTGGGGTTTGACCAGGTTCGATTGTATGAAGAACTTTTACTTGATGACAACTGTAGTATCTCTCCAACTCCTGAGTATGGCATTTTAAGAGTGTTCTGTCTTCTGGGTTCATCCAGATCCAATGTGCTGATATGTGCCAATGTTCAGTTTCTTTACTAGATCAGGGGCTTTTCCCTGAGAGACTTAATAGATGTTAACTGTTGCAGTGTAAGCATGTGAGACTACATGCAAGCTAGTGGATGTTTACAGTGTGACAGGTTATTACTTTTTATTTCATTTTTCAAATCTTCATTTTGTAGTTAATCTGCAGGCTTCATATGTGTGTATTTCTCTACTTATTCTAGTTCCTGATACTAAAAATTTATCATGGCATATTTGTTGGCCAAATGAATCGCAAAATAAAATAATGTATATCCATAGTTCTCTACAATATCCCAAGTTGCTCTTTACCTACCAACATTAATGGAAAGGAAATATCAGCAGATAAAGAAACACAGAGAAAGCCAAGGAGAGTACAAACGAAAGTGACCTTTGAGCAGATGACAGCAAATAAACTATTTCTTTAGGAGAATTTATAGTCGGAAAATAAGGCAGAGAAGTGTGAAAATTTTATGTTGTTTGAATAACTGGTTGAACCTTGACATGTGAGTGTTAAGAAAACAGATGAAAAATATGGGGGAGATAGATGATGTCAGAATTGCCTTACCAAATTCCTGAGATTCAGATACAACTTTTAAATTGTTATGGCAGACGTGGAGGCATAAGACAGGCATAGGTAAGCTAAACTATACACTCCAATTAGGTGTCAAGTTTTGGGAAAGTGCCTGCTTACTGACAGTCTCTTTTCTAGTGTGCTTCGAAAAAGTAGTAGTAACTTGGGCTATGTGACATAAGACATACTTCTTAGGATGTAAGTGATTTTACTATTACATCACATATTTGCTGTGTCAAATAACTTAACAGTGAATGCATGTTTTAAGGAAGGATATCAAATGCTAATAGGATTGGCTCCTCAACCTCCATAGAGATAATGAGACAAACAGGTAAGGAGATGAGTACATACACACAGACTGCCCAAGCCTTAGTGTCTCACAGGTAAGGCATTTATTCAATACAGTATTGCACCCCTGCCTCTGTGCTTCCAACAGTTGAGCCATTGTTTAAGTTGATCGAGATATTAAAGACCTTAATGTCAACATTTAATTTGTACATGAAAAGCAGAGGTTGGGGTATTTTATAGAGCCTCAGAGAAGGCACCCTTAAAATATAGTTGATAGACATTCCTATTCTTGTTTTGCCTAGAGGCTGCCCCTCATCTAAAAGACCCTCAGTGGTCTTATTCTATGCTTGTCTGAAGCTCACATTTGCAGCCTAAGATACTTGTCATCAATTCTATTCTTTCCTAACATATTTTATTCTTTCCTGATATCCTATTATTTCCTGGGTGTATGTTTTCAAACCATTTATATTCCAAGACTTTAATTATTTTACCTAGAAGAATATTGCAATTTTTAAAAGTTAGACATATGGTTTACTACAAAGTGGTGTCTAGATCACTCTTGGTCCCTGAGTACACGGAGGAGGAGGACAGAGAAGGAAAGAAATCACTGGGGTAAGAGCAGGACTCAAAGGGATTTGGGGTCAAGGGAATTTGAGTACATCAGTGGTGGTGTAAAGGAGTCATATAGCTAAATATCCAAACCACAGGATCAACAATACTGAGAATAAGAGATCCAAATTTCAACAATCAAAATTAAAAATGTGGCTGGCTGGGTGATGGTGGTAGGAGGGAGCCTGGGACCCCTGGTGGAGGAAAGGTTACTCTGGTGCTGGGTTGGTGATGGAACATCATATTCTAAGACTCAATTATGAGCAATGTATGAATCGTGCTTCAGTTTAAAAATTACCAAAAAAATGATTCACTTTGACAATAAATTCAGAATACTCATTAGTAAGGAAAAAGTGGAACATATGGTTCTTGTTTGAAAGAATCCCTAATGGTTGGTGGGATCTTTAAAAGGTATGACATTTTATCCTAATTACATGGATGATGGAGTGATAGCACAGCGGGTAGGGCATTTGCCTTGCACTAGGCCAACCTGGGTTCAATTTCTCCATCTCTCTTGGAGAGCCGGGCAAGCTACTGAGAGTATCCCGCCTGCACGGCAGAGCCTGGCAAGCTACCCGTAGCATATTTGATGTGCCAAAAAGCAGTAACAACAAGTCTCACTATGGAGACGTTTACTGGTGCCTGCTGGAGCAAATCAATAAACAACAGGAGGACAGTGCTACAGTGCTACATGGATGATGGCAGTAGACCTAAGGGTTCTAAGTTAGAGACAGTAGACTTTGTCTCTAAAGCATCAGTATGAGATTCACATGTTTACATCTTTTCCCCCTTTTCTTCATCTCTATTCATTCTATAGAACTTATGCAAGTAGATCTAGATTATTCTGTATATGTACTGGGTTGTTTTGTAGGGGTGAGATACTGAGTCTAGTTGTCAAGCATAATCATTTTACTAACAAACAGTTTGTTCTAGATGGCAAGGATAGATTCTTGACTGGACACAGCACAAATAGTCATGAAACTGGGCCAGTATTCTTGGTCATAAACATGGGATTTAAGGACCCATGGTAAATGTCCTCTAATGCTAAGTCCCTAAAACAGATACTGGGAGTATAGTTTTAAAATAAATAATGATATTTATTCAATTAAAAAATTGGCATTTACAACTGCATCTCATCTATTTTTCTAATGTAGCAAAGTTTGAATTAGCTTTATTTTAGATTTGAAATTTACATATATTTGGGTAAGTAACATGCAATTTGTTGACTATATATGAAATATAAATAGACCTTCTATTCCCTGTACAGTAGGTCTCCAACACCTACACAATATCCAGATGTGACAAAAGTTGTAGGCAAAGTAGCTATGAGAACCTTTATCACAAACATGATTAACTTTCTTGAATACAGAATCATCTGACTGAAGAGAGATGTTTTGTAGGGAGCCATTTTACCTTACTGATCTTATCCTGTCACTATTTGTTTAATCACTAGCTAACCCCATGCCACACCTAGCAAAGGTTGCCACTCCTAATCTTACTGATTTTATCCTATCAGCATTTGTTTATTACTAGCTAAATCCCGTGCCACACTCTGCATTTCTATTGGGGGTCCTGGCACCACCTTCTCCCAACAGGGAGGTATAAATACTGTAACTGCCATAGAATAAATGCCTTTTCTCCCTCCTCCGGGCTCTGTGTCTGTTCTTTCGGCTGCGCCCTGAAGGGTTCTCCCTGCTGAACAGAACAAGACCTCCACATCGACTTCCACAATGTTTTCACAAAAATTGCCTACATTTCCCCTTAACAAATAGCATGAGTAATTTTTGGCATTTATAGTTGCAAACCATAAGTGGTATGCCTCTATAAGCATGATATCTCATACTAGTGATTTTTCCAAAAGGATTTGTATTATGTCTTTTATATGTAAATAGCATAAGCAAACATTGATGTCTAGGGATCTACTCTAGCAAAAGCGGTGCAAAATTAATAGTTGATGACATAATAATAATTGCAGCTGATTTCAGCCTTTCTAGACATCTGTCACAAAATCTATAATCTTGATGGTATATAAGTAGTGGACATGATGTTCTCAATATAGAGAAGTCTAAAAGTATGTGTGTCAACATAGTTGGGTGAGGGCCATTTTCTGGACTACAAAGATCTTTTAATTTTCATGTTAGAAAGTTAAAATGGAAATTTTAAGGTAAGTAATTTATATTATTAATATCCTGCCTTTATAGTAATATGAATATGGCAGCATTCAATTAATTGTTAGTAATACATTAGTATATTTAATATGTTATCATATTATTAATTATTATTATTTGCCTATTTATTTTATGGTGCCAGGAATTGAATCTAGTGCATCATATATGCAAGGTAGGTGGTCAAACCATATGTTATTATTACCACATATTACTACCAATACATATTCTTTTAAAATTTATCCTTGATTACTTTGAGCTATTCTACAAGTGACTTATTCAAATGTTAATAGTTTACTTATTTATTTATTTTTCTATGTTTTGAAAACATAAAATTCATGATTTTGTGTTCACTTAACAAAAACTCATCCATTCAATATCAGTTTTTTAGTTTATTGTTTCTTAGAAAGTCTACGTAAAAGTAAAAATTCAGAGCAGATTACCAACATAAAAATAGATCCTAATGTTCACTGGTATACAAAAGAATAATTAATAGATTTTCTGAGAGTTTTCTATTTTTCTTTATAGTGAGCACTGCACAGTTTATAAAACATCACCTATGTAAATGAATACACCTGCTAGTTTATGCATCAGTTTTTGTTTGAACTTTTCATAAGCTAAGAGAGAAACTTAAGTGACCTTTATTTAAACTGCAATTATATAGCAGTCATTGCTCTACTTTGTTAAAAACATCTAGTAAATTTTCCACACTTTATTTAAACACCATGGTTTACAAAAGTTTTTATTAATGACTAGTTACAGGCAATTAATAGTCCCACTATGACTGCCACCTTCCTTTCACCACTGTCATCATTTTTCCAACCACCCCCCCCCCAAGCCTGTCACAATATCAATCCCACAGTAGCACTGCACTTTCACTGTTATCCCGTTGTTCATCGATTTTCTCGAGTGGGCACCAGTTAAGTCTCAATTGTGAGACTCGTTGTTACTGTTTTTGGCATATCGAATACACCATGGGTAGCTTGCCAGGCTCTGCCATTTGGGCGGGATACTCTGGGTAGCTTGCCGGGCTCTCCGAGAGGGATGGAGGAATTGAACCCCGGTCGGCCACGTGAAAAGCAAACGCCCTAGTAATTTATTTCATATTGCTTGTTACTACTAAATGGCTAATGGAATGATCAAAAAGTATTTCAGTAAAAGAAAATTTGAGAAAATCCCCATTACCATGGGGACATTAAGCCCTTGTCTGGGGGTTTACTAAACTGTTGTTACAAGTTAAGTGTTCTGTGTAATGGTTCTGTCAGTCAAGTTTATTTGGATTCTGCTTTACATTTCCATCCAATCTGGTGTACTTATACTGGGATGTTAGAATTGCAGAGTTTGGAAATGTTGCTCCAGAAAACTCCAGAATATTTAATTGGAGTTAAATATATCTCAGCAACTAGCCTGAGACACAGTAGCTGTTGGGGTGAGTGCTGCTGAAGGGGCTTTTGTAGGGAAGAAATTTGGCCCGCCCTGCTCCCTAGATGTCCCCTTAGAACTCAGCCAGTACTAGTTATCTGAGAAATTTTTTATGCCTAGTTAATATCTTTCAAGATTTTTCTATAAGTCTCTAGACAAAGCTCATAGAGAAGCTCACCTGGGAGTATTGATGGGGTATGACAGCCAAGGCTTCTAGAAGTAGGGGGAGGTGGAGGAAGTACTGACTCTGAGAAAGCCTGAAGATTTGAGCTAAAAGATACCTATGACTTGAAATTTTTTGCAGGTTTTTATCTCTATGCAGCTCATTCATGAAGTGATGGAGTCCAGACGGAGGCAAGAAAGAGCTGTTGGAGTGTACATGTGGCTGCTGGGACTTTGTAATGGCAGGAACTTATGATTGCCCCATAGGTGTCTGTCAGGATGAGGTACCCAAGAAATTTTTGTGGCTGGTTTATCTCTTTCTACATTTACTTATGAGTCCCTGGGACTGGCTTGTAGATGAGTTCCATGGCGGTGGTGAGATGTTGATCAACACATAGTAATTACTGGAAGAATTGACTTTAATAAGAAGAAACAAAATGCTCAGAATACATGGTGTTGGACATATTTAATGTTCTTGAACACAAAATATAGAATTTAAAGGACTGAGCCATAGATTGACAACTTTATATTACTTAGAAACTTTACTTTCTTGAATAAACATATTGATAAAGCTGTTTTACATTATTTCATTTTGAATTAAAACAAATGCAGTATTATTTCATTCACATGTGGTAGAGAAAACCAATCAAAGAAACAAAAAAAATTAAAAATCCTCTTATTTAAAAAATAAATGAATAAATAAATAAATAGAAGGAGGCCACCAGAAGGGGCATGAACAGAGGGTAGAAACATTTTCTAAAGACAGTCAATATTATGGTTGTAGATAGAAATAAAAAAGCTTGTTTGCCAGTTAAAAATGAACAAATATTAACCGAAATGTTTCTTTGTTTTTAATGATGTTGCAGATTATTATGGGATAACAAGATTTATGAAAATGATTTTGATTATGTGACAAATAGCAAAAATTGTCTGACGGTTCCATAAGCTAGGCAACTCTCCTTGGTAGTATTAGTGTGCTAATTACAGAAGGGGCAATTATTAAAACCATGCTCAAATAACTGGAAAAGTACAGCCAATCACAATTAAGGCCCGTGAAAGAAAGTTGTGAATTGTGTGGCCATGTAAATCATAGATAATCTGAGTTTATATCAAAGTGAAAGTGAATGCAAAAGGGAGGATTTCAGAGCTGTAGGTAGGTTTTCTATACTGCCTTCTTGTTATATGGAATGAACAGTAGAAGGGCAAGTACAAAGTGCAAAACTGAGTTGGCTAATGAGTGAAACATCATGAGTAAGGAATAAAGTTCATTTCCAACATTGTCTAGGGAAACAGTGAAAAACATGAGTGTTGGGGTCTCGGTAGCTGCCCTGAGACTTTGACTAAATCCTCGGTCCCTGAAAGAAAGAGCCGGCCCTGTTTACTGTGGCCCAGGGGCTTGCTTCAACATCCACACACCTAGGCTCTCTAGTTGAGGATGAGGGATGTAAAAGTTACCATCTGCCTGAGCTAATGCACCTGGACCTGAGACCGGGAGATGTAAATCATTAACATCTGTATCAAGTCTAACAAGGTGAATGATACATGTGGATTGCCCCTGAAGTAAGTGTATAAAACCCCTGTGTGAGAGCTAGTAAACGGACTGCTGATTGGCCACCAGCTTTCCCCCCTCCTAGTGGTTCTTTCTTGGTGGCGGCAGGAGTCCCTGGGTGCATGGAGGGTCAGGGCAGAGGCTTCTCCCCTTCCCACACTCTCTCCTATTGGAGTAAGTCCATCGACCAGGGGGATCGTACTCCAGTGTTCCAGGATCAGCTGGCAAGGACCCAGACACATGAGATATACTAAATTTTGAAAGATGATTCATTGTTTAGTGTTATTTTATCTTGCTTATGAACTTCATATCCTTGAAATACATTATGCTAGAAACCTTGAAGATGCTTTCTTCTTTCTTTCTTTCTTTCTTTCTTTCTTTCTTTCTTTCTTTCTTTCTTTCTTTCTTTCTTTCTTTCTTTCTTTCCTTCTTTCTTTCTTTCTTTCCTTCTTTCTTTCTCTCTCTCTTTCTTTCTTTCTTTCTTTCTTTCTTTCTTTCTTTCTTTCTTTCTTTCTTTCTTTCTTTCTTTCTTTCTTTCTTTCTTTCTTTCTTTCTCTCTCTCTCTCTCTCTTTCTTTCTTTCTTTCTTTCTTTCTTTCTTTCTTTCTTTCTTTCTTTCTTTCTTTCTTTCTTTCTTTCTTTCTTTCTTTCTTTCTTTCTTTCTTTCTTTCTTTCCTTCTTTCTTTCTTTCTTTCTTTCTCTCTTTCTTTCATCAAATCACCATGAGATTGACCATTATGAATCTGTTCATGATTGGGTTTCAGTCATAGAATGATCCAACATCTATCCCTCCCCCAGTCTACCTTTCTCACCAACAAAGTTTCCAGTTTCCTACCCACCATCCCTTCCTACTTCCCCAGGCACCTTTCTACTCTCTCTCTCTCTCTCTCTCTCTCTCTCTCTCTCTCTGTCTCTCTGTCTCTCTCTCTCACTCTTTCCTGTGTAAACACACACAAAAAAAGGGAGGGAGGGGCACCACACCGGGCACAGGGCAGCGGCGCTCTATCTCTCCCACTGCCCACGTTCGGTAGTCTCCAGACGCTTCCCCTACCCCGGGGAGGTTGATGGCGATGATGAGGCAGGTGAAGGAAGGAACGAGGGCCAGGCTGGTTGGACTCAGTTGCAGTTTATTTCATTCCCATCTCCATTCTCCTCTGAGTCTCCTCCTGCTTCTTCCTCCCCCATGCTACTTCATTCTCCTTCTCCTCTGGATCTGGATCTCGATCTAGCTTCTCCAGATCTGGCACTGGGACTGGCCCCAGCCCACTCTCACAGCCTAGCTAAATCCCCAAGCATGAGTGTTTGGGGCTTACATGTAGGTGTGGTCAATCAATAGAGGTAAAGTTCTTTCCCTCAGGGGATTCTTATTCTAGGACAGATTCTCTTTCAGCAGGACACCCACCCAAGAGCAGAATCCCATGGGTGTGTTTCTCCTCTCCTTGTCCAACTAACATATAAGTATTCATAATATTAATCATTTTGTATGGACATAGCAAGAGATGCATTAAGCTTATAGAACTGCTCTCCTGGGGTCACCTCGATCTCAGACTACAGTGCTCAGGCCAGATTAGTCTTTCCTAGCCCTAGCAGGGTCCCAGTCTTGTCGTTACTTTTAGATCATGACATGACATGTCCATGACCAAGCTCTTAACATATAGTTAAGCATTAGGCACTTTGGCTAGGCCCATCTCGATGCCAGGGTAGCACATAACTCACCACTTGCCCTGAGTCCGTCCCATCCCTTGTAGTGACCCTGCTTTGGGGGGGTACTAGGAAGTAAGGGAAACTGAGGCTTAAGTCGAGAAAGCAGATGCCTGGGAGTGAATAATATTCGAAGCCAGTTAAATCCCATGTTAGTAAAGCATATTAACAACTGTCTTTCTTTGTCCATACAAAAAGGACATTGCTTTAAAGTAAACTAGTCAAAAGACACGAGGAGAGGAGCAAGGCAATATTAACTTACAATACAAGTTCAGAGTCCTAGAAAGATCTGACCTTACAAACTAACAGAGTCTGATTAGGGGAAAAGCTGATTAACTGGTTGGGGAAGAGAGCATAGAGAAGTGGTTACAGATAGACAAAGGAATGGGAGTGACTCAGGAGCACTTTGATGGGTGTGACCCGATAAACCTAAGCTCCCTGTAGCAAGGAGAACAGGACATACCAATGTTGTCTTAAAATGTTTAGAGATTATTACCAGATATGCCTAAACTCTTTGTGGCAAGGGATAAAGGACAAACCAATGATATCCTACACTTTCCCTTTGTGCATTATTGGTTGAAATACAGGTGCTAAGAGGCCGCCATGTTTGTTGAGGGTGTTTATTATTTTTCTCAGGAAGATACAGCGTTTTTTAAACTGGGTAGCAGCTTTAGGTTGTGGACATGACTGTCGTGGCTTCCACAGATATAGGGAGGTGGAGGAAGTACCCAACGCCAACTTCAAGAAAGTCTGGAGATTTCAGTCTCAAAACCCGCATACTTAAATTTTTAGCATGTAATATCTTGGTGAGGTCCATCCCAAGATGGTGGAGTTTGACCGGGGAATGGTGACAATTTTGGATTATGGGAGCAAGCAGTTGTCAGGGGCTGTCTGGATGGGCACCAGACTATCATGCCCCCCTCCAATATACCTAGTCTGTTCAGTCTTGCATGGATCCAGATTAACTGTGATTTTTGATCTCTTTTGAAATTTATATATGGGTCTCTGAAGGAAGACCAGTAAAGAACATACATAGTGAAGCTAGAAATGTTTTATGGGAGTAACTGCTGGTACTTCCAGGAGTATAGGGAAGTAGTGGAAGGTAGCACATCCAGACTCCAAGAAAACTGGAGATTTCAGTCACAAAACCCAAATTTTCAACAGATTTATATCTTGATCTATCCCAAGACAGTGGAGTCTGACTAGGGACACGATAACAATTTGGATTGTGGGAGCAAGCAGCTGCTGGTGGCTCTACTTAGCTGGACACCAGGCAAATCCCCCCTCCCCCAATCTACCCAGTCTGTTCAGCCTTGCATGGATGGCTTTCTAGATTTACTGCAGCTTTTAATCTCTTTCGGATTTATTTGTGGGTCTCTGGAGCAGGGCTGATAAATAAGTATGCATAGCCGAACCAGAGGTGGTTGTGGGCATGGGCATGACTCCTACAAAAAATTGGTAGTTTAGTTTCTCAGAAAACTTGGTCCTGAGTTGTTGGAGTCTGGCCAGAGGCATTGCAGTGATGTTGGGATGTCAGGACGGCCATGGGCACCATCAGATTGCCGATTCTCTCTCCCTCACCCCCATGTCTAGGTTGACCTGCTGGTGGCGCTGTGCCCCTGGGCCCCAGTGGTGATGGCTTCCATAACCCTTGCAGTGACCAGGACTGAGGCCAGTGCTGCAACCTTCTGTGACTCAGGTGCTCTACGTGGGCCATAGCCACCAATCTGGGAGAACCTGTTCAGGGGGCACATGTCCCATCCTAAGTCTCCAGGTAGTTGGGCTACGTTGACATGTGCTGTGTATTAGTTGGTGAAATATATTTGTATAACATATACAATAAATTAGTGGATGAACAATCTAACGCTTGGTGAATTCTGCTTCACAATGATAGGAAGAGCCGACATCGAAGGATCAAAAAGCGACGTCGCTATGAACGCTTGGTCACCACAAGCCAGTTATCCTTGTGGTAACTTTTCTGACACCTCCTGCTTAAAACCACAAAGGTCAGAAGGATCGCGAGACCCTACTTTCACGGTCTGTATTCGTACTGAAAATCAAGATCAAGCGAGCTTTTGCCCTTCTGCTCCACGGGAGGTTTCTGTCCTCCCTGAGCTCGCCTTAGGACACCTGCATTACTGTTTGACAGGTGTACCGCCCCAGTCAAACTCCCCACCTGTCACTGTCCCCCGAGTGGGTTGCACCCAACTGGCGTGAGAACGGGCGCTTGGCGCCAGAAGCGAGAGCCCCTTGGCTCTCGACCCCCCCCCCCACCTCACTGGGTCAGTGAGTGAGTCTCTTGCCCAGACGCCTGGCTGTCTTCCCCGGGGCCCCTCGGAGGGGATGGGCTCCAGCTTCCTTCCCCACCCCGAGCAAGCTCCCAGCAGCCAAAGACCATAAGAATCTAGCTACAGCCATGCTCTAGGACCCCCTCCACACGTTCGAACAGGCCTAATGCATGAAGGTACCAGCAGAGGAACCCAGGTGTGTGTAATCCCATCAATGGTCAACATCCAGAAAGAGACTTAAAAGCGAGCTCTCAGAAGCGAAGCGGCCACACAATATCTTGTAGCCTATTCCTCCCTCTGGGAGAAACTGGCAATCTTCTGAGAGTTTCCTGCCCACATGGGACAGCCTTCCAAGCTTCCCATGGTGTATTCATATGCTAAATCCAGTAAAAAGCTGGATCTCATTCCCCTGACCCTGAAAGAGCCCCCAGTGCGACATCCTTAGGAGGGCTGAGTCAAGATAGACTTCTAAGATCTCAGGGATAGGACGAAATGAGAGGTTACTGAGCCCGCCCAAGAAATTGGTGATTAACGGGATTTCGTGATTGTGATACAATAAATTAAATAAAGTGTTTTCTTTATGAGAACACATTGTCTCTGGTAGTTATCAATTAGGTGCAACAAAAGAATGCATCCTTAGACTGTATCAAAGATAAACCTCACAGAGGTGAACTCTTGCTAAAAACAGAGATATTCTTGTGTATATGAAGTGCAAATTTATAACATTTGTTAGGATCACTACAGGGATAAATGGAACTGGTTTTTGACAGCAGTGAGCATGTGAGATTTGATGAGACAATCTACAAGGGCAAAGAGCAAGATTGATTAGGATAGAAAATGAATCAGGAGGGGCAAAAAAGGAGTAATACTGGTAAACAAAATATTATTTTTTATGGCAGCTTAAAGAATTTAAGACAGTAATGACTCAATTGCTGCTTTTCTATCTGAGATTTAGATCAAATACATAGATTAATAAAAAGTAAACATTGTTCCATTGTCTTGGAGATATGCCAGTTGAATGTAGTCTTACTACATTAGTCTCAGTAAAATAATGACAGTAAACAAAATTTTCATCCAGAGTGTTCAAGTTGTCCCCTTTAACTTTCACTTAAGTCAAAATAAATAGTTGAACATGTATATGCTTACAAAGGGTGCAAATGAACATCAGTATAATTCTGAGGTTTTTAAACTTTTATTATTTCTTTTTTTATTGACTCACCCTGAGAGTTACAAAGTTGTCATGCCCCCAGTTTTCTCCCCCTTTCTCTCTCTCCCTCTCTATCTCATTCTCTCTTTATGCACCCCCCTCTTTGGGCACTATGGTTTGCAGTGCAGACACTAATAAGTGCTTGTTTGGGGGCCATACCAGGTGGATTGTGCTCAGCATTTAATCCTGGCTCTGTGCTCAAGGATCATTTCTGGTGGGACTCAGAGGGGTAAGGTTTACTTGGACCAAATGGCAAATGGCTGATGAGACTATATGGGATATGTTGGATGAACCGGGTTTAGTGAGATGCAAGGGAAGCACCCTTCCTGCTATACAATATTTCTGCCCCGTTTCCAGTCTTTGTGAAATGCCATTCTCACTGGCATACGATTTTATCTTTGTCATTTTTATTTGCACTTTCCTGATAATTGTGAGGAATACTTTTTTCATGTGCCCACTGAACATTTATATGGCCTCAATATGAATATGGCCTCAATATGGTCTCAATATGGCCTCATGGCTTCTGTCTTCTCTTCAATATTCAGTAGAATTATTAGTTTGTTTTTCAGCTTTCATCTCTCTCAGTTTACCTGGTCATCTGCTCACTTGGTTACATAAACTTTACTATCAACATTCTTCTCTTCCTTTTCAAGTTACCTAGACCTCCATGACATTCTCAATCTTATCTTAGGACAAAAGTTCTTTCTTTAGACATTCACAAGGTTCTAATTAGTAGGTCTTTGTTTGAACAGCACAACCAAAATAACACTGTATTTGCACCATTCAAAATTATAGCCAACTTATGTTAGCTCTCTACATCACACTTTCCAATTTTAATTTCTCCTTTATCTATTTTTAATATTTCATATGTATGTAAATGAAAGTAAATTCTCAGTTATTTATTGTGTTCAACCTAATTAGAAAATAAATTCCACAAGGGTCAATCTTTTGTTTATTGGTGAAATCTAAACTCTTTCATAAATACTGCATGGCATTTAGTATGTTTAACTGTTTCCTACACTACCATAACAAATTACTATAAATTTAGTTGCTTAGATCAATAGATATTTTTTCTCTTATTTAAGCTTAACATGAAACTTTCAAATAATGTCACCTGTCAATGAAGGCTTTTGAGTAGAATTTCTTCTAGCATTTTCCTAGCTCACAGTGGTGTCTGGTCATACTTGGTATTTCTTATTTCTCAGCTCCATCACTCCAATCTCTGTCTCATTGATCCTGTGGTAGTTTTTCTTGTATTATGTCACTGTGTTCTCACCATTTCTATAATGATGTTAGTCATTAGAGTTAAGGTTGGCAGTAATTCAATATTACCTCATCTTAATAAATTACTTTTGCAAAGACTTATTTTACACTAAGGCACATTTCAAGGTTATGGGTGACTTAATTTTGGTTAAATTTGCAAAATACTGTAGTATAGCACAATAAACATTTTGAGGGTAACACTGAAAAACATCCCCAATATGCACATTTAGGTTTCCATCCAATAATTCCAAGGTGCGACAATTTTTACTGTAACCAATTTATCATGAGTCCAATTTTCCATATCATATTTTGTGCATGTCTTGGAGTCTGTGATTATCTATTTAATATGTCTAGTTTTAGGGCCAGAGATATGGTACAATGGGAAGGGTGCACATCTTGCTGATGACTGACCCATATTCCATCTCTGGAATCCCTAAAGGATAGACAGAAATAATTCTGAGTGCATAGCCAGGAGTAACTCCTTACCATTTGCTAAGTGTGGGTCAAAACCAACAACAACAACAACAATGCATTAGTCAACTAGACATTTTCTAATAGTACGTAAAAACTTGGAAGTGTCTAAGCATTAAGATTTTTCACCTATCCTCATACAAGTGCTCCATATTGACATGTCTTTTAGAAGATAAGCAGCCAAGTGGAATCCAAGCAATTATTCTACTTTGATAAGACAGTGTGTAAATGTTAACATCTGTGTGCATGTATGTCTATGAATATCTATATACAATTGATTTGTAAATTAACCATATTTTATTAATTGTGGTATATAACCAAAGGAAAAATTTTAGCATGTTTCTTTAATGCACTACATATAATTTCTAAGATAGGATATTTCTACAGAGTTATCAAATGGAGTGGCAGTACAGTGGGTAGGGCATTTTCCTAGCATATAGTCTAATTCTTGGTGTCACATATGACCTCACGCATTGCCATTAGTGATGGTTGAGTGTAGAGTCAGGAGAAAGCCCTGAGCATGTATGGGTTAGACCTAAAAACAATCAAAAAATCAATTGAAATTGATTAAAGTTCAATAATTTTGAAATGCACACAGTTTCATATCAAAGGGATTGCTATATACAAAGATAAAATGTACACAGTTTCCAATAGATTAATTGCAATTTTGTATGCCTATTTATTCATTTATGGAAGGGTGATTTTATAGTTCGTCTTTGAATTATCTCAAACATTTTTAGAAATTTCATAATGTAATGAATAAAAAAATAACTATTTTATAATATTTTAGGGTGGAAGGTACCCTAAATGCTCAGGTTCTATTCTTGCTCTGTTCTAAGCAGTGACCCCTATGACCCCTATGATATTTGGGGGACATTATACAGTGCCAAGTATTTGAACTAAGGTCAGTGAGATGCAAGGCAAGTGCCTCACACCAATACTCTTTCTCTCTCTGACTAGAAAATACTTTTAATTTAATTTATTTATCTCTTTGTTTTTGAGGCTTTGGTACACACCTGAGTTTATTTTTGCCTCTGAACTCAGAGTTCACTCCTGTGGATATCAGGGAACCATATGTGATGTTGGGGATCATAGCCGAGTCAGCTTTGTACAAAGCAAGCATTCTACTTGCTTTATTATCACATGACCAGCCCCCATTGTTTCCATATTTTTCACCTAGAACTTTCAAAATAGCTTTTAGATAGCAATATTTGCCTTAAAGGCAATAAAATTGATAAAGTCAGGAATATACATCATACTATTAGGTATTTTCAACTAGCGCAGGTTTTGGTGAAGTGAATTTTCATAGATGCTTATGCTTTTTTAGACAAAAATATGCATGAATGTAAGTTGAATGTTACCTTGTTATTCTTTGATGCATTCTTTCAAAACAGTACTAAATTGGCTTTTATTAATTTTCCAGAATGAAAATATATGAGAAATATTGCACATCTATTTCCATGAATCTTTTTTTCATGGAGAGTAGATTATTCATGGAAACAAAAGAGGAGCTAAGGTATTCTAAAAAATATTATATATTTTTTAGACTCACCTGCTGCTCAAACCTAGGGAGGGTCTACTATAGGAATACTGTAATTAATTTTCAGCTTGTGTGGACTGGAGCCATAGTACAGCAGGTAGGGCATTTTCCTTGCACGAGGCTGACCCGGGTTGACTCCCTCTCAGAGAGCCCGACAAGCTACAGAGAGTATACCACCCACACGACAGAGCCTGGCAAGCTACTTATGCATATCTGATATGCCAAAAACAGTGACAGCAAATCTCACAATGGAGACGTTATTGGTGCTCACTCGAGGAAATTGATGAACAACAGGATAACAGTGCTACAGTGCAGTGCTTAAGTGAAAATGTTATGCCTTGGCTTTTTTTCCCCATTTATTTATTTATTATATATATTTTTATTGAATCACCATGTGGAGAATTACAAAGCTTTCAGGCTTAAATCTCAGTTATACAATGCTCAAACAACCATCCCTTCACCAGTGCACATATTCCACCACCAAATAAAAACAACAACACCAGTATACCTCCCATCCTCCCACACCCCCCACCCCTGCCTGTGTAACTGATAAATTTCACTTTGCTTTCTCTTTTCTTTGGTTACATTCTATATTTCAACAAAAAACTCACTATTATTGTTTGGAGCTTCCCCTCTAGAATCAGACCTGCTGAAAAGGAAGCATTTGATAATTTGTTTTCCATTGCTGAGAATAAAGAGATATGAGGTCACGGCCATGCAGTTTTTGATTTCTTTATTTTAGTATTTTAGTAACTAAGTCCAGGGAAATTTCCACCAGAAATTGGATCATTGCAAGCTTGTATCTCTCATTAGTGGTTCTCATAAGATGGTGGTTGCCACGCCCTTTCCCCCACCACCCCGCAAGGAAAAGCCAAGAGAGAAAAGCCTTTCCCCTCCTGGGTAGACATGGGGCCGCGGCTTAGTTCACAGTCTAGAAACGTTCTTCAAGAAGCTGCCGGTACCAAAAGTAGTTTAGCTGGCCTGTGGAATCATGCCCACGCAGCTGCGGAGAGGCCACACACATGCGGCCATCGGGGTTACAGCTTGGCAGAGTGCCTTGGCTTTTTTGAGTTAAGTCTTGGGAAATCTGTTCATCCAGAAAAATGAATGTTTGGAACAAACATTTTTTACATTTTTATTTTTTAAATTTTTTATTTTTGTGTAAATATATGCTTTACAGAGTTGTTCATAACACAGTTGTTAACAAATTTCAAAGTTATAAAACTAATCCCACCACTTCCCTCCACCATTGTCTGCATTTTCCCAACAACACACGCCTTTCTCCTTAGAGGGCACAAACTAATTGATTAATAAATCAAAATAAAATAAAAGATTAATAATAATCAAAAGATTAATAATAATAAATAATTAATAAAAATAAAAAAGATGAATAGAATTATCAAAAAACTACCTCAGTAAAAGAAAATTCATGAAAACTGTTATATCTCCATGGAACCATTCGGTCTCTGTCTGAGGGTTTACTAAGTTTGTTGCTATTTAAACCTCCAGTGCTACTGTTTTTGTTTATTGAGATCATTTGGCTTCTGATAGCACAGCGTAGGGTGTTTGCCTTGCATGCAGCCAACCAGGGTTCAATTGCTCTGCCCCTCTTGGAGAGCCTGGCAAGCTACTAAGAGTATCCCGCCCACACGGCAGAGCCTGGCAAGCTCCCCGTGGCATATCCGATATGCCAAATACAGTAACAACAAATCTCACAATGGAGACATTACTGGTGCCCGCTTGAGCAAATGATGAGCAACAGGATGAAAGTGACAGTGAAAGTAACTTTCCCATTAAATTTTCTGTCATCCTAATGGGAGTAATTTGGAACTTGGAGGTATCCAGGAGCTCCAGGAATGACAGAAACTCCAGGATATGTAGAACAGGACCATTGAACTTACATGGGTATAGGATGTGGGTGTTCCTGGTAGGGTCTCAACAGGACCATTGAACTTACATGGATATAGGATGTGGGTGTGCCTGGTAGAAGGCATATGATGGAGGCTGCGATGCCTACTCTGAGAAGACCCCAGAGTTCTCAGGTGCACAGCCTAAAAACTTGAGTACGTGGCATTTTTATTGGTTGGGTCTGTCTGCAGAGATTAGTTGTGAAGTATTGGAGTTGGGCCTTGGCATGGTGGCACTGTGGGGTGGGAGTGTGGCTCCTGGGGCTATGGCAGCGTAGGGACTCAGTCCAGTACCTCCCAAGGGCACTTAGTAGTTTCAGTTGGGAAACCAGTGTACCTGTGAATTTTAGTTGCTTTGTTTGCATCTATTCCAAGATTTAATTGTAAATGGCATGCTGGTCCAATGGATCTATACAGTTTTATCTTAATGAAACTAACAAATTACCACTGTTCACATATGAAGTTTTCAAAGAAAAATATTTTTTGCATATTACCAGGAAGTGATACTTTTTGCCCATGTTAAAGCAAAAGTGGACTTTTCCTGCACTAATAGTTTCTTGAAATTGCATAACAAATTTACATACAAAATTTAAAGTTTGAAATACAGTTTTGAAATACAGTTCAAATTGATGTGTCCTGCTTCCTCGTGTACATTGTCAGTTGGAGTTCCTCTTGTCATAACTCTGGAGCCACCTAGACTGAGTAACCTATGAAATCACACCAGGGCTTCTAGAGGCAACGTCTTCAGATGCTAAGTCCAGACAATGGCAAAGGACTGATGTCAGTTGCCTAATGCTCCCCAGAGAATAGTAGAGAACAATCATTCATTTTTGATTGAGTTTGGGGTGTGGGTGGCCTTGAAACTTTTGTGGTAGGCTTTGAAGCCTTTAACCTCTCCAAGATTTGTTTTGAGAGTGAGGAGATTCTGAGTTTGTGTCCTCCTGAAACTGTGTTGCCAAGCAACCTTTGACTTTTCCTAGCCCCCACCTCTTCCCCCTCCCCCTCACACTTATTGCATATCCGCTTTTGCCTCTGTATAATCACTGCCTCCCTGAATAGATTTATTAATTGACCACCAGTCATTTGCCCATATCTACTGATTCCCAGTCAAATATCCATCTTCATGTCTATGATTTGTCAGTCTAAAAAAGGGTTCGATTGGACCACTACTCCCAGGTACAGTAATAATTTGTTGTGGCTCTCTCTCTGGTCAGAATTCTGGCCAACTCCAGTGTACAATGATCTGGTCTTGGCCTTATGCCATTGTCCATTCATTGTCCATTTGAGTAATCTAAAATTTTACGTCAGTGTCTCTTTAAGACTGCACCTCACTATTCTCTGTGTTCTGACATTCCTTATTCTCTATGCATGGCCATGTGGGATTGTGTGAGAATTCCATGCTAAGTACTTGTCTAAGTCTTCAAGCCCTGCCTGATTTCTCTCTGTGAGAGAAATCAGAGAACCTATGAGCCTTGCCTGATTCTGCAGTCCGTCTGGGTGTAGGTGAGTATGCAGAGACAGAAGCCTGGAAGCCTCAGTCATCCCACTCTCTATTCTTGATTAGGTATGTTTTCAGGTGTGTGAGGTTAAATAAAATTTTAAATAAAATTGACCTTAGAATAACTAGTTTATCCAGCACTATGACTTTCCAGTTACATATATATGTATATAGTCCAGTTATATATATATAAATACACACACGCACACACACACATATATATATACATATATATATATACATATTTATATATACACAAACACACACACACACATGGGCCGACCAGGTTTGATTCCTCTGCCCCTCTTGGATTGCCCAGCAAGCTACTGAGAGTATCCTGGCCACACAGCAGAGCCTGGCAAGCTCCTTGTGGAGTGTTTGATATGCCAAAAACAGTAACAAGTCTCACAATGGAGACATTACCGGTGCCTGATTGAGTAAATTGATGAGCAATGGGATGACAGTGATACAGTGATACAGTGATATATATGTATATGGTAATACATATATATATGTTCATAATATGTTTTGAATTTTGAAAGAATCATTACAAAAGTGGAATGATAGCACAGCAGGTAGGGCATTTGCCTTGCACGCAGCTAACCCAGGTTCGATTCCTCTGTCCCTCTCGTAGAGCCCAGCAAGCTAACGAGAATATCCTGCCCGCACAGCAGAGCCTGGCAAGCTACCTATAACATATTCAATATGCCAGAAACAGTAACAAATCTCACAATGGAGATGTTACTGGTGCCCGCTCAAGCAAATCCATGAACAACAGGACGACAGTGCTACAGTGATTATAACAGTACTCATTTTGATGGTCTTCATGCACAAAAGTATAAAAACTATTGCACTTTTAGAAATACTGGTGTTCCAAAGACTCCAGCCCACATATACACACATCACCTTTGTTTTGGCCATTCTTCCCCTGACTCCTCTTTATTTGATTATTTCCTTTCTGCAACCAAACGTCTAGAGTTTATTGTTATCATTTGATATTATATATTTACTTTCTTTGTTTCTCTACATATTTTTTTACAATTTGAATGTTTTGGATTTCATATTCTTACCTAATTGCTATATGAAGGACTTACAAAACTATATTGAATAATAAAGAATAAAGTAAATATCCTTGTCTTGTACCTAATCTCAGAAGGAACGATTTGCTCTGGCTTTAAGTGACTCTTACGAAGCTCTGAAAGTTATGTTCTTTCTGTTTATGTATTGTGGAACTTTGTGGAAGTCCTCGTTTCCGTAAGTAGTAGCACTGTAGCACTGTAGCACTGTCATTCCATTGTTCATCGATTTGCTTGAGTGGACACCAGTAATGTCTCCTGTAAGTAGTAGGATACAAAAACATATAATGTCTGAAAGGAGATTAGTATGAGGGTATCTAATAATTAAGTAGTTATTTACTTTCTATAATGTCAAGATTAAGTATAAACTCAGAACTTAAAATGGAAAATGCAGAGTAGAACATAAGAGAATAATTAAATAAAAATTAGCTGTAAAAATCCTGAATTCATATTGAAAAGTGACAATAACTTACTTTTGATCAATCATTATTGATTCTCAAGGACAAATCTCAGGGTGGGGCACACAGAAGTAATAAAGTCACTTTATTGACATAAAGTTCCAATTAATCTTGAAGTCATATCATATTGAACAGTTTTGTGATCCACTTGAAATAATACTATAAGGCAATCATAGAAAGAAGTTCAAAATTTCAAAACTTTGGATTTTAAACATCATATTTTCAAATCAGCATTTAGTTAATGAGGAAATCAAATGGAAAATTAAAACTATCTTGGAAATGAAAAGGAATGACGACAACAACTCTGAGAATATATTGGGTACAATGACAGCAGAACTAAGAAAGAAACTGTTAGCAATATAAGCTTATCAATGAACAAACCTAAATAAACAACAAACAACCAAAAATGGTATATTTAATTTTTAAAATTTAAAATGTAAACATAGAGTAATAATTGCTCCCTAGATATACCTATATAAAGAACACAGAAATTCTAATTTCAATGGTATAATATGAATTGTTTGAAATATATACACACCTATATTAATGAAAGTGCTATTAACTATGTTTTAGGTCTGGAAATTACCCATGATCTAAGGACAGATGAATAGATAAAGCATATGTAGTCGAATACTATTCAGCTCTTAGAAAACATTACATCAATCTTTGCTACTATATGGGTGGGAGCCATACTAAGTTAAATATGTTTGAAGGAGAAAGATAATTTTAGAACCATAGTAAACACACATTTTATATATGAAAATAAGAATAGAAAATTCCCAATTAAAGCATATAGTTAGATTGTGACCACAGAACTGTCAAGAGATTAGTGAAGTAGGATATTTTCTGATGGGCATGGGGTAGACTTATCAAACCACTAAAGTATATGAATATCTATATTCTAAAAATCCAATTTTGTCTCAAGAAATTGTTCTATGTGTCCTTATTTGACTCTATTTAAAACTGATTACAGGAAGACATAGAGTCTGTTCTAGTCACCAATCAGGACATACACTACAATCTAGTGATTTGCAAAAGGATAATACTACTATGTAAACTAAATCTGTCTAGAAACAAACAATGATCCTAGTGTGGGAACTGCATTAAATCTTATCCAGAATCAAGGTTAATATTCTTGGGTCATTCCCATTCTATTAAGGTTAGTCAGATAAATTGCATCATGTACTATACACTTGTGAATGATCAGTGTCTGAAACTTATGCCAACTTAATCACACAGAACTACTGAATAGGAATCCTAACTATAAACTAATTTATAGTTTCTCAGTTCTGATTGAAATTCAATGACATTTAGCATCTGATCCAATAACTTCTCGTAAAATTTTCACCATATATAAATGCTGGATTTTAACAACATTTGAAACCTATGGCAGTGCTTCCTATTTTGGCTCATCCTAAGACCCATTTTCACAATCTTTCATGATAATTTAGCTTTAAATAATGGAAGCATCTGTTTTGTATAGAAAACATGCAATTTCAACATCTGAAAAAGGCAGCCTGATTGGCCATAGAGAATTGCACACTGAAGTTCTTTTTCAGTAAATACTACAGCTCTCATTCAAAGCAGAGAATGAGCTTCTCCACACAGATGTTCTCTGAATAGCACTCATGACAGAATTGAGGCTAGAACTGTGCGTGTTTGCTAGAGCCCATCTTGGAGAAAATGATTAAGGGGATAGAGCTATTTATTAAATTTTTCAAGGTCTATTAATCATGGATTTCCTTTAAAATTATTTAATAAATTAGTAATTTATTTGCTATTTCAAGCTTTATAGCTATTTCATGCATCTCTTCACACAGTATATACCTTCAAATGCAAAAATTATCATGCTTGTTCTCAAAGGAGGCTTATATAGAAAGGCACTGCTGCAGGTGTCTACACATCTTTGGTTGTTCACATGACGTGCATCTGCATGTCTCCTGGCTGAGCATGAATTCCTCTGCTGATGAGAAAGTCAATGTCCATGTAGTTATCTTCTCAGGTTTTGTTATATGAATAAACTTAGGCATCTGGTTGAAGTGGTGATTAGTGCTCCAATGGTTCCCCAAATACTTATATTACGAATCAAAGTCACTTACTGACAATGCTTAGAATCTTATCTTTTTTTTTTTTTTTTGCTTTTTGGGTCACACCCAGCGATGCGCTCAGGGGTTACTCCTGGCTTTGCACTCAGGAACTACTCCTGGCAGTGCTTGGGGGACCATATGGGATGCCAGGGATCGAACCCGGGTCGGCCGCGTGCAAGGCAAACGCCCTACCCGCTGTGCTATCGCTCCGGCCCCCAGAATCTTATCTTTTGAGGTAGCTTTATATTTCTCTTGAGTCTGAAACTTCAGTCAAAGTGATCTGTTGTATAAATAACAGTCTATCTTAATAAATAGAATTGGATCTTACTATAACATTTCAAATAAATAAGTTATGGTTAGGTGAACTAACCACAGCTCATTCCAGGTATCAGGGATAAATGTATATGGACAAAGGATCCTTTTGAATAGGACAGTCATGAGGTTTCTGACATTTAGACTGTCCCAGTTCTCAAGGATGTTCATGTTCTAATCATCAGTATGTGAGAGTATATTAAAAGTTATACAAGAAGGCTTCAGGTAGCCACATGTGTATAAATAGCATGTGCAGTGACTAGAGGTTCAGCAACATGGACTTCTGTGCTCTTACTACTAACTACTGAGATCACAGTAGCATAATCTATTCTGACATTTTCCAAATCAGTGAATCTCAACATTTGAAGATTGTTCCCCATTTGCAATTTCTACAGACATTTTTGTTGTCAAAACTGTTGTGGGAGTAGATACAGTGGCATTTTAGAGGTAGAGAACAGAGATGCTACAAAACAGACTACAGTACATCATACTAAATTCTCCAGTATATATTGTTAACTGTGCCAAAATGGAGAAACCCTTCCCTAAGTAAGAATTCTTTATATAAAATAAAAAACAGAAATAAAATTAAATTTAAATTTCAGTTCAACAAGAAGAAATTAAGTTTCATGCAGATATGTTTAATTGCATGAATTGTTGTAGGCTTAATATGTGCCAAATATTGCATGAAGATTTGTCTGACACAATTTACTGGATATCTTTCATTTTATCTAGGAACTCAAGTTTTATGCTTATACAAGGATGTATCCTATACTATTGATTCCTAGCATTTCTGCTACAGCATATTATTTTCTTTGGTTTATAGTATTATTATAAAAGATATTCTTGTACGGTATCATATGCTTTGGAATAAAGTAACTCCTAATTCAAAATCATTTTTGGTTGGATGTTTGGCCTTGGAGAGATTATTTAATTTTTTTAAGCCTCGTTACCTCAGATATGTATAAAAATAGTTATGACTATCTCCTAGGTTTATTTTAAGAAGAAAAAAATTAAGTGTAAAAAATTCTGGTATTCAAAAAGATAAATTATTATTTAGATTATTATAGATTTTCCTTGGCAATATCTTCGTTACTTTTAAAATCAGAATCATCAGGAGAATCACATTTTCCCAATAGTAATTATATTCTCTGAAAATATCCTTTGCTATATTCAGTAGGATTATGAAATTTATTTGTACTAAACAACTTGGGAATTAGTGGAGTTCATTTAATATTTACAGAATTAAAAATTGCACATGAGTGAGCTAGAAAATCTTAATTTCACTTATTAATTTATTTTACCTATCGAACATGCAGATATTACAAAATGCGTTCCTGGTATCCTGAAATTCTGATGCCCTCTCCCATTTATTAAACCCCCCAAAAATTGTTGTAATTTTTACAACTATAACCACTAATTATTTTTTTCTGGTTTCGGGTAAACTATAAATTTCTATATGATTTTGTGTATGTATTTTCTTTTTTGTTTGCTCTTTTTTCCTTAATATTATGTAAAATATTATTCATTGCTGCATTAAACAATATGTTAACCTTTTTTTCTATGTCTTTCCATTGCATAAAAAGAACAGGATTTGCTTGTCTATTCAACTATAGATGGAAATTTAGGTAATTACCATGGGATGGAAAAGTTATGTCATCACACATACATTTCAGGTCTAAGCAGATAGTTTTGCATAAAAAATATGCCATCTTGTTTTTTTATCAGTCATATTCAAAAATTTCATTGTCTCACTTTCTAAGTTTTAACAGTTTTGATAAATATTACTCCTTACGCAATACGGTTATGTGATTTCATCAAATTTGGTTACATTAATAGTACCCTGAAAAATAATGATGTTGAGGACTGTTGCAAATGTGTGTTGGTCATTGTAAAATCAGAAGATTTTTGTCTTGACTGTTTTGACAGAAATTAGAGGGAACTAAAGGATGGTTAATTTGGCAAACTGATCAACTGAATAAGTACACAGCCCCCAAATAGTTAAATCTATTATGCCAGGTACCAGATAAACAAGTATAGCCCCTTTGACAGAGAGCATGCTGAAATCATTCAGCCACAGCTATGATTATTTGCACATCCTTGTCATTCTTGAAGAAACTAAACATGTTATTGCACACTGTCCCCTTGAATATCCCTCCAAGGCATGTTTTATTGTCCTCTCAGAAACATAAGCATCATATCCATTGAAAACATTTTCTATTTTTGGCAGTTATTCAGCATCTGGTTTCAGCATACCTCATTTAAGGACTAGAACAGTCATTCACGGTCCTTTGTTCTGAAGTTACTACTACCACCTTCAATATCTACATTCTATTGGTGTGTCTCTTTTTTCCTACCAATCTGTTGGCGTGTAATGCTTCAAAATATACTTTGTAAAATACATGCATTTCCAACGTGCATGTATCAATGTGGTATCTTCTAATGAAAATTACTGATTTAGCAAAGAACAATATATTAATTGGTGCTTTGTGTATAGTTATTTGAATTTTCTAAGAATTGCTTGCCTACCAATGTAACAAAGGTATTCTGCTATGTTTTTATCAAATCATCTTCTGAGTGAAATTTTTGCAGTTACTGAATGATAGAGAATACTGTATGTGAAGTATATATTATCAATATGAGCAAGTAGTTGTGATAGTATTTTTTTTTCCAATAGACATATCCCGGGTTGGAGCAATAGCACAGCGGGCAGCACATTTGCCTTGCACACGGTCGACCCGGGTTTCATTCCTCTGTCCCTCTCGGAGATCCCGGCAAGCTACCAAGAGTATCTTGCCCGCACAGCAGAGCCTGGCAAGCTACTTGTGGCGTATTTGATATGCCAAAAACAGTAACAAGATGTCTCATATGGAGATGTTACTGGTGGCTGCTCAAGCAAATCGATGAGCAATGGGATGACAGTGCTACAGTGATACAGCATATCCTGGCCACTCAGAAATTGCACTAACTTCCCATGTCCTTGCTGTTTCTGCTGAGGTCCCATATTACCACTTAATTCATGCAGGTGCTTTATTTTGAGTCAGTATTGAGAGACTAATAAGTAAATGTTGACTTTATTTCCATGCAGTTTTCATTTCTACAAGATTCCAAGCCTTTGGGTCCTGGATACCACAGTACTACTGATTTACAAGAAGGACCTTTAAACTCATAACTATTCTTTAAGTAAACATTGTGGTTACGGGTGTGATGCTCAAAAGGTTTAGGATATTATTCAGGGCCTCAAAATGTAAGTGGAAGAGCTAATGCCAGCAATCAATGTTGCTATTGTCATTATGAAAAGTAAAATGAAATCTAGTTGTATAACCAATAGTTTATTTTCATTTTACTAGAGTTATTTTTAAATCTCTACCTGCTGAAGTTATTACAACAATCATTGCAGGACATCAAGTATGTAAACTATAGGAAAGGAGGAGGATAATTTTAGAAGAAGTTATATTTAACATGTATCAAGAAAATGTTATCAATGTTAGACTCTTCCTTGACTCCTGGAGAAGACTCAAGATGTCAATGACAATTATTTACAGAAGAACCATCATCAGAGTTGTGACTTGAATGCTGTTCTTATCCATCCATCATACTTCATTGAGAGTCAAAATAAGATGTTAGTAATTCATGGTTGGATGTTTCAAGATCTCAGAGCTAAACTGATTTTTTGCAGGGCAAATTCAACCCTCTACTTCACAGTTAGCCATGATCATTCTTTGTCACTGTTGTGGCTCTACTTCTGGCTTAATTCTCTCTTTGTGAAAGACTGTGAAGGTGCATGTAAAAGCATGCAAATGTACCAAGAAGTAAAGATGGGGAAAATAATGCAACATCACATTCAGCAATCAAGCGCCAACATTTAGAGGTAGAAAGACATAAGAAGAAAAAAAATAATGGACTCTCTGTGCCAAGTGGACCACATTAACATAGTGTGACTCTCATATTAATGTTTGATTTAATAGATGATTTTGGGAATCAACTGGCTGTGTAGATACTTGGAAACTTATTTTCAGGTAGATACATTATTCCTTATATGAATTACTATGTCTGTGTTATAAGAAGATGAAAAGGAGGGGTTGAAGGAAAAGTATACCATTAAGTAGTAGTCATCAGGATTTTGTAGACATTTTGGTTTTGGGTCACACTATAATGCTCAGGACTTACTCCTAGCCCTGCACTCAGGATAACCTAGGAAGCACTATTGGTTGCTAGGCCTCATGCAAGGTCTGTTCTCTGCTTGCTGCACTGTCTCTCCAATGCTAGCAGAAATAAAGTTCTAAACCAGTAACAGTGCAAAGCAATTTCCAATTTAGTTCTAGGATTCTAGAAGTGAGATTAAGAAAGGATTAAAAAAGAATAATTTTACAAAGTTGACTGAAACTATTTTAATGCAATCATGTGCCAACTGTATATATAAAATATTAAACTAAACCCAGTCTCCTGGTTACATCCTGATCAAATTCCAAGTTTAATATCTAACAGTAAACTTCATTTCCTAGAAGAACCATGTGCTTAATCAATATAGTAAATAAAATATCAAAGTTTCAATCAGATATTTTATAAAAGTTTTCTTTATTTTTACTGAATTTTATTTTATTTTCTTATCTCAAGCTATATATCCATGGGAATGGGAATTAAGTTTGTGAGACTTACTATATATTTCCTATGTGGAGCTATAAAAGGATGACATTTTGAGTAAATAAATGTGTTTATTTATAATGCTTTTATCTTCTTTTCCCTAAACCATTACCCTGAACTTATTTTTCCAAAGTTAACTTTACTCCTTTTACACAAGCTTCCCTCCTTATGTACTAGAATACTTTCCATAGCCTCGTCTCATATTACATATTTACTACTAATAATAAAACTGATAATTTTCCTTGAGTTTTAATAAAATTAATCTAGAAGTTTGAAACTGTTAAATTATTAAAGGTTAAGTAAATGTTCAGTGACAGATGAAATAATACAGAAATCGTGCACAAATAGATAATGGAATAGTATGCAGCACTGACAAAGAAAGAAGCCATGTAGTTTGCTGTAACATTTACAGAACCAGAGGTTATCATGGTAAGTGAAATAAATCTAAGGAAATATGAATTTTGAACTACCTCATTCATCTATGATATATAGAAGGACAAAAGAAAGAGAGAGCATTGAAAAATGATAAGTCCTTAGCCTTCTGTTAACTCTAATACAAATCAAATTTCTAAGATATAAGAGGATGTGTTGGGAAAACAAAGAATGAACTAAAGTGAGAGTGTTGCACTGTCTTGGTGATGATGCTGAAATCTGCAGAACAAAACCATAAATATTAATATTATGTGACCAGAATGTTACCAAATCATATAAAAACTTAAGCATTAATAAAAGATTGAGGTGAAAATGGATTAAAATATCTGCAAACTCTTGACAGAATAATGATGTTCAGTGACTGATAGCTTTCCATTGAAGAAAACATATTTACTGTTTACTATAACTAGTAAATTTGCCAATTAAATAGACTTTTAGGAATATACAAAATACAAGTCTATATATTTTACTTGTTTTAAATAAAATATCTGTAATGTACAAAGTTGCCATGTACAGAGTTACTGTTCATGATCAGTTTTCAGTCATACAACATTCTGTCATCCATCCTTCCACCAGTGTACATTTCCCACCACAGTGTCCCCAGTATCCCTTCCATCATCCCACACACCTCCAGTCTGCCTCTATGGAGGGCACTTCTCAAAAATCTCTCTCTCCCTTGGGGCATAATGGTTTCAATACATTATGAGATTATCATGTTTGTTCCTTTACTTACTTTACACATGCAGTTCTTATCTAGAATGATCATTTCCAATTATCATTGTCATAGTGGTCCCTTCTCAATCCCAGCTTCCTTCTTCCCCAGCACTTAAGGGAGGCAACTATCCTGTTCAATATTAGTCTCATACTACTTTTTAAAAAAATCACACGTAAGTGCAATCATTCTATATCTATTCATCTCCTTCTGACTCGTTTCACTCAACATGATACTCTCCATGTCCATCCACTTATAAATGAATTTCATAACTACTTTGTTTTCCAAAAAGGCTGTAGTAGTCGCCATTCCCACCAACAATGAAGGAGAATCCCTTTTTTCCCTGAATCCATGCCAGCACTGATTGCTCATGCTCTTTTGTTCACTTATAAATGGATTGTAAAAGTGTAGTCAAGGTTGGACTCAGACATTTCTTTATACTTTAGATTTGTTGTCCATTAAACAGTGTCATGGACACTGTAGCCCTTTATTAGTGTGTTTGTGTGTGTGAAATATGTTAAATATGAACAGCTTTAAAGAATAAAAATCTTGCAACTTTGGTGGTATGTATACTCAGCATCTGAAAGGATGTCTTCAGAGGACCCAAGGGTTCTCTTCAGAGTACCAAACAGGGAGGCTTTCAAGCCTCCTGAATTTGGTGAAGGAACTCATTTTTCTTGAACTTTTGGGACTCATTTTGATTTGCTTCTGAAAAATCAGCTGTAGTGAGTATCTCTCTTTAGGACAACATCAGTGTCTCTTTTTAGGGACTTCTTTATTTTAGCATGTGCACCCAGCTATGCTCAGGGCTTATCTCAGCTCTATATTCAGGGATTACTCCTGGAGAGCTTGGGGTGAATATGATGTGCCAGTGAAGGAAACTGTGTTAGCCCCATGCATGGCAAACATTTCCCTGTTGAACTATCTCACTAGTCCAATTCTAGGGATTGTTCATTGTTAAAATAACCAATCCAGGATAATTTCAGACTTTGTAAACTAAAAATCAACTGATCTAAATTCTTAATCATATCTAAAAAATTTCTTTACATTGTCATATAATATCAGCCAAATTTCTGGAGTAATGTTCAAAGGTCTTACTCAATGGAAGGGTGCTTACAGCACAAGTAGAATTCTGTCAAATATATTATAATTGTTTTCTTTCTATAATCATATTTTTCTACATAAATGCAACATTCTTCCAAAGTGCCACTATTGTATTCTTCCATTTATATCTCTTAGTACTGTTGACATTTTTGTTTCCTTAAAAGCAATTTCTAGGTTAGGCTCTTAGGACTAATGATTGGTGAGTGGTTCAAAGGTGGCATGCTTATGCGTGTAGCTTATACCTGTATAATTTTATTACATTTTAAAATAACTGTCTCCTCTTGGTAGCCACAATTATGTGGTCAGAGCCTAAGAGTCTGTTTTTATTAAACAATGTTTCTTTCATCTTTTGTTTCTTTTCATAGTACCATACTGTGCTTTCCTTTGTCTTTGTTTATTTCTTCCAGTTGTACTTCCATCCATGTACATCCATCCAATGCAAAATCTCATCTTTTGCAATGCACACAATTTCTGTGTTCGAGTTTGCAGAGCTTTCTCTATATTATGTGATTTTCAAGGATTGTTTAATATACAAGCTTAGACTGCACATATAACCATTTAAGCTGTAAATTGGAGACAAAATTAAAAATTGAGGTTAAAATCATTTAATAGAATAAAACATAAGGTGCAGTCCACTGGCAGTGATGAGGTGGGCAAAGATCGAAGAAATATGTAGGTAAATAAAATACATGAATTTGTGAGCATTTTAACCCTCTTTTATTCATGCTCTCCTACAGTATGGAATTCTATATCATAAGATCTTTGATTATGAACATTGTAAACCTTTTGAAGATATGTAGGACTAATGTAATGTTTTTGAAAGAGTACTACAGAATACGAATCTCCTCATTCGTATTCTCCTCCAAGAGCTCATGGCTGCTTCTTCTGAAAGGGAGCATAAAATGAGGCACCCATAACCACACCACCATCACCGTACTCTGCACCAGGAATGTCCCAGAATGGGGTGAGTGAGAACCCTCCCCACGCCAAGGGACCCAGACCCAGCAACCAACCTCCTCTACACAACTGCTGCCACACTCCAGGCCACTTTCCACACTCTTGGGCCAAGCTTCAAGCATGAGTGAACATATTCCTGGACACATCAACGTAACGGGAAAAAAAAATATATTATATAATATATAAAATATTATATATAAAATATATTATATAACATATAATTACATAATATAATTATATATTTATATATAATTTATATATGAATAATATATAATTATATATAATACATTATATAATTATATTTAATATATATTATATATGTAAATTAGGGTCTGCCTTTGGGGCAGGCTTGGGTGGTAGTGGGAAAATTCAAATAAAGGTAGTGGGAAAGTATAATGGTGCTGGGATTGGTGTTGGAATATTGAATATAATAAATTATTGTGAAGAACTTTATAAAAATATCACTGTCACTGTCACTGTCATCCCATTGCTCATCTATTTGCTTGAGCGGTCACCAGTAACGCCTCCACTGTGAGACTCATTGTTACTTTTTTTTTTTTTTTGGCATATCGAATATGCCACGGGTAGCTTGCCAGGCTCTGCCGTGTGGACGAGATACTCTCGGTAGCTTGCCGGGATCTCCGATAGGGGTGGAGAAATTGAACCCGGGTCAGCCACGTGCAAGGTGAACACCCTACCCGCTGTGCTATTGCTCCAACCCTATAAAATTATAATAAATAAATATTTGTTTCCTTTTAAGAGTAAATCTTTTTTTTTTGAGGAACTTTGCACTGCTAATTTTCAAAAAAGGGTCACATAAGAAAGCAACATTATCCTCCTCTCATCTTAGAAGTAAATAAAAAGGGTATATTTGTTTTCTTGTTTTCTTTTTAAATCACGACACTTTGGAGTATAGTTCCAGCAATCAAAATGAATAAAGAGGGGTGAGGGGAAGCATTTAGTATATATTTCAAATTTATTTGGTTGTGGCTCTCCCCATTGTGTTATTAATATTTCTTCTTTCAATTTACAATACCAAACAAAAACCAAGAAAAATTGGAGATCTAGTGTTGCAGAAACCAGGGAGTTGCTCCTCAGCTAACTGGGAAAGTGTGATATATATATTTTAAATTTTAAAATCATTTATTTATTACTATTTTAATTTTTGTATTATTTTATTTTGTCATTTTATTTTATCATATTTTAATTTTTTGTATTATTTTATTTTATCATTTTTATTGTTTGGACTGGAGCCATAGCACAGCGGGTAGGGTGTTTGCCTTGCATGCAGCAGACCCGGGTTAGATTCTTCTGTCCCTCTCGGAGAGCCCAGCAAGCTACCGAGAGTATCCTTCCCGCACAGCAGAGCCTGGCAAGCTACCCATAGCATATTCGATGTGCCAAAAACAATAACAAGTCTCACAATGAGACATTCTCACAATTAGACATTACACAATGGTGCCCGCTCAAACAAATCATTGAACAACTGGACGACAGTGCTACAGTGCTATTATTTGCTATTAAGAAATCTCCATTAAGTTTTTTCATAGAGACTATGAACAGTCACACCAATTATGAGGTTCTTTGTTCTTTATATCTATAATCTATTTCTTGTTTTGGTCTTTTAGGTATAGAATATTCTTTCTGGTGATAGATGCAATCTCAATAATTTGCATTTCCTGTAAACCAGTACTGATTAGTATTTTTTTCATGTAAAACTATATTTAATGTGGATTTATTTATTTTTTTTTGGATCAAGTTCAGTTCTCTGTCCTACTTATTAACAGGGCTATTTGTTGCAACTAAATTTTGTGAGCTAGTTATATATCTAGGCTAATATGCTCTTTGTCAGATGAATGGTGTCCTGATATTTTTACTTTCAATAGAACGTTTTTTATCTAGTCATAATTCCTTTTTAAATTAAAAAATCTGTTTTTTATAGTTCCATTTCATATTTTTGCTTTATTTTGTCAATAAATTCATCTCTAAAGACAATAATTTAGAATGTTTCCCCTGTTTATTCCAATGATTTTGTTGATAAGGTATAATCAAGATCTCAGTCCACTGTGAACTCAACTTCGTGTATGCTGTCCAATGTTGTTGCAGTTTTATTCTTTTGCATGTGACTAATCAATTTTCCTGACACACTTGTTGAATATATTATTCACTTTGTGCTCTTGAATTCATTGTTATAAAACAGTCCATATATCTGAGGAGACTATTTCTAAATTCTTGTCAAATGTGTCAAGTTTCTTCTTTTAATTCCAACACACACTATAAATATTGTAATTTCATAATATAAATTCAGGCAAACGTAGATTACCCTGCAAAGCTATCATTTAGAATTGAGGATGGGATAAGAACTTTTTAGACAGAGCTACCCGTGGCATATTTGTAACAGAAGCATTTGTAACAACTAAACCAACCCTGCAATAATTAACTAAAAGCCACCTATAAAAATAGACCCGGATAAAAAATAGGAACACACACACACTCACACACATACGCCATACCACCCTTTATGTGAACATTTCTAAATGCCAATGAATAAATGCCTCTATCAAAAGGCATAGAGTAGCATATTGGATCATGAAGGAAAATTTACCCATTTGATGTCTAAAGGAAACACTTAAACTCATAGGATAAATACAGACCTAGAGTTAAAAGATGGGCAAAAATCATACAACCTGATAGAAGAAAAAATATGGCTAGGACAGTGATACTTATACAAAATTTCATTCAATATAAGCAAAGTAATTAGAGACAATAATGGATTATACTTATTGGTCAAGGGAAAACAGATCAAGAAATTGTATTATCAAATAAATGAAGGCTCAGAAAAGTTTGTAAAGTTTCTGCTTACAAACTTAAACACATTCACAGAAACACAAGAGGAACGGGAGACTTCAAAACACCACTGTCTTCAATAGACAGATCAACTAAGCAGAATGTTAGAGAAAAGACAAGAGCCCAGAAGGAGGAACTGAAAGGACTGGGATTGGGGATGTATGCAGGGTTCTGCACCACCCAAAACAAGAACACACATTCTCCTCTAATCCACCTGGAACGTTCTCCAGGACAGATAGCATAAGAGAGCACAACTAAAACATACATAAATTATTAGTATATTAATTGCAAAAAATAACTAAATTTCAGGATAAAAAGCTGTGAAATTAACTGCAGGATGAATATGGGGAAAACTTCAAAATAAGAAATTAGTATATATTTCATTACCTGAAAAATAAGAATTTGGAAGGTACTTCTTTTTTTATTAAAAATTTTTTTGATAAAGTAGCTCATGATATTTGATTACATTTAATATTCAAATACCAATTCTACCACCATACACCTTTCCACCACCATATTTCGGGTGTTTTCATCCTGTACCCCAGTCCCTGCTCCAAATCAGAACCGAAAAATAATATAATATTTCCCGCTAAGGTTGTTTGCCTCCCACTTTGAGTCCCATCAGAGGTAGTGTGGTACTCTTGGAGTATAGGTAGGGTGTGTCCTATGAAGTGTCACTCGGCCTCTCAGTCTAGGAGAAGGTTCACTTGTGGGTGAGGCTTGTCTGAGCATGTGGAGAGCGGCCGTGAGCATGGCAGCAGTTGAGCTTTGGAGGCTTTCAGCTGGAGCTGGGTCTCTTGGGAGAGGGAGGGATCTCACCTGCTCCCCTCTGGTGCACTCTAGGTGAAACAGCCTGGCACAGAGTCTGGCGGCATGGTTATGGTGAGCGTCATGTTATGCTCCCTTCTGGGAGAGAAGGACATGCGATCTGGATGGTGGCTGATGACGAGATTATGTGGCACCAGCCAGAGGTGGATTATGGACGTGACTGCTGAGATGAAGGAGATGGGGGCAGAGAAAGCGTTTGACAAGATCCAGCACCAGTTTATGGTGAAAATCATCAAAATGGGAATCAAAGGAACTTTCCTCAATATAGTTAAAGCCATCTACCACAATCCCATGGCAAGTATTATTCTCAATAGGAAAAACTAGAAGCCTTCCCTCTAAGATCAGGGATAAGACAAAGATGCTCACTCTCGCCACTTCTACTCAATATAGTACTGGAAGTACTTGCCATAGTAGTTAGGCAAGAAGGGAGGCATCACTTTCTCCAACCTCAAACTTTACTACAAAGTAGTTATTAAAAAAGCATGGTATTGGAGCAAAGACCGATCCACAGACCAATGAAATAGGGTTGAATATCCTTACACACATCCTCAAACCTATGATCATTTAATCTTTGGTAAGGGAGCAAGAAACATGAAGTGGAGCAAGGAAAACCTCTTTATCATGTGGTGCTGGCAAAACTGAACAGCTCCATGCTAAAAAATAATGGGCTCAGACCTCTACCTAACACCATGCACAAAAGTCAGATTAACATGGATTAAAGACCTGAATATCAGACCAGAGTCCATAAGGTACATTGAGGAAAATGTAAGCAGAACCCTGCATGATATTGAAGCAAAAGGTTTTTTTAAAGATGAAATGCCATTGACCAAGCAAGTGGAAGAAAGATAAATGAATGTAACTATCTTAAATTAAGAAACTTCTGCACCTCAAAAGAAACAGTTACCAGGATACAAAGACAGCTAAGGGAATGAGAAAGGATATTCATCTGATACTCCTCTGATAAGAGGTTAATATGTAATATCAAAGATTTACAAAGATTTACAGGGCACTGGTTGAACTCTACAAGAAAATAACATCCAATCCCATCAGAAAAATGGGGTGATGCAATGAACAGAAACTTTCTCAAAGATGAAATACGAATAGGCAAAAGGCAGATGGAAAAAAAATGCTCTTCACTAATCATCAAGAAGATGTATATCAAAACAACAACAAGATAACATCTCACACCACAAAGACTGGCACACATCCAAAAGAACAAAAGCAACCAGTGTTGATGTGGATGTGGGGAGAAAGGGACTCTCCTTCACTGCTGGTGGGAATGTCGACTGGTCCAGCCTTTTGGAAAACAATATGGATGTTTCTCAAAAAACTAGAAATTGAGCCCCCATCTGATCAGCAATAGCACTCCTGGGAATATACCCAGGGGCCCAGAAACACACTGCAGAAACACCATCTGCACTCCAATGTTCATTGCAGCACTCTTCACCATAGCCTTTAATTTTCTATATTTGTATTAAGACTGAATTATTATCACGGTATTACTGTCACTGTCATCCCATTGCTCATTGATTTGCTGGAGTGGGCACCAGTAACGTCTCCATTGTGAGACTTGCTGTTCCTGTTTTTGGCATATTGAATATGCCACAGGTATCTTGCCAGGCTCTGCCATGTAGGTGAGATACTCTTGGTAGCTTGCTGGGCTCTCTGAGAGGGAAGGCAGAATCGAACCCAGACTGAATGAACGCATGTAAGGCAAACACCCTATCCGCTGTACTATCGCTCCAGCCCCAAATTATTATAATTTATAAATATTTTGTTTACAAACTTTAGATGTGTGGTCAGTAATATCTACTGATAGAAGGAGAATTTCTTGTTGACAATTCTTTGCTGATATAATAGAACACCAGTATTGTTAATCATTTGGCACACTTTTGGATGGAATACAAAAAGTTCATGAGAGGTTTTCTACTTCATAAGTACATAAGTGCACCCAAGTGCATATGTGGTTGTCTACTTCATTCCAAAGTACTGAGTGGTTATAAACGGCTGCAGTCATGGAGTATTAAAGTGGAGTCACAGAGAAATCTAGATTGAGAAATTCTTGCTGAAGTCCTAAATACTCTGATACAAACTTAAGTGCTTCCAGCTGGGTCACGATTTGCTTATCAACAGAAGCTTGAGTTAATAGTTCCTGAGTAGTGATTTATGTATGCTGAGTAACAAAATCAAAAAGAGTAGAATTATGAGACATGCCCAGTACAAAGCTGGCTACTTGCCAAGGGGATTAAGCTAGTTAAACATATTAACATTACCAATAATTGTAAAGACATATGGGTGATAATATGTATCATTGCCAAAAACAGGAACTCTGGGAATTAGGTACTCCTTGATTTGTGAACATGGTTTCTCTCAGTTGGAATATGTCTCCTTGCAGTTGATTGACCTTGGGAGCCTGTCCTTCAATTGCACATCCTATTTGTTCTTCCAAAGTGGAGAAGCCATGCTCTGGTGCCAGGTAATGGGAAGGTTTTACCTTTCTTGCTGGGACTCACTCTAGTTATTTACCTGTTGAGATACAAGCGTGCCTCATCCTTATGGTATTATTAGGTTCTTGGCAGTTATCTCCTGGAAAGGTTCTAAAAAGAACCTTGGCTTGTAAGGGGGAAGATTGAAAGGGAGGAACAAGATTTTTAGTTTTTTAGAAATGTATTTTTAGCTGATTTAACTGTGTCATTCCATAAGCACAAAAATCTTCCCACAAGGGTCCAAAAGTGAGGCAGAGGTGGCAGTAGCAGGTCTCTGTGTTTGCAATTTCTAGGTTCTTTCAGTGTTTTCAACAGTAGAATACTGAATAATAAAGATCCTCAGACTCAGAGTTGGAAGGTAGAAAGTAAGAGAGACACGAAAAGGAGCTCCCCAAGTGGGGAGGAACTTAGTATAGGATTAAATTATAGGATTAAGCTCTTTTTTGTGAGATTTTTATACAAAACCCAGGTCTTTGTGTGAATGCAGGGAATCTACAGGGTTATCAGGCTGGTTTGTCTTTCTGGTCCCAGGAAAGTTAAAAATAGGGGCTTGGGGATGAGGTACAGTAGGCCAATAGGGAAGATAGAACTGCTGGTGAGGGGAAACTTAGGGCTCCCTTCTTGTGGGCTAGGAGAAGCTGAGGCTTCTTCTTTCAAAGGTCAGGCTCAGATGGCAAACAGGAACAAGAGGCCTCAAGAAGCAGGGTTAAAGATGACTGTTTCATGAACTCCTGCTGTGTTTTTTCTGGCTTCTGTGACAATGCTTGCTTTGCTGCACTTGTGTGACCTTACCTAGCACTGAGATGTGAGTTTGGAGGACTCAAAATATGAAAATGCTTATAAAAGTGCTCAGGCACCAGAATGTGTTTGGTTTTTTTCCTAGTAAAAGGCCACTGCTTCTTCTAGCAGGACAGCCCGCCAGCTGGTGTCAATAAAGGCTCCTTCAAATTCTAATATTTTGGTGACTGGTGTCCTTTTGATCAACCCCACGATAGGGCTTTTATGAATTGTAAGTTGTGTGTATTTTTGTTCAGCAGAGAATCCTCGAGAATCTAGATTTTTGTTCGTTTGTTTGTTTGTGGGCCATACCCTTTGGAGCTTTGGAGTTACTCCTTGCTCTGCTCTCAGAAATCATTCCCGATGGAGCTGGGATGCTGGGGATTGAACCTGGGTTGGCTGCATGCAAGGCAAACACCCTACCTGTTGTACTATCGCTCAGAGCTCAGAATCTAGATTTACTTTTTAAAAAAATAATGCAGTACTTAAGGAATAATTATATTTTGACGCACAGAGAGCACACCCCAATATCCCACTAATTTGTTTTTAAGAAGAGTTTTTACAGTTAAGTGGTCTCTCTCTACCATAGCTTGACTTTGTGGACTACAGGGGATCCCATGGGACAATTTAGTGCTCCAGCAAGTACAGAACTTTAAAAATATTTTGAAGTATTAGCTGGGCCATTAATAATCCTTTACCTCCAAGATTTTCTCCAAGAGGAAAATGCTGGTAGACAATGTGCTACTGTATCTGTGGTGTTTTATTTACAATGGGTTATGCAGATAAAAGCATCAGAATATGTGTCATAATATAGATATACAAATATATTGATATGGGCAGAGCTCTTCATATTGAGTGCCATAGATCATTTGCCATAGATCATTTGTTGATGAACTTCTTGTGTTAGTTCCCTGAATATATGAAATCGGCAATAAGGGGAAATCCTGTCAGCTTCTTTTGCATTTGGTTGATGCAGCAGGAGCTGAGGTGTAGAGTGCCATGCCATTTTAAACCATACCCAAGGTAACTTTGAATCTCAGTAATAGACAATGGGAAGGCTGGCGGAGAGATTTAGCTGCAGATAAAAGTAAGCCCCAAGCCCCAGCCTTCCCCTCTTCTAGGTCATCATTCCCTGGCCCGCTTCTTTCTTCCTGGACTCCAGATCAGGTGGGATGGCCTAAGCAGACAGGGCCTAGTCCCGGTGGGAAGGCAGGGTCGGACTCTCAGGAAGGGACGAAGCAGCGCAGAGCACAAGAGTCTCACCCAGGGATACGCGGCTGTGTCCAAAAAGCAGGAAAGCCGGGACAGAACCGGAGCTCTTTGGGTGCAGCGGGAGGCCCAGAGGAACAGAGCAAAGGAAGTTGGTCACGTGGGCGGCTGCGGCAAGGAGAAAAAGGTGCTCTGGCTGGAGATAGGTTCGGGGACTGACTTAGGCTAGAGAGAGCTGCAGGGACAGACCCGGGCTACAGAGCTGCAGGGACAGGGCAGGGCTAGATAGAGTTGCAGGGACAGCCCTGGTTGTTCTTTACAGGAGGTAGCAACCCTGCAGGACCGGAGAAGTCATTCCCGGGGCTGGGCAGTACAGGGACCGGAGAGCTCTGGGCATCTTTGAAAGGGTCCGGTCCATCTACTGTATCTGTACAATAAACTGACTTTCAATCTTCTGACTTTTGTATGCAAATCTTTCATACAATTCTTAAGAACCCACTACTGCAGGCAAATCCGCTTTTGCGCTAACAATATTAAAGATTTAGAGAGCCTCCACGTTGGATGCCCCAAATTATGATTGCTGAGCTTGAAGTGGGGATAACAGGCCTGGTCAGCTATGCCATGACAGTGTGACTTTACATGAACAATAAAAAATAGGTTGAGAATATGCAAATATTGGGTATATTAAATCGGGATATATAATATAGCTTCAGGGAATTGAATTACTAACTTTATAGCATATTATAAGCAAGAAATTCTCTTTGAAGGTTCATAAGTAGTAAGTAGTAGTTTATGACACTGTAAGAATAGCTCTTAGTTCTAAATGTTGGTTGGAATCCACAGCTATAAATTCAACAGATTTCCGAAACTTTCTATCCTTCAAAATGCAAGCACCAATATGCATTTTTTTACTGAGGAATTAATAAACACTTTTTGTTCTGGATATGGGTGTTACTGAAGCCATTTCCTCAGAAATACTTTAAGTTAATGTCCTTTGATACAGTTAGTTAATAGAACACCTGAGGGCAGGCTGTATTTTATACTTCCCCAGGAAAATTAGCAATAGCAAATTAAAGAGCTGAAAGTGAGAGTGCTGGCCTTCTCTGTAACAGCCCCTGCTTCAAGGAGGTAAATAGTTTGGGGTTCCAGACAAGACAGTTGAATTCCTGGAGTTAGAGACTTATAATGAGTTTAGCTAGTTTTAAAGATACAAGCTTTAAGCTTCCTGAAATGTAAACACATTCTAAGCATTTGACTGAACTTGCTAACTGTTCAATACTGGCTGTCCAATAATGGTTGTTGAATGGCTCACAGCAGGCAAAACAAAAAGAAAAAAAAAAACATGCCTTGGTTTCTGGGCATTCCCCCTATGAAGGAATCTTTTCTTGAAATTTTACTTCTATAGAATTCAAAATATGAGTTAAACATCAAGATACATTTAAATGTAAAGTTTAATATTTAAATGTTCATTAAATAACTCCTATTTAATGAACTTGGACTGTCCAATTTTACTCTTCCCTTTAGTTTCCCTAATTTATATTTTTATTTTCTCATTTTGGATGCTAATTGAAGGATGAAGCCAACTTATGGTTTCCATCAAATATTGAGCAATATTAAAATTTTACCTCAATTTCCAGAGATAAACATTGAGGGAGTGCTATTGTTTTCAACACTGTGTACCCCAAATATTGCCACGAGGACATGTTTTGCACCTTTTCTAGTACATCGTTGAGGTTTTATTTACTATGAGTACAAAGGGTGCTGGATCATATTTCTACCAACTACATTTTCTCTTGGTAAGCCATTAGAATAGCATATGTATAATGATAAATCAGGGTAAGCTTCACGGAAGCTGCAAGGACCTCAAGTATGTAATGTGGGCATAAGGTAGGGCTATTTACTGTGGCTTAGAGCAGCACTTTGCAGCTATAATGTTCAGTGGGGAGGACATTACAGACTACAGGTCCAGTAATCAGTCTTTCACATCTAGTATTTTAATTTCCCAGTGCTGAAAAATCATTGCCAGGTTATAATCCCAGAGTGTAGCATAACAAAGGGTTTAAGATTTGCATTTATACTTCTAAGGTCATATAGCATATGCTAACTTCCTGATTTATTTCTTAGGGTAAAATATGTTTTATTGCAAGGACTAAAGCTGGGTTCTATGCATTCTATTTGGAATTGCACATTCACTAATTTCTTTAACTGGATTAATTTTTCTTCTTATATAACCACTGCTCCACACACATGCATTCATCCTGAGTGCATTAAAGCGAGAGGGTGCTACCACTTCAACTGGAGCAATGGCTCTCTTATCAAAGATTAGATGATCATATATTTGAAGATGTGTATCAGGATATTCAATCCTGTTCCATTGGTCTGCGGCTATGCATTTGGTCCAGTACCTGTTTTAATTATTACCGCTTTGTAGCAGCGTTTAAAGTTGAGAAGGGTGATGCTTCCCATCTTCTTTATCCCAAGAATTGCTTTAGCTATTTGTGGTGGTTTCTTGTTCCATATGAATTTCAGGAGTGTTTGATGCATTTCTTTGAAGAATTTCATGAGTAGCATTATAGGGATCACACTGAATCTGTCTAATGCTTTGGGGAATATTGCCATTTTGACAACGTTAATTCTCCAATCCATGAGCAGGAAATATGTTTCCATTTCTCATGTCTTCTTTTATTTCATGAAGTAGCATTTTGTAGTTTTCTTTTTACAGGTTCTTTACATCCTTAGTTAAGCTGATTCCAAGGTACTTGATTTTCTGAGGCATGATTGTGAACGGGATTTCTTTTTCATATCACTTTCTTGTCTCTCATTATTTGTGTATAGGAAAGCCTATATTTCTAGGAGCTTCTTGGTAGAGGCTTTAGTGTTCTCTAAATATAGTATCATATGATCTGCAAATAGTGAGAGCTTTAATTCTTTCTTTCCTGTCTATATTCCTTTAATATGTTTTTCTTCCTTAACCCACTACTGCAAGTACTTCCAGTACTATGTTGAACAGAAGTGGTTAGAGTAGGCATCCTTGTCTTGTCCCTGATAGAGGGAAGGCTCTTAGTTTTTCCCCACTGAGAATAATGCTTGCCATAGGCTTGTGGTAGATGGCTTTGACTATATTGAGGAAAATTCCTTCAATACTCATTTTGGTGAGAATTTTCATCATAAACAGGTGCTGGATCTTGTCAAATGCTTTCTCTGCATCTACTTATATGATCATATGGTTTTTATCTTTTCTTTTGTTGATATGATAGATTATGTTGATTGATTTCCAAATGTTAAACCATACTTGCATCCCTGGGATGAAACCCACTTGGTCACGGTATATGATCTTTTTGATGAGTTGTTGCATTCTCTTTGCTAATATTTTTTAAGGATCTTTGCATCAGTGTTTATCAGGGATATCGGCCTTTAATTTTCTTTTTGTGTGTGTCTCTGTTGGCTTTTGGTATTCGGGAGATATGTGCCTCATAGAAACTGTCTGGGAGAGTTTCTGTTTATTCAATCTCCTGAAAAATCTTGAGAACTGGCAATAGGTCCTCTTTAAATGTTTGGAAGAAGATTCTCATTTGGACAAGGGCTTTTGTTTTTGGGAAGACCTTTGATTATAGTTTCAATTTCCTTGACAGTATTAGGTCTATTCAGGTATTCCAAATCTTCTTGGTTCAGCCTTGGAGATTATAGGAATCCAGAAATTTACCCATTTCTTCTGGGTTCTCTTGTTTCATGGCATACAGACTTTCAAAGTAGTCTCTGGTGATCGTTTGAATTTCTTTGATTTCTGATGTGATGTCCCCCTTTTCATTTCTGATTTTTTTTAGGGTTCTCTCTCTTTCTTTGTGAGTGTTGCTAGTAGTTTATCAATCTTGTTTATTTTCTTAAAGAACCAGCTCTTTGTTTCATTGATCATTTGGATTGTTTTTTTTTTTTGGTTTCTATGTTCTAAATTTCTGCTATAACATTTATTATTTCTTTTCGTCTGCCTGGTTTGGGCTCCTTTCGTTGGTCCTTTTCTAAGATCTTGAGCTGTGAAGTCAAGGTATTTGTGTGGGCCTTTTCTCCCTTCCTGATATGTGCTTGCAGAGCTATAATTTTTCCCCTTAACATGGCTTTAGCTGTGTCCCACAGGTCCTGGTATCTCATGTGGGACACAGCTTGGTATTTCATTCTCAAGGTATACTTGTTTCAAGGTATACTTTGATTTTTCCCTTGATTTCCTTCTTGACCCACTCAACATTGAGTTATTTAATTTCCAGGTGTTTGATTTGGTTCTCCACATCTGTGTGTGATTAACTTCTGGATTGACTTCTGGAGCAATAGCACAGCCCGTAGAGCATTTGCCTTGCAAGTGGCTGACCCGGGTTCGATTCCCAGAATCCCATATGGTCCCCCAAGCACTGCCAGTAGAAATTCCTGAGTGCATGAGCCAGGGGTAACCACTGAGTATGGCTGATTTGTTAAGAAAGAAAGAAAGAAAGAAAGAAAGAAAGAAAGAAAGAAAGAAAGAAAGAAAGAAAGAAAGAAAGAAAGAAAGAAAGAAAGAAAGAAAGAAAGAAAGAAAGAAAGAAAGAAAGAAAGAAAGAAAGAAAGAAAGAAAGAAAGAAAGAAAGAAAGAAAGAAAGAAAGAAAGAAAGAAAGAAAGACAAACCTGTGCTTTACTATTCCAGAATGAAATATAACAAACTTCACACACTTCCCTGATATAGTGGTGGGAAAATGCTTGCTGGTTGGGTGGGTGTTTGAATATTATCTGTAATAAACTATTGTGAACTACTTTATGAAAATAAAATGTTTAATTATTTTTTCAAAAAGAGTGTAAACAGAATCTTTGCTGGTCTGGTACAATTTTGATGTGCATATGCCTAGAGATTTTTGTTATCTATTCCATTCTTTCTTGCTATTCTATTATTTACCTTGTTGAGCATTTGAAAACCCTTTTTATTTTAAGTCTCCTAAACTATTTTACCTGGGAACATATCCAATCTTTTTTTTCTTTTTTTGAGGAAGATAATCTACTATAATGAAACTCTACTGACCTCTGTGTCAAAGTTCACTGGATCTTAATAATTTTTAAATAAATGTATAAACTATTACAATACATGTTTGATTTTTATATTTATTTTTTACAGTACATGTTTGATTTGTATATTTATTTTTATAGAGTAAACCCAGTGTCACATAAATTTCTCAGACTAAGTTTCAAGTGGAAAGTATAAGAAACCCTAATCTAAAACAAAATTTTGCTGTATAGTTGGATGGACAATAGAAAATATCAGTGTAATTACATAGAAAAATTGAGTAAACACCAAGGAAAACATATAGCAAGTGAAATATTATGCCATATCTATAAGAAATATTTATATGATTCTAACCCAGTTGATGAACAAAAGCCCCTTGTACATCACAATGTCCATATTTTAATTCTCTAAGTGTGCATTAACTTACATTGCAAAGGCTCTTGGATCGAAAATTATTCAGGTGAGCTCAATGGAACCATCATGGATGTAAAATAAAGGGGTTAGGGATTCGGTGCTAGTGAAGGAGCTGCACGGCATCAGCATAGGACTAAGCCAGAGAGATACTGAGCTCACCTATGGCTTGGAAGATGAAGGAAACTTGACCACAAGAGGGGAAATATGGTGTCTCTTAAAGCAACACAACACAGGGACACTGATTTTATCCTGAAATCTCAGAAAGGAATCAATGTTACTAATACTTTATTTTTACCTTGGACTTTACATTGGTACTTCCTGCACAAACACTACCATCATTTTGTCCTACACTTTGAGACCAGGAGCAGACATGGGTGCATGTTCTCTCAAGTTCTTCCTGTCTCTACAAGTTCTGCAGAAGCCCAAAAGAGTTCAGCCTCATTAGTTAACTCAGACATGAGTAGGAAAGCTTCTGGTTTGGAGAGAGAGATAGTATAGCCGTTCGGCATTTGTCTTGCTTGTGGCTGATCCAGGTTTGATTTCCATCACCCTGCATGGTTCTGCAAGCCCTGCCATGAGTGATACCAGGGAACAGAACCAGGTGTAATCCATTGTACCACTGGGTGTGCCCCCTACTCAAAAAATGCAAACAAACAAATATGAGAGCTTCTGCTGTAATTTTGTGTGTGCAGGTTGTATAATGTAAATACGGAAAGGGTCACGTGGAAGAATATTTCAATTAAAACAAAACAAAACCAAACCTCATTGTTGCTACCTGCAACAGATAAAACCTGAAAAGGTCACATTGAAAAGTAATTGCTTTTCTTTCCTCATTTTCATTTTAAGGGGCATGACTGCAATGATGTTAACATTAAATGCTCACTGTGTACCTTACCACTCCTCCCCGTCACCAATGTGATCGTACACTTCTGCACTGCCCATGTGTATCTTCTATATACCATAGATGAGTGAGATCATCTAGGGTCTGTACTTATCCCACTGATGGTTTTTGCGTGAATTTTATTTTTGAATTCCATTCACGCTGCAGGAAAATGCATGGTTTCATCTAACCTTCCAGCTGCATGTAATACTCTGACTTCTTTATCCATAAAGTTGTCATTGGACATACATGCTAGAATGAATATATCTATTCAAGTTAACAATTTTGTGTTTGGAGGGAAGATGGCATTAAGTGGATTTTCTGTGTCATAAGGAAGCTTTTTCTTACTTTTGCATTTGTTTTTGACTACACACCTGGCAGTGCTCTGGACATACTGCTGGCTTTGTGCTCAGTGGATACCCTCAGTGGGATTCTGTGGACCATATGGGGTCCTGAGAATCCAACCAGTCAGCTACATGCAAGGAAAGTGCCCTAACATCTTTATTACTGTCCAACTACCTATTTCTTACTTTTTTGACATAAATCCAGTGTTTTGATAGCGTGATATGATACTATCAAATCATACTGAAATGATAGATTTTTGCAATTTTAAATTTTTGAAATTTTTTACTAACATTTTAAAAAAATTTTGTAAGTTTGATTTGCAATTTTGTAATTTTATAAAACCTGATAAGTGACTATAAACAGTTTTTCATACGTCTACTGGCCATCTATATATTCTCTTCATGGAAAAGTTTGTTTATCTTTTAACCCCTCTTTTTCATGGTTTATTAATAACTTTTTATATTATGTGAGAGCTAATTACATCTCGGATATTAGCCATTTATCTGATGCATTGTATGAAAATGTTTTCTCTCATTCAGAAGATTCTAGTACAGCAGATAGGGCATTTTCTTTATACTCAGCAATCCAGGTTTGATTTCTGGCATCCCCATATGGTTACCAGAGCTGCCAGGAGAGATCCATTGTGAAGAGCTATGAGCAAGCCCCAAACACAGATGGGGGTGTCTTTTTATTTTAGCCTGAATTTATTTGGCGCATAAAAATGCTTAATTTTACATAATTCTGTTGTTTATTTTTGTCGACTTTGCCAGTGGAATCAGCTTTATGAAAACACAGAAAGCCCATTTTATGGAGAATTCTGGCTTTTAATGATGTAATTTATGAATTATTGTTCAATCTCACATTTTTTAAACCACTTTTAGTTAACTCCTACTTAAAATAATTTTGTGACTTTGTGTGCAGTGTGAGATAAAAGACCAGTATATTTGTTTATACTATGCACCTGGCTATCCAGTTTTTACAAGCACCATTTTCATTGAAAGGCTTTCTTTGCTCCACATCATCCACTAGGATCCTTTGTCATAGATTTTCCATAATTCTGATGGTTTATCTCTGGGATTTAGTCCATTGGTTTGAGTCCATCTTTATTCAAATATTAGTAGCACTGTAGCACTGTTGTCCTGTTGTTCATCCATTTGCTCGAGCAGGTACCAATAACGTCTCCATTGTTGTTACTGTTTTTGGCATATCAAATACACCATGGGTAGCTTGCCAGGCTTTGCCGTGCGGGCGGCATACTCTCGGTAGTTTGCCAAGCTCTCTGAGAGGGACGGAGGAATCAAACCTGGGTCGGCCACGTGCAAGGCAAATGTCCTACCCGCTGTGCTATTGATCCACTATCAAATAATTTTAATACTAATTTATAGTATAATCTAAGCTATATAATATGCAGTATACTTTTTACTATTATAGTATAGTGCAACTTTAACTAATTTATAGTATAATTAAACATCAGAAATTGTAATATCTCCAAATCTTTTATTCTCAAAATTGCTTTATTTTACTTTTATGACTCCAAACTTGAATAGAGCTTATTCTTAATCCCTGAATAATTTAAATTAAATTTTCATGGGAATTTTATTAAAATGTATGATACTTTGGAAGCAAGGTCATTGTTTATAGTAATTGTTTTTTTCAAATGTAGAGATGTTTATGATTTATTTGATTGTAAAAATTCCCCATCGTATCTAAATGATATTAATTTTTATAATTCATGGACATGATATTTTTTCATTTCTGATGTCATCTTCTATTTCTTCCAATAAGAACTGACATTTTTTGGTTTATACTTTTTTACATCCATTGTAAAGTTTATGCTAGGTATTTGGTGTTTTTAGACACTAATTTAAGAGGAATAGTCTTTTTAAAATTTAATTTTCTTCTAATTAATTGCATTCATGAAAAATGGCCCAATTTCTGTGTTGTACTATTTTTATAATATTTATTTATATATATATATATGTTTATTATATATAATCATGTCACATACAGTGCAACTAGGGTTTACATTTTTCCAATTTGTATTACATTTTTTTTGTCTAAATGTATGTCAAAGGCTTCAAAGTCTAGAGAAAGTAGACATCCTTGATTTGTGCATACTCTCAGAGGAAGGCTTTCAGATATTTGTCATGGTTTATTATTCTCATAGTGTTATTTGTTGTAAATTGCTACTGTCTTGAGGAATGTTCTATTTTTTAGGGATTTTTTATACAATAAGTGCATGTTAAATTGTATCAAGGACTTTCTCTGCATCAATTGACAGAATGACTTTTATCTTTTTTTGATATGGTTTATTGAATTAATTGTGCATATTGAATCATTCTTTTTTTCCTCCTTCATAATTCTTAATTTTTCATTATCCTAGATTTCCTTTATCACAAGTTCTTAATCTTGGATTCATGCATGTCCTCAAGTGGTTTGTAGATAGAATTTAACATACCTAAGCATTTAAACAGGAGAATAATTATTAATTTAATTTCACTAATCAGAATTTTATCATTTTCAACAATAAGAAATGCAGGCAAAAAATACCAAAGATAAGCAGTATCTGTAGCTGTCAAAAATATTTTTCATGTCACAATATAGTTGTCATATATTTCTTAAAATATCATTTACACCATCATTTTTTAAATTTACTTTTATTGAACCACCATCAGATACAGTTACAAAGCTTTCATGTTTGAGATTCAGCTACAATGATTGGACACCCATCCCTCCACCAGTGCAAATTTTCCACTAACAATTGTCCCTATTATCCACCATCACCCCACCCCTGCCACATCCCAGTCTTCACCCTGCTTCTATGGCAGGCAATTTCTCAGATACTTTCTCTCTATTTTGGGGCATTATATTTTGCTCAAATTTCCCCACCACCATTCAAACCTGCCTTCTAGAGGCAGTCGCTAGATCACCTATTTCCCGTTGCTCATGCTGCATATCATGTGAGTTCCCACCGCTGCATTAAGTGGCCATGGACTTCTGAAATTCTAGGATTGTGAATGATTGGGTTCTAGAGACACCTATGTAGGGAGCTAATCCATTTTAGAATTCAATTGGCAGTTTATGGGCTTGGATTATTGGTGGCTAGATGGTGGCCAGAGGCGAGTTGTGAGCATGACAGCTGGCCTCAAGAGCAGACGGGAAATCAGGGTTCTGCTGGCTCTGCTACAACCATGTGGCTTGGAGACTTAGTTCTGGAACCCACATACCTGGGCCTTGCTTGTGGAAGCCTTTGGTCACCAAGATTCCATCTGGAGTAGGCGGGGAGACTGTACCTACTCCATCAGGGGTGCCCAGATGAAATAGGCTCAGTATAGGGCCTGGTGAAATCTCTGGCACTATGGTGTCTCCCGGGACTGGCTGCTGCTCAGTCTCTGGGCCCAGGCTGGATTCAATCATTCTTGACCACAGTGTTAAATATCATGCCATCCTGGTGTATAATACTTTTTATATGTTGGTGCATTTTTATATCAATTTTTCTCTGGGATATCAGTATATAATTTCCTGATATAGTATAGCTTTGCATGTTTTTTTATTAGGGAAATTTTAGCTTCATGAAAGTTGTTAGGATAGATCATTTCCTCAATATTTTATAATAATTTAAGGGGTATGTGCAGCAAATATTTTGAATGCTTGGAAAACCTATCGAGTCCATGTGGATGCAGGCTTTTATTCTTGATGAGGTTTTTAATTACTCGTTTAATTCCCTTAGTTGTGACTGGTTTGTCTGTTCAGATTTTCAACTTCCTTCTGATTTAATCTTTGTGTGCTGTATGATTCCGAGAATTCATCCATTTCTCTGGTTTCTCAAGCATAGTGACATAGAGTTTTCTATAATATTCTCTAGGATCTTTTGTATTTATGCAGTGTCTGTTGTAATTTATTCTCTTTTATCTCTGATCTTATTTATTTATTTGTTTGTTTGTTTATTTTTCCCCCTGAGGGTCTAGATAAGTTTTTCAAACTCGCTTATCTTTTTCTGAAAAAAAAAAAAAGCAAAACAACTCCTTGTATTATGGCATTATTTCATTAATCTCAACATAATTATGTTCTAATTATTACTTCTTTTAATTATTTTAGGATTCATTTTCTGTTAAATTTCTAGATTCTCAAGCTGTAAAATGATGATACGAGCATTTCTTTTACTTTGCTGATGTAACCTTGATTGCTTATGATATTTCCCTATTTGTACTGCTTTACTGTGTACCATTGGTTCTGAGATTTTCATTATACTTCATTTTGAGAAGTCATTTTTATTTCCTCTTTGATTTACTCTGATGAAATATTTATTTAACAGTATGTTGTACAGTTTCCAATTGCTCATTTTCCAAACCTCCTTTAGATCGTCAATTTATATCTTAAAGACCTTGAGGTTGAATACAATCTAATAGGTTATCTATTTTATATTTTTATTTAAATGAATTCATTAATCCTCAAACTGCTCCCCAACATGTGTCTATTATAAATAATATTTTATATGCCCTAAAGAGAACATACATTTTTTTCTTTTTTAAAGGTGATGGCTCCTGTACTTGAATTTCCCATTTGTTTCAAGTCTTCATTTAGGATTCTTGTTTCCTTACAGTGTTCTGTCTGTTGCTATGTCCAGTGATAATTGTAAGGTATCAAAGATTTCAAGTAATAATATTGACATTTATATATTGCTTCAGGTTTCTTAGCAGTTGTTTTACAAACTTTGCTTCCCCTCATTTGACATATTCATATACATATATGTATATATATATGTATCTTTAATTCCTCTTGATCTACTTCATCCAGTTTGAGATATCAATCTCTACCTCTTAGGACTATCTTTGTATTGTTTATATTTTGGTTATGATGTAATTATGGACTGGAACGATAGCACAGTGGGTAGGGTGTTTGCTTTGCACATGGATGACCCGGGTTTGATTTCTTTGTCCCTCTTGGAGAGCCCGGCAAGCTACCGAGAGTTATACGCATGCTAGAAAGAACCTGGCAAGCTACACGTGTCATATTCGATATGCCAAAAACAGTAACAAGTCTCACAATGAAGATGTTACTGGTGCCCGCTCGAGCAAATCGATGAACAATGGGACCACTGTGCTACAGTGCTATAATTATGTCTCCACTGCTTTTCCAAATCAATAATTACCTCTTATTATTTTCATTCTATGTTGATCAGGCAGATTCAAAGGTGTCTCATAAGCATTTCCTTTGCTGTTGTCCGTTAGGTAGCTTAATTTTCTATCACTAAAAAAAAACCACTGTTCAATAACTTCTGCATTAATGATGTTGTGTACTTTGTCTCTGAGATTATTGTTTTGATTTTCACCCCTTCATTGTTTCTGAGACTTTCATTCTGTGACATCTTAAATTTTGTTTCAATTAATTATTTAAATTTATTAATAAATTTTTCTGTGAATTTATTGAGTCTCTCTTCCCGTGATTTTCTAAGCTCAGTGAACATGACTCTGAAGCATCATGACTGTGAAGTCATCCATTGGCAGTGTAAAAGTTCTGATGTACTTGAGGACTTACCTGGACTTCTGGCCCCATAGGTTGGAACAGTAGAAATACTTGACCTTCTTTTTCATCATTACTGTGCTTTGTGGATACTATAGGTAAAGTTACAAGTGTTTGGGGCATAATTTGGTGCACTCTCTTATTACTAGTATAATATTTATGATGACTAATTCTGAAAGATAATGCTGCATAGTGAGGATTTCTTGTCAAAAGCAATTGGAGGCAAAACTGGATCCTGAACTCTAAATGAACTCTAATCCATTTAGTATTGTAATTCATATAAAGGATTATGTTCACTGAACATTATCTGTTCTATTGTGGGTTTTATTTTTGGTGGGGAGTAGGGGTTACTTCAGCATAGCTGAGGAAAAATAAGAAATAAAATCTTACCAAAATACAGTGCATAGATAAAATAAAAATAACTTTGGCCCAATAGCAAATGTTGTAACAAATAATTAGCTGATAGTAATTAGAGAATTAGTGAAAAATGGTTTGAAAAAGTAATCACTGCAAGCTTTTGGTAGCCACCAAACCACATAACAGATCTAAAATTTCTGAGAACATTAAGCAAAATGAAAAGGAACATGCACACACACACACATAGAGGGATATAATCACATGCAAGACCAAGTCAAAGAACTGTTTATAAACTTCCAACTACAAAAAGCAAGAGAAAAATTCTTCAGATGGAAGATCTTTCGCTCAGGAAGCTGAAGGTCTCCTTTCTGCTGACCCCAACTCCTAGATCCGGAAGTTGTACTGTCTGATACCATTTCTAACTCTCCAAACCTCGGGGTGTGATTCCAAGCACCATCTTCCTGGTCAGGGCCAGGCTTCCAATGGAAAGCTTTGGGCCCGGGATCCTGAAGTACACCTTCCTGCTGACTGCAGCCCTAGATCAATGACCTGCACCTTCTCATGTCAGCTCTAAATCTGGTGTCAGAAGGTATGGATGCAACAACCATTCTTCACCTATCTTATATAATCATCTATCTCAGTCAACTAAGTAGAGTGACTAGCTCAATCTCCTGCTCCTTTATTATACTATAATAGCACTACACTGTAAAGGAAATAATCTGAACAATAGAGGTATTATCTGAAACACCGTTATAAACAACTATACAGAGCAGTTCATGAATAAGTGGGAATATAAGCCTCCAACATTAATCCACATAAAATTCAAAGAACAATGGGGAAACTAAGGAATACAACTCCATTGTAAGCTAGTAATAGGAACTCAAGCAAATTCTCAAGATCATTAAAACCCTCAAGCCTTGTGACTTGATGACCTGAAATCAACACTCATTGCACTGACAGTTAGAAAAAGGAACCACTGGTCAGTGAAATTAGGAGACCACTAGATGAGGAATTTGACCAACTCAAAGAACTGATTCAGAGGATGAAATATTCCATACAAAATAAGCTGAAGGCACTAAAGAACATAACAGTAGCAGAAATGCACAACTAGAGAATCATATAGAGAAACTTTAAGCAATATATTAATAAATAATTTGCATAAGAATGGAAGAGAAGTTAAGGTACTTAATGGAAGAAAACATCAAGAGGAATAATCTCCAAATTATACAAACACCAGAAGGAGAAAGGGGAAGAACAAATGGTGGAGAAATTATAGTTGAGAACTTAACTCTTTAAAGGAAGGTTAAAATACAGATTCAAAAGGTCCAAAGGTACTTAGCAAAACTGACTCCAAAAGAGCAACGCCAATATGTATAGTAATTAAAAATGCAAAATCTAGAGAGAAACAGCCTTCTTAAACTTCTAGAAGGAAGAGAAAGCTTAAATATAAGGGAAACAATTTAAGAATCACAACAGAAATTTCATATAAAGTGGTACAGAAGAGAAAAAAATATTCCAGTTACTCACTGATAAAAACTTTCAACCTAGAATTCACTACTATGCAAAGCTCTTCTTTTGAAGAGAGGAAAGAATGAAAACATTTTCAGGAAGACAACAGCTGAACAGAATTTGCTGAAACTAATCTCTCCCTGGATGAAATACATAAGGATTATTTAAATAAACCAAACAATCAACTGTAGATGCAACAATGCCACAAAGTAAAATGGCAAGATGGCTCTTTATATCATTGTCTCTGAATGTCAATGTACTGAACTCTCCCATCAAAATATAGAGTGGTAGTACCGAGCAAGAAACAAAAATGCATCCATTTGGCTGATTACAGGAAACACATTTAAAATCACATCTAAAAGACATAGACTCAGAGTGAAAGGAGGGAAAACAATCATACAAGGAAATGGTACCGAGAACAAAGCAAGGACAGTCATACTTAGATCAAGCAGCATTCAATCTAAAGAGAGTAATTAGAGATAGGGATCACACTACTTATTGGTCAAGGGATCAATAGATCAAGATGTCTAATTTTAATAAGCATAAATGTGCCACATGTAGGAGTGCAGATGTCTTTTCTGCAATGTGTCTTTGGTCCACCTGGCCCCTTGGGTACATGTCCAGAAGTGATACTGCAGGGTCTTATGAAATCTAAATTTTTAGTTTTTTGAGGAATGCCCATAATATTTACCAAAATGTCTGGACCAGTCAACATTCCCACCAGCAATTAATGAGAGCTCCTTTCTCCCCACATCAATGCCAGCACTGATCATTTTTGCTCTTTTTGATGTGTGTCAGTCTCTGTAGCATGAGATAATATCTCACTTTTATTTTATTTTGTGTCCTCAATGATTAGTAATGTAAGCAGATGTGATCTCAATAATTTGCATTTCCTGTAAACCAGTACTGATTAGTATTTTTTTCATGTAAAACTATCTTTAATGTGGAATTTTTTTTGGTTGGATGCTTTTTTCCTGTAAAATTCCATCAGAATTTTATATCTTTAAATATATTTGATATAAATTACTTACCACATGGGTGTTGGATAAATAATTTTTCCATTCTGTGAGCAATCTTTGTATTCTGATCATTGTTTTTTTTTTTGAAGTGCAGAAGCTTCTTAGTTTAATGTAGTCCCATTTGTTTATGTTAATGTCCATTTGCTTGGTCAGTGGTGTTTCATTCTTGAAGATGCCTTTAGCTTCCATGTCATGGAAATTTCTAAATATATATTCCTCTGTGTAACTCATGGATTCAGGAATGATATCAAGATTTTTGATTTGACTTATTTTCAAGGCATTTGAAAGAGGTCTGAGTTTAATATTTTGCATGTATTTGATCCTTATTCCCAGCACCAGAGTTTGAAGAAGCTGCCTTTGTTCCACTTCATATTTTTTGTTCCTATATCAGATATTAACTGATCTTATACATGAGGGTCTGTCTCAGGATATTCAATTCTATTCCTTTGATCTGGGGTCCTGCATTTATTCCCATACCATGCTATTTTAATTACTACTGCTTTGTAGTACAGTTTGAAGTTGGGGAAAGTGGTGCAACACATCTCCTTTTTCAAAAGGTTTGCTTTAGGTATGCACAAATTGGAGTTGTTATTTATAAGAATTTCAGGAGTGATTATTCTATTTCTGTGAAGAGTGACATGGGTATCCTTGAGTCTGTATTTGCTATGACTAATAAAATGGGTTTCTTAGAGTCAGCGAAGGCTGTGTTCTATCTTCCAATCCATCCTGCTACTGTGTGTGTCTTAATTGGTGCATTTATCGCATTGACATGGAGAGAAATTACTGTCATGGAGTTTTGTTCCATGTTTATGCAATAATTTGTCTTTTTGTGGGGCACAATTTGTCTTAAAATACCCCTTTAATTCTTCTTGTAAATATTAAGAAAATAAAAACTAACCTACCAATAAAACAGTGTATTTCATCAAATTATTTTTTAATATGCAAGCTCATCATTTTTTTCAGAAGACCAAAATATGGTTCTTTATAAGGCAGGATTAATTTCCTTAGGGTGATGCAGAAATGCAAAAAAGGTATTAAATTAAGATGGAATTTTATAGGATTGCTTTGACATAAGGTAGTCAGAAAGTGAAAGGAACATAGTTTTTTTGTTTTTGAAAGTGTTTACCTGGACTGCAAGACAAAGATAATAAATTAATATTCCTGTGTCTGGAAATACAGTATCATTGGTAAGGTACTTTCTTTGTAATGCAGCCAACCTGGTTTAGAACCAAGGCACCCCCTATGATTCCCCAAACCTTCCAGGAGGGATCTTTGGATGAATATCCCAGAACACCAACAGGTGTCACCCCCAAAAACCCAATATACAAACATAGAAAACAGAAGCCAATTAAATCTCTGAAAAATGTAAGGGCATACACAGGTAAGAGAAACTAAATATATGACAAAGTTGGACATACAGAAAAGGCATGCCTTGTGTACTTTTGGTTGAGGGGAATGCAGACTAGTTCAGTTACTTTGGGAAACCATATGTGAGCTGCTCAGAAAAAGAAAAATATGACTAATATGTAATAAACCCTACTCTAGGCATTTTTAAAAGAAATAGTTTCAGTATTTCAAAGCTGAAATTTGTACTCACAAATTCATTGTGATATTGAAGACAAGCATGTTAAAAAGAAATAAGAAGGTAAGTGAAGATAAATATAAGTAATTATTAAGAGTCACTCAGTAGTTCAGTTGTTTAGAGGTAAGTCAGGTCTACAGTATGTGTAGTTATTTGTCAAACATTTTGGGGCACAAAATTTCACTCTATGAATTAGAGTAAAGGTTAATTCTATATCACAAAGCCCAGTGCTACAGCATTTGTTTGCAAGAGGTTACCAGACCACAATAGTCAAAGAATACTCAGAGTAATCCTTATGCTTATAGATTATAGAGATGGCAGCAAGTATAATGTTTGCCGCAAAACACCAAAATACAAAATGATATTAATGTTCATGAAAAAGCAGTGTTATTGAACAATACATTAATACACCTCAGTTTCAAGAATTACTGTTTTATTACTTTGTTCATGTGCTGTGATCAATCACACATATTTGATTATATAGTACATTCTAACATATCAGACTATTTTCATTTATAGAAAATCATATAATTCACTGAAAGTATTAGACAATATTCTTGTATTAATGAAGAAGGATGTAGAGAGAGGAGCATATAGGATGCTAGAGAAGATCTCATCCCATGAAGAATAAGGGCTCTCAGGGCTGGAGTAATAGCACAGCTGGTAGGGTATTTGCCTTACACTCGGCTGACCTGGGTTTGATTCCCAGAATCCCATATGGTCCCCTGAGCATGGCCAGGAGTAATTCCTGAGTGCAGAGCCAGGAGTACCCCTGAGCATCACCAGGTGTGACGCCCCCCCCCCCAAAAAAAAAAGAATAAGGCTCTCGTAACACTGTGAATTAGGGTTTATGGTAAAGATGCAAAAACAATTGTGATTGAGACTTCATGAAGAAATAGTCACCAAATTTCATGACCCTTGCCAATTTTTATGAAGGTTGGTTATTTGTTTGGTTATTTATCATAGAAATTGTATAATTGATGCCTCAGTACTTAGTTTATATGACAAAACTGGAGATTTTCCACACATTGTTCTCAAGAAAGACAACAAATACAATGAAATATGAAAATTAAGTATAACATCTTCTAAGGGTAGACTTTTCAAAAAAGTTCTTCTCTGTTCCAATTTGTAATTATGAAAATGTCAAAAAATTTTAACAGAATGGAAAGGGTTCTTTCCTCTAGGAGTGATAGAAATAGCTAATATGTGGATCCACACCAGTGAATCCTAAAGGCTGAACTTTATTTTTTTTAATTTTAATTTTAATTTTTTAATTTTATTTAGTGAATCACCATGAGACAAAGTTACAGATTTACAGGTTTTCATGCTTACATTTCAGTCATACAATGATCGAGTACCTGTCTCTCCTCTAGTGCCCATTTTCCACCACCAGTGGTTACAGCATCCCTCCCAACCACCCCACCCTGTCCCCTTCACCCCACCCTGCCTCTGTGGCAGTGCATTCCCTTTTGCTCACTCTCTCTTTTTGAGTGTTGTGGTTTGTATAGGCTGAACTTTAGAGCTAACTGGAGACCTTAGTCATTAAATTATAGGATCTTGTCTGTAATATAACAGAATATAGGAATTAGTAGTCTGAAGATAAAATAAAAAAATTGTAATTCTAGTAGTCTTAGAAACAGGTATGACACTCAGCTTAATGGAATAAGTAAATATTTTAGGGCATGATAATCATATACTCTAATCAAGTCCATGCCAATAGCTGTGAATGCCAACAGACTAATATTTCTCTTTGCTTTTTGTCTCTCCTTCAGATAAATCTCCTGTAAAACTGTCAGAGTAATCTTTTAAACTCATCCTCTGATCAGACTGGCTTTTTGAGGTTTCTTCTTATCTAAAAAACTTTCAGACATAATCTTTACTGCCACCTTAATTTGCCCTTGAGCACAAAAATTGTTCTGTTAATTCATACTAAGAGGCCCCTTCTCACACAACTCACTAAGCAAATTCATAGTACCTCTGATTCTGTGTGAATTTTGTTTACCGACTTCATGGTTATGTTTGTGAACACTGTAACTATTTGCTGTAGAGATAAAAAATATTTTTTATTGAATTTTAAGCAGAACACAGGATTTTATGATAAATATTTTAAATATCTTGATGAGCTGATATGCAATGTTTATGTATAAAAAGCACTAAAAGAGAAACTGTTAACTTGAATTGCTTTAGAACACTTCACAGAACTTGTCTCAATTATCTCCCCCTTAAATATCAATAGTCACTATGGCTGTGTCCTCCCCCAATTTTCTGACTTTCAGGTTGTCTTTTATCCAAAGTTGTTTGCATAATGTTACCTAGATCTCTATGTTATATTTAAAAGGGAAAGCCCATTTTAAATATTGTATTCAGCTCTCTAATCACAACATCTGCATGTTGCTGGAAATTTACACAAAAAATTTCTTTCTCCTAGGTGATTGCAATCCTCTAGAGCAATCCTCTCTTTGCTTGCAGAGTGAAATGTCAGGAATAAAAGACAGCTTTGAGCTTCAGCTACAAATCAGTGTAAAAGGGATTGGACAGCTGCTGAATTTTAACTGATCCAGCTTGGCTCAGCAGTGAAAGTAGGTCAGGAAATGGAGGATTGGAATTCAGGTTACTGTAGAGACTATTATACTTTTTCTTTAGTTTTTAAGTTCTTGTTGTTATATTGTCTGTCTTCTTTTTCTAAGTATTTTTATCTTTATGTATATATGTATACATGCAATTGTATATACATGTATGCAAAATAATTAATTTTATATAAAATTTGATGAGGTAAAATACAAGATAATAAAATGCATTTAAACCATAAAAATGTAGTTATTGATAGACAACATTTTACAAAGTGATAAGCAGATCAAAGGCTAAGAATACAAAATCCAGGAAAAAAACCTAGTTTATATGAAAAAAGCAGGTAAATAATATCTTATATTAATCATAAAAGTGTAAAAATTAAAAATCTTTAAAAGGTAAAAATTTCTGCAAAGTAAATGTATTGCTGAATAAAAATAAGTAACCACTGGCATAGAAATCAAAGTAGATTTTAAAAATTGGGTGATATCGCTAAGATAATGAAATAAAGAACAACCTTCATGTTCTTACAAAAGAAAATATATACAAGAGACTCTTTAATGAACCTTAGTTAACAATGAAAAATTAAGAAAAAATACAAAAAGGGAATCCAACCTTATTTTACTATACATCCATCATTCAAGCCTGCATCTCAAGAAGAATTTCATCCAGATCGAGTGTCTGTCACAGGGAAAGAAAGCACAGGAGAGCAACTTGCTTCCAAAATGGCAGTTAGATCCTTTCTTCGTTAATCAATGCAGTTGAAAATATCAAGACCTAAGTATTAGGCAAAAACGCAGGGATTGTCGCTAAGCCAATCAACAAAATTAACTACAATTCCAGGAGACTGACATGCTGTGTACAGAATGTTAACATTTGAAAGCAGTAAAGAAAAATTATTTTTAATGGAATGTTTTTACAGGTTAAAACAAAAAACAAAATGCCTTGCCCAGCTGCTGAAGTCCCCTGAAGGTTTCACCAGCTCTGCCTCTGCTGGAGTTTGTGTCCACTAACAGCAGTCGCCTGGTTCCCAACCTGCTCAGTTTACTCACATATACCAAAGCCTGAGGACCACACCAACAGCAAGCTGAGATCTGTGAGGTTACAATAAAAAAAAGGCAACTAACTACTTATTCATTGGACAACTGATAGAATGCTATCATAGGCATTGTTTGTTATACACAAGTTCTATATTTCTATGTCATCAACCTGACACTCATCACAGGTTTCTATTGCTACATGTGACCCATGGCAAGACATTGTAGCTATAGCAGTGCATGCTGATATCAAACCCCCACACAGATATTTGTGAGGCTTTACCTTGCCCTGTCTCCTATTATCAGCCTATATCACTGGATTCACTATTTGACAATTCTTACATTTGTACATTTTCACAACCCATTTTCAACCACCAGCCTCCACTGTTGTTAATCCAAAGAGCATAGAGTTACATGAGCATATACTACCATTCAGTACCCCTCCAGTTACTTTATACACAGAATATAATTTATGTCTGCTTACTGTCAGGTATTACAGATTTACATCTACATTCTCTAGCTGTTTACATGAATGTGCTTAGTACAACTGCTGACTCTACTTCGATTTGGCTGGACAGATTTCAGAGAAGTAAAAGCACATGCAGCTGACAGGGTCCCTGGATATGCCAGTGTACCTTGTGCTGAACCCAGCATTTTATGCTTGCCTTATCTATCAAATGCATGTGACAGGACATTTTTCTAGGTAGATCACATGTTGTGACACAAAATATACCACCACAAAGTCAAGAGTGTATAGACATCCTATCAATTATCTTCTCAGACCTAATCCACAGAAACCAGAAGTTACTCACAAACAGAAATTAGAAATAACTCAACACCTGGAAGTTAAATAGTTCCTTACTGAACAACCCATAGATCAGAGAGAAAGTCAATGAGGAAATTAAATGATTGAAGGAAACAAATGAGAATGAGAATATTAACTATAGAACTTGTTGGATACAGCAAAAGTGGTGTGAAGAGGAAAGGTCATTGCTTTAAAGGCATTTATCAAAAAGGAAGAAAGGGGCCACATAATTAACTTGACTATGCAACTTAAGAAATAGGAAAATGGCAAAAAGGAGTCCAAAGTGGGCAAAGTGAAGGAAATAATATATAACTTAGAGCAAAAATTAATGAACTGGAATAAAAAAAACCTGAAAGATAAATGAAACCAGCATTGTTATTTGAAAAAAAAATCAATAAGCCACAAGCAAGACTCACAGAGAGAAGTAAAACCCAAATAAACTGAATCAGAAATGAAAGCAATGACATTTCAAAAGACAACACTGAAATTTAAAGAATTATAAGAGATTACTTTGAAAATATTTATACCACAAAATGGGAATACCTAGAAGGAGTGGATAAATTCCTGGACAATATAATGTCCAAAGGCTAAATTAAGATGAGTTAGAATATCTGAATGGACCAAATTGAAATTTGGTATTTCAATTTTTTGGTTTTATTTTAAAATTTTGTTTTAAAATTTATTTTAAAATTTAAAATTTTATTAATTTTATTTTAAAAATTTTATTTCAAATTTTTGGTATTTCAAATTTCCGATGCTCCAAATTCTGGAGCAAATTGAAATGGTAATCAATATTCTTCCTAAAAGCAAAAACCTAGGCACAGATGGATTCACAAATGAATATTTTTCACCCCTTTAAAGTCTAGTTTCTATCTTTTTCAAGGGGAATTGAAGAGGAAGAAAAGACCACGTCCAGTTTCTATCAAACAAGAATTACCTTAAAACCTAAAGCAGAGAGGGCACCACTGACACGCAGGCCAATGTCCCTAATGAACACAGTCTGTAGCACTGTCATCCCCATTATTCATCGATTTGCTTGAGCAGGCACCAGTAACGTCTCCATTGTGAGACTTGTTGTTACCGTTTTTTGGCATATCGAATACACCACGGGTAGTTTGCCAGGCTCTGCCATGTGGGCAGGGATACTCTTGGTAGCTTGTTTGGCTCTCCGAGAGGGACGGAGGAATCGAACCCGGGTCAGCCACATGCAAGGCAAACGTCCTACCCACTGTGCTCTAGCCCAGAAAAATCCTACAAATGTAAATTTTATTAAGAATAAAGAGAGTTAATAAAAATTTAAGGGGAGATCATGAATGTGCATATAAGTATGAAAATACATATTCTTTAGTATTATCTTTAGTTTCTGGCATTACTTAGAGTTACTTCTGCCTCTCCACTCAGGAATCACCCTTAGCAATGCTGAACACAGATGCAAAAATCCTCAAAAAAAAAACCCACTAAGAGATAGAATGCAACAATTCATTTTTAAAAAATCATATACCATTGTAGGATAACATGGATTTGTTCTTTCTGCCTTGCCACAGAAAGCTTAGGTTTGTTAGTTTACTCCCATCACAGTGCTCCCATTCCTCTGTGTTTATTTGTAGCTTCTTTCTTTGTGCTCTATTAACTTGTAAATATTGTTTTTCTCTTCTCCCTAAGTCCTTTGCATAGTTAATTCAGAGCAATGTCCTTTTTGTATGGGCACAAGAAGACAGTTAATTCTATGCTTTTGTAACTTGGGAGTTAATGGACTCTCAGTGATATTTACCTCCTGAGCATCTGTTGGTTTAAGCCTCAGTTACCATAACTTCCTAGCATCCCCAAAAGCAGAGTCCCAATAAGGGACTGGATGGACCCAGGGCTAGTGGTGAGCTATGTGCTACCCTGGCATCCAGATGGGCCTGGCCAAAGTGCCATAATGCTTAACTATAAGAGCTTGGTCGTGGACAAATTCTATCATGATCCAAAAAGTAATAACTAGATTCAGACCCTGCTAGGGTTAGGAATGATTAATCTGGCCTGAGCACTGTAGTCTGAGTCTGTGGCAAGATGTTCCCAGGAGAGCTTCCCTACAAGCCTCAATGTATCTCTTACTGTGTCCATACAAAAATAACTGATGTTAAGATGTTAATTAATATTTTAATTAAGTTACTGGACTAAGGAGAAGAGGAATACCCCTAGATGGTGTTTTCCCCTTAAGCCTGATGGGCAGTCAGGAAGGGCTTTCTTATGTTGATTTTGCTACTGGACTGGGTGTAAGCGTTGGCCCAAAGTGCTGGAGTTGGAGATACGAGAGAGTGGGAATTGTTGGGTGAGAGAGACCAGGGACGAAGATGGAGTGCGGAGGATGAGTGGGAGAGACAGGAGGAGACGGGAATGAGGGGCAGTGTGAGGCTAGGATGGGGGGCTCAGAGAGCCTGGAACAGGCACGTGGGGAGAAAGGAATAAACAATAACTGATCAACCAACTGGGTTGGCCCTTGTTTCCTCCTCTGTCTGCTCCATGGCCTGGGCCACCCCGGCTGGGTTACCAGCCCAAGGACCATCAGAACTCGGGCGGCGAGGGGGAGAGCCATCGGGGCCTTCCCTAGCTGCCTGGAGATTACACACCATGAACAAATAGGATTTATCTCGGGAATGAAAGTTTGGATTAACATACAAATAATCAATAAAATGAAAAGTTAAAATCATATGACCATATCAAGAATTGCAGAGAAAGCATTTGACAAGATCAAGCACTCATTCATAATGGAACACTCTCAACAAATTGGGATTTAAAGGAATTTTCCTCAGTATAAGCAAGACATTTACCACAAGCAGTTTTAAATGATTGAAGGAAACAAATGAGAATGAGAGTATTAACTATAGAACTTGTAGGATTCAGCAGAAGTTGTATTAAGAAGAAAGTTCATTACTTTACAAATATTTATCAGAAAGGAAGAAAGGGGCCACTTAGTAAGCCTTATTTTCAATGGGGAAAAAATAAAATCCTTTTAAGATCAGGCACAAACAAAGTCTCCTACTCTTGCCCTAGCAATTATACAAGAAAAACCATATCAAGTGTAGCAAGAGAAGAAAGGAAGAATTCAGGATTTTTACTACTTGCATATGACATGATATTGTACTTAGACCATCCTAAAGACTTAACAAAAATTCTCCTAAAAACAATAGATTTGTATAGTAAAGTTGGAGCACCACTTTCCCCCAATTCAAACTGTTCTACAAAGTGGTAGTAATTGGAATACAGAGAGACCAGAAGATCAATGGCATAAGCTTGAATATCCTGAAACAGGCTTTCATGTATGTGATCAGTTAATCTTTGTTAAGGAAGGAAAATAAATTGAAGTGGAAGAATGCATCATCAACCAGTGGTGTTGGAAAAACTGGTTGCAAAATCACCCATGCAAAACAACAATAACAACAACAACTAAAACAAACAAAAAACTCAGGCCTATTTCTAGTGTCATGCACAAAAAACAAATCAAACTGAATTGTCACTGTCACTGTCATCTCGTTGCTCACTGATTTGCTCAAGTGGGCACCAGTAACGTCTCCATTGTGAGACTTGTTGTTACTGCTTTTGGCATATTGAATATGCCATGGGTAGCTTGCCAGGCTCTGCCGTGCGGGCAGGATGCTCTCGATAGCTTGCCGGACTCTCCAAGAGGGGCGAAGGAATCGAACCCGGATTAGCCATGTGCAAGTTCAATGCCCTACCCACTGTGCTATTGCTCCAGCCCCAAATGGAATTGAAGACTTCAATTTATAACATCCATAGAGGAAAACATAGGTGGAACTCTCAATGATGTTGACACAAAAGGTATCTTTGAAGATGAAACACCAATGACCATGCAAGTGGAAGCAAAGATAAACAAATGGGACTACATTAAATGAAAAAGCTTCTGCATTTCAAAGGAAATGATGAACAGAATATAAAAACAGCCGAACAGGATGAAACAAATTACTTACCTAATACTTGTCAGATAAGAGGTTAACATCCAAGATGTTAACATAAGGCACTGGTAAAAGTTTACAAGACAAAAAAAAATGCAACCCGATCAAAAAAATGGGGAAAAGAGATGAACAAAAACTTCCTCAAAGAAGAAATACAAATGGCCATATTGCACAAGAAAAAGTGTTCTACATCACTAATTATTAGGGAGATGCAAATCAAAACAATTATTTATCATTTCATGCCACAGAGACTGCCATAGATCGAAAAGAACAGCCAGTATTAAGTGTTGATGCAGAGACACAAGAACTCTCATTCACTGTTGCTGGGAATGCTGGTTCATACAGTCTTTCTGGAAAACATTATGGACATTCCTCAAAAAACTATTTCCAGGCCAAGCAATACAGTGCTCATGGAATATACCATAGTGGCCCCAAAACAGAACTCAAAATAGCCATCTATACTTCCATGTTTATTGCAGCAATATTCATAATCTGGAAATAAGTCAAATGTCAGAGATGAGTGGATAATGAAACTATGTACATCTACATAATGGAACACTAGCAGCTATTAGTAAAAATAAAGGCATAACATTTGCTTTTACATGGATGGAGATGGAAGGTATAATGCTAAGTGAAATAAGTCAGAGTCAGAGGGAGAGGGACAAACATAGAATGAGTGCTCTCTTCTGCATGATATGAAAATATGTGAATAATACCCAAAGACAGTAGAAACCAGGGCTAGGAGGAGTGATCCATGGTAGGAAGCATCCACCAAGGGGAGGAGGAGTGCAGTGAGGACAGAGGAGGGGTCATTAGGACAGCGATAGTTGAAAATGATCACTCTGAACAAAGATGTTGTGCTGAAAGGAGGTAAAGTGTTATGCATTATACCTTTCAGTAGCAGTAGTGCAAACCACGGCATATAATATGAAAGTAAAAGAGAGAGGGAGAGAAAAAGAGACAGAGACAGAGTCACAGAGACAGAGATAAAGAGACAGACTGACAGAGAAAGAGAGAGAGAGAGAGAGAGAGAGAGAGAGAGAGAGAGAGAGAGAGAGAGAGAAGAGAGAGAGAAGAACCGTGTCTTCCACAGTGCCATAAAGGAGGGAAACTGGGGACATCGGTTAAAGAAATGTGTCCCGGTGGAATAGTGGTGTTGGAAGTTTCCATGACTGAAAGTAAATTATGGTTAATCTTGTAACCTTATATCTCATGGTGATTCTATAAAAAAATTAAAAAACAAAAAATAAATGAAATAAAATATAATTTAAAAAAACACATTTTCATAAACTAGTAAAATACAAACATTTTAAGAATCATTTTATATGAGCAATCAATACTTCTTAATTTTTTTCTTCATACTATTGTTCATGATTTAGAATACCTTATCATTAAATAAATTGGAACAAATAATTTTTTGTGTATTTTTTTCTTACATCTCCATTCTTGGGAGTTCCCAGTTATGCTCAGGGAAAAAGCCCTGGGACTCCTTTAAAGCATGCACATTGACTTAGCTTACTATTGTAAAAATGTATTTTTAAGTACCAGAGTGAACATCTTTTATACTTTTATACATTTCTTTTCATGTAGAGATCAGAGAGAAAAAGAGACAAGAACTTTTTCATTGCAGCAACAGCACAGATTAGTTACAAGCACCCTATTTTGTTCCATGAGCACAGCCAGAAATAATTCATGAGCCCCAAGGCCTGAGCACTTCTGGGTGTAGTACAAAAACAAACAAAAAATAAATAAAAAACAATAAAAAATTAAATTAGATTTTACTCTATCTTCCCAAATGTGTTATGCGTATCTCCGTTAAAAGATTTATACCTGTCAAGTTGCTCAAATGTCAAGTTTGCCTCAAGAACTCTATAACAAGCTCATCCATATTCACAAACTGTTTGGTTTACTATTTATGTAGCTTACATTATAGTATACACTTTTTTACTAATTTATCTCTCCTGTAGGAGAATATCAACACCCTGAAGGCACAGTGAGAATCCTAGGCATTGATTGATCTGAAACTAGAGTAAATTCTAATTATCTAAAGTTCACACTCCAGTACCCATCAACATGTTTTGAAATTAATGTCTTTTGTGGGGAATGAAAAGAGAAAATACAATAGTATTAAGTGTTTCAGGACATCACTTTCCTATTTGAAGACTAAAAACCCACAAGACTTACTTTAGTAGGTAAAAAGACCTTGATACAACTCAGAGAATGATGAGAATACTGCAGTTAAAATACTGCATTTCCCCGGACAATACTGCATTTCTCCGGACAATGACCTAGCTTGCATTATCTGCTGAAATTCCAAGTTTAAGCAATTTGAAAAGAACCCCATAGAAATAGCTTCAAAAACCAACTCTAACCATTCCATCTTCCATGCACCAATATGGGTGTGTAATTTTCTCTTTTAAGTTTAAGAATTTTTTCTTCTCTCTGGAGAAACCCACGTTATTTCTTGAACGTGCTTTATTTTTCTTAAATAAAAATTTCTGTTCCAGTATCTCTTTACTGATTTATACTTTTTATGTAAGAAAAAGAGTTTGAGTGACAATAAGGACTGACAAATTTTCTTATAAAAAGCAGAATTCTGAGAGCCTTTGCACTTCCAAAATATAGGTATCACATCAGAGTCTACCTCCTATTCCATGAAGATCAAGTGTCAGGTCCAGTTCAGTGAGGATCTTAGTGAGATTGTGCTGGATATTAACCCTAAGTGTTCTAACCGTCATCCCGTCATCAGTGAATTGTCCTTTATCCTCCTCCGAGAGAAGCTTGCAGTGCACTTGTGATCATCCATAATCCCCTGAGTTTATCTTTAACTTTTTCTTTGTGTTTTACCTCTCATTATTATATTCCCCATGTCAGTCTTGGTAACTTATAAGCTGAAACTTTCTGGTAATTCTGGACTGTGAATTTGTAGTGACCTGCTTTTCTATTTCCCCTATAGCCTTTTTGTATTTTACTATAGAGTAATGTTCTTTGCTTAAACACAGAAAGACCATTAATGCTATGCTCCTGATATTTGGGAGTTGATTTACTCTGAAATATATCTACTCCTGGACACCTGTCATAATTACTTGACTCAGAATTTAGTTTCAGTAGTTCTTAACACGCCAAAAGGGAGGTCCTGAAGTGGGACTGGGAGCATAAATGCATGGTCCTTATGCAACTTGTTTTGATTTATGAGACAGGACCCCTGTGGGGAAGGACAAACTGAACTGGCATCAGGATTTAGTCTGGAATTTACAGAAAATCCTTGCTTGCTCTCAGAGAATAAGAGGCCAGAGAACTAAGTTTGGGATCTTTATCCCCTACTATGTTTATCCAAACAACTGCAAGTATTGGTAAGAAGTAGACTAAATTGTTTGATTAATTGTTTGACTTAATGTTTTGATATACATAAGACTAGAGGGAAAGAGAAAAAGCAATATAGATGTCCCTGGGAGACACAGGTCTCCTTGAGTTAATCTTGCCCAGAGAATTGCTTCTACCATAATGTTTTACCTCTGTAGATGACCAATCACATGGACATGCCGTCCTTGACCTCTCCAGATGTTCTACAAGTATGCGGGCAGCTCAAAAAAGCCATTTTCACCATCAGACTGTGGTCCCCTGTCTCTTTGTCTCTTTCTGGGGAGACCTGGGGAGAATAGGAGGTGGCTCTTGGCCACTGAATGCATGCATCACAGCACCTATGCTTTGTGAACTATCAAGATTAGTAGGATCTTTGTGTTCGTACCATACCCTATATGTTCATGCGACATGTACTTGTTCTGATTTCAGCTATTCAGTCTACCAACATAAGGAATCAGTCACAGATAAGGCAGCTCTCTGTATTGCTGCTACTTTTTCACTTTCTCCTTTCATTCTTCCGTTAAACTTTAGTAGCAGTTAGCTCTCTGGGCTCCTGGCTTTGAGGCATCCTTTTCTATCATTCTTGGTTTATAGGAAATATTATCTTCTAATTAACAGCCCTAACATGGCAGGTTTGGATTTCATATTTGAAGCTGTTATTCCAACATAACAATGTTGGAACCCATACATGGACACCAATATGCCATTTTCCCCCCATCTCCTCCATGTAATGGGAGAAGCCTTTCTACTCTGAATAGGTCTTTTATTCAATAAGTTTATTGTCTTACTGACAATATAACTATAGAAGTATGCCTATCCTTGCTTAGCCCCACTTCTTCATCTGAGACATACTCACAGCACAGCTCTACCCTTTCTGGAGAAACCCTTTCTTTCTTGAACATGTAACTCTCTCTTTCCTCATCATCTCTAAATAAAAGCATTTCACTTTACTTCTCATCTCTTCCTGAAATAATTTTCCCTGAGGGAAGATGACAGTCCATAAAAACCTCGGTAAATATTATCACTGATTTTAATCTCTTGCAAAAAGCAGTTCATGATTCCAGCCTGAGTCCCATATCTCTGAGTAGTCATGTGGCAGGAATTGTTTCCCATGCCAGAATAGAAAAGTGGAACTCAGTGCAGTTTGATAGCCACAAGCTGCTGGTGAGACAGGTCTACACCATGAATGTATTCAAAGCAAACATTTTTAGCAGTATTAAAATTTTCTGGGCATTTCTCTGGGTGACTGAGTTTGGTAAAGAGGGAAGCATTAGACTCTTTAGCAAATTGAGGTTATTACCTCTCTTCTTTGCACTGCAAATAAGTCACCTGTAGCACAATATTTAGTACCACATGTACCACCAAGTGTCTGTGCTTCCTATTAATAGTCCAAGGTCCCCTTCTATTCATCTATCACCAACTCTACTAAGTGGTTTGAACTTTATCTCCTACAGTGATACACCCCACTGTCTGTTTGTCCCAGGTTTTAGTCAAGGAAAAAATCAGTTTAAATCTGCCCAGGTATTTAACTCTAAAGTTACCACCGTGTTCTTTTCCCAGTGTATTTTTTTTATAAACTATTAGTATTATCTTCCCCAAGTATCTTGTTCTTTAGTAAATTCTTATCCCAGCCCACCACTAATGCCCCTTAGAACTGGTTACATTTACCCCATCCTTTTGCAAACAAAACCTCAAGTTCTGTTTGCTTTTGATCAATTGTCCTTCCCTTAATATATTTCTTATAGCTCTCATAAAAGAAAGCATTTTACAATTTTTCCCTCTCCTCTGATACCTACAGCATGATACTTTATAATTCTACTATTAAGAAAGTTCTATCATTTCATCTTTTCTCATATCTAAGTAGTATCCCACTGTGTGTATAAACATGTATATGCATATGTATTACAGTTTCTTATCCTTTCCATCTATTGTTGGGCACTTGGGTTTTCTCCAGATCTTGGTTATAGCAAATAGTGCTACATTAAACATTGAAGTATAAAAGTATTTTTGAAATAGTGATTTTGTGCTGTTGGGGTAGAAGTGAAATTGTGGGGTCTTATAGGAACTCAATTCTTAATTTCTTGACTAGTATATACAGTTTTCTATTGAAACTCAATCAATCAACCAAGGTAGATAAGGTTCCCTTTCCCCCATGTTGGTATCAGTTCTAGTTGTTTTATTATTTTTGATGTAGCAATAATGCTACTAGTGAGAGTGAATCATCTTGATTTATACTATCATTAACATTATTGTTTTGATTTGCATTTTCCTGATGGTAAATTATGAAGAACACCTTTTTATTTACTGTAAATGAACACCAGTCCATTTACATATCCATCTATATGACTGTTGATCTCAATTTTTTATGTGACTGTTATGATTTTTTTGGTAATTTTTAAAAATGCTTTATGTATCTAGTGGCTGAGAGATAACTCAAAGGACAGAAGGAACTTTCTTTCCTTTGGGAGGCCCTGAGATTGAATTTTATAAACTTAGCATGACTAATGGTACACACTTGGTTTATTGGCTCTAAAGCATTACCTCTCATTAAAATGGAACAAAAAGTCAGTCTCCATTTTTAATGAGCATCTTTATCTTAAATACATAGAAAGTTAATATTTTAATAAAAATGATTAAGAAATAAATTAATTTACTTAATCTAAACATTAAATATATTTTTCATTATTTTCAAACCAGCCATTCAATTTTAAAATAATATATGAAAAACATATGAAAATTTTTTCGCTTTTTTTGAACCATATCTGGTGGCACCCAGGGCATATTCCTGTCTTTGTGCTCAGGGACTGGGGGGCCATATCGGGAGCAGGGATGGAACCTTGGTTGACTGAACACAAAGCAAGTGTGCTATCCATTGTACTCTCTTCAGGTCCATAATATATACTTTTAACAAATTTTATTCAATATTTACTTTAGATAAGATTCACCATTTAAACAGGTATTTTAATTAGAAACCTTTAGTTTTTAAAGCCACTGAACTATTATTATCTAATTTTGCATGGATGAAAATTAGGCCCAGAGGGAGGATTCACCAGAGAGGTGGGTGTATATTTTTTATTTTTTTTAAATGTAAGACTACTTCTATTTATTCAACTATGTATTAAGCTGATTGAATTGGGCATGAACTCCACATTACTTTTTAAATTTTTTTTAATTTAAATTAAACATCTGTGAGATAGACCATTACAAATCTCTTCATAATTGTGTTTCAGTCATATAATGATCTAGCATCCATCCCTGCACCAGGGTACATTACCCACCCCCAGTGTCCCCTATTTCCCTATCACCATTCCCCAACACCCCACCCTCCCCACCCTCAGTCTCCTCTATGGGAGGTAATTTCCTTCTTGCTCTCTCTCTCCCTTTCATTTTGTGTATTACGGTTTGCAATACAGGTGTTAAAAGGCCATGATCCTTGTTCAGAGCACTCAGTATTTTAATTGGGATGGTAATGCTGGAGTAGCTTTTCAACTGAGTGGCTTTGGGGTATGGATGTGACTACTGAGGCTTCCAGAAATACAGGGAGGTGGTAGAAGGTAGCCTGTCCTGACCTCCAGAAAGCCTGGAGATTTCAGTCACAAAACCCACATGTCAGAATTTTCAGCAGATTATATCTTGGTGAGGTCCATCCTGATTCAATGGAGTCAGGCCAGGGGTATAGCAGCGATTTTGAATTGAGGAAGCAAATGGCTCCAGGGTTTCTGCTTGAGTGGAACTCAGGTCAACCCACTCCCTCTGATTTACCCTGGTTTGTTCAGCCATGTGTGGATCAGAGATTAACTGTGGCTTTTGATCTCTTTTGAGATTTATTTATGGGTCTCTGAAGCAAGGTGGGTAGTAGAGCTTACATGGTTGTGCTAAAGTTGGTTCATGGGGGTAGCTGCCAGTGCTTCCAGGAGTATTGGGAAGTGGGGAGAGGTAGCCCATCCCAACTCCGAGAAAGCCTAGAGATTTCAGTCACCTGCATGCACAAAGTTTCAGCAGATTATATTTTGGTGAGCTCATCCTGAGATGGTGGAGTCAGGCCAGGGGTATGGTGGCAATTTTGGATTGTGGAAGTAAGGAGCTGCTGGGAGCTCTGCTTGGGTGAAAACAGGCCAATCTGCCCACTTCCAATTTACCCCAATCTGTTCACTTGTGTGTGGATCCAAGATTAACTGCGGCTTTTGGTCTCTTTCGAGATTTATTTATGGGTCTCTAAAATAAGTCCAATAAATTAGCTTGTAGAGCTGAACTGGAGGTTGTTTATGGTTATGGCTTCCACATACCTAACTTTTGGCCATTTAATTTCTTGATAAACTTGGACCCAAGCTGTTGAGGTCTGGCCAAAGGCAGAGCAGCAGTTTTGGAGTATAAGGAAGTCTCATGGCACCATCACCATGCTGATGCACTCACCCAACAGGTACAGGTTGAACTGCTGGTGGCACAATACCTTCTGGGTGTATATTTTTTAAAGGGTGATTTTGTTTTTGAGGACAACTTGTCAAGCAGAGACAGCAAAGTGAATTGAGAGATAGGAGATTCCCAGCTCTGAATGACATAAGTTTGTCACTTAGGAAAAATGAGCTATAATAGAAACAATTTGATCTGACAATTTGTTTGTTTGTCAAAGTAGGATTCAAACAATAGTACAACAAATAGGGTTCTGCTTTTCATACAGCACATCCATTTTTTGTCCAGAGTGATCATTTCAAAATACAAACATTTAAAAGAGAATTGTGTGAGGGGGGATTGTGTGAGGATGGTCTTTGTGTGGAATAGATCTGATAAAGGTAGGCAATGGATGAGGAACAATGCATAAAATGAACTGAGACTTGGAAGTGATATAAAGTCATCAATATTATGAATAACCTTAGCAGTACCAAGAAATTAGTTAACATGGGGTCAAAGCAGGTCAAAAGTGGTTTTTATTTCAAGATATCCATGAGCTCGTGAACTAGTATATAAAGTTCTCTGCCTCTTCATTTTCTCCATTTTCTCCAGGTGACATCGCACATTTATTCATTTATTTATCAGTTATTAGAATTTATTCATTTGAGGTGCTAAGACATTGAGGTAGATGAATGGAATAGGAAAAGTGTAAAAATAGAATGAAGATTGGCAATCTAGAAAATAATCAAGAACCAAGTAATTCTGTAAAACTGTGGAGAGATTGTGGTATCAAAATGCACAGCTCCTTGGCCACTCTAGCCGATCCTTGATTTTTGTGTCTCCCCAGAAGGTTTTTTTTAGAGTATTAATTATTTAAAGTAAACACTTATTTAAGAAGGTAAATAGACTATCATCTTACTGGACTTAAGGTGCTATTTATTTAAGGGAAAGAAAAATATCAAAAACACTGCCACAAGTGTTTAGTCTAAGGCTGACTGTCCCCACCTGGTTTCTTCACGTCATTTTATAGTTTCAGACACTCGATTTTTCTCCTTAACACTCAAGTAACCAAATTGGAGGAGATATATTGAATCTTAGTTGTTGATCATGTTTGGCTACTTTCATAGATTGCAATGGTAAATATGAGAATGTCATGGCACTGGTGGGAGTAATTTTGATGCATTAAGGTGTTATAATGAATGTGTAATGAGCTAGAGTTCTACCATCGGTCACCTTGGATTGATCTATACTTGCTCCCCTGACTGTAAGAAAGGAAGAGATGATTATAGTAGAACATAAAACTGAGTGAAAGTTTCTCCTCAGAGTAAATTTGGCATCAGAATCTTTCTGCCAGATATTTTGTTTGGGCACTAGGGGATTTGTTAACAAAATTTGTTTCTACTTTATTTCATATTCTCATAAATTCATCCATACCATTAATTACAAACCTAATAATTTGTGTATGTGCTAGAAGATAGATATAGTAGTTATCCATTTGAAATTGTTAATTAGTTCCCACAATATCATTTCCCCTGCTAGGAGAGTTTGTGAACTGAATATTTTGTTACTAGGAATACTAGAAACCTTTCCAGTTTTAGGTAGGAGTTTTGGTGTGGCAGATTGTTAAACTAGAAATAATCAAACAAAGTACAACTGGGAAGGTTCTTATTGGAAAATGAAAACTTATAATACAGATTCAGAGCAAAGCATCAGTCCCAAAGTGTGTTCTAATATGTAGAAGGGTTGCAGGAATTTTAAAGGATCTAATAGGGAATTGATTCAAGCTTGAGAGACTTTTTTTTTATTGGTTTCAAAGAAAACTCAAATGAAAAACTAGAATGTGGGGAATTTGAAACAATAAGCAGGTAGCCATCTGTTTATTTGTTAGTAGCCTAGTTAGAGATATTTATGCTAGATTTCAACTTTTCAACTTTACAATATGGCAGTTACAAATATATGGAGTCAGTTTGATTAAATAATTTCCATACTTTTATTTTTCCTATGATTAAGACAGTCCACCAGACATATAGTCTCATCAAATCCTGAAAGTCTAAGTCAGATCTGTGGTTAAGAATGTGATTAAGAAAATCTTCTACCTACCTGTGCCTGTGTCTTTCAAGAAATCTACCTTTGTGTCTACCTCTCAGTTTCAATTTGCTTGTAAAAGAGTGTGGGTAATTAAAACACTGGGGCAAAAATATTAGAGTTGGTGAGTAGTACAAGTTAAAGTAAATGGGTAAGCTTATAAAATAGTATCTAGGAATCTTAATGTCTTTGTAAACTTTCTGAAAACCAAGGGAGCTCTAAATTCATCCAACATATTTAACCATGGAATCTAAAAGCCACAAGGAAACATCAATTTTGAAGAGAAATTAGTACAAAATTGTCCTAATTCCCACTATCACCCTAAAAAATTCTATATTGATACATATTTGATTCAGAAATTATAAATCCAAGAAATAGCATCCCTCTTTCCTTAGAGAGCTGGTGTATCAGGGAAACTTCCTAATCTGTCACAAATAAGCTTTCATATCTTTAGGGCACTTTTGTCTGTGGATTTTCCTTACCTGGTAATCTTACAACTCCAAAACCATTAATGAGAAGGTGTCAAAAAAATTTAAGGAAAAATGCATTACCTGGTTTTGGGGACACAGCCAGCAACACTCAAAGCTTACTCCCATCTCTGCTCTCAAGAATCACTCAATACCATATGGGATGCTGGGATTGACCCAGGGGGGCCTTAAGAAAGATAAGCATCTTTCCCACTGTGTTATCTCTAGGGCCCAAAATTAAAAAAAAAAAAAAACTGGGAAAGAGGGCTATATTCCCTTTCCCTTTGATATGGATCTTAACAAGGCTTCTGATGACAGTGATGTTGCAAAGTTTGAGGATATGACTTTTTGTTGGGGTCTTTCCCTGGCCTCTGTTCAGCATGTTCCCTCATCCAGCAAGGAACTGCCATTCAGAGTCCTGAGGACAGGGCCGAGCTTCCCTCCAGCTAAGGGAAGGGGTTCGAGGAAAAGGGCAAACCTTACCACTGCCTCCTCCAAGGAAAGAGATAAAAGCACACAAGCATGGTGGGGGTCCTCTTTATTGCAGAATCCTCTTTATTGAGGGACATCAAGCCCTTATATAGGTTGAGGAGGATGGTGGGAGAGTGCAACTGGTCATGTACACAGGGTGATCAGAACAAACATGCTTTCTATAGATAGGATCACACCTTCACCTGACATTTGCCAGGAACATCCTGTCCCCAGGTAACACTGAACTGCGATATGAATTGCAAAGGTTGCACATAAAGCAGACCCAAAGGTCCTTCTCTCCTAACATATCTGCCCGATGAGCCCAGGAGTTAGTATTGCCCATCAAAGCAGACCAAAAGGGGCTTTTCTCCCAACAACTTTTATTTTGGAAATTCCCTGATTTGTCAGGCTGGACCAAAATTTAAGATTCTTGTATGAACTAAGTTGGAATGTGTCTGTTCTGTGAAGTCATGCAGAAAAAATTTATATGCTAGAGGACAAATAAAATCAAAAGCTTCTAATAAATATTCCAGATCAGAACAAAGATACAGAAAAAAGATTGCGATAATTAATTGCTATGATATTTTTAAATTTAGTTACTGTAAAATAATCAAAATAATTCATGATTGGATTTCAGGCATACATATTTTAACATCAATGCCATCACCAGTGTCCACTTCCTTCTGACAATGTGCCCCCACCCCAATTTTCCTCCCATCCACCAATCTTCTATGAGAAACACTTTTTTTTATACTAAGGTTTTTCACTATGGTTTAAAATACTGTATCTAATAAGGTTTCATTCATAACATTTTACCACCTTTTAGCACATTTCACTACTTCTCAGTCGAAAACGTCTCTCTACTACATGTGTTGCTCACTCCTATCTTTCAGCCCCCACAAGTGACACGTTCCCTACTGAATGCCACTTCTAATGTTATCTGTTTCATTTTCTTGGGCTATTCATTATTCCACCATGAAGTTTCTTTATATCCCACATGTGCTCTCACAGAATGATCTCTTCATTCTGTGGCAGTCTCCCTCCCTCTGACAAATTTCATTCAGCATAGTATACTCTGGCTCTCTCCAAATAGCATTAAATTGCATGATTTTATCTTTTCTTTGGATTGATACATTACATTATATGTATGTGCCTGTCATCTGTTCTTGGATACTTGGGTTTTTTCCAGAGTTTGGCTATTTTGAATATTTTAGCTACAAGGAACACAGGGGTACATATGTCTTTTCTCCATTTGGTTTGGGATCCTTGGGGTATATTTATAGTAGAGAGATTACTAGGTCAACTGGAAACCCATTTCCTATCTTTTAATGCAATGTCCATATTGTTTACCAGAATTGCTAGACCAGTCGACATTCCCGCCAGCAGTGAATGAGAGTCACTCTCTACATCTAAGCCAACACAGGTTGATATTGTTATCTTTGAAGTATGTCAGTCTTTGGGGTGTGAGATAAGATCTCATTGTTATTTTTTTGCATATCACTGATAATTAGTAATGCAGAGTATTTTTCCAATTGTCTTTTGGCCATTATTATTTATTCTTTTAGGAAGTTTCTCTTCATCACTTCTCTTATTTTTTTTTAACGAAACCATTCAGACTTCATCCTCTCCCTCTTATTCTTCTGAGGGAAGAGAAGAATTCTCCCTGGTTTTTGATGGAGTTGGCAGTGCCTATCTGTCTTTGACAATAACCTCTTCTCAGATAAATGATGGGCAAATAATTTCTCCCATTTAAAGACAGTGGCTGTCTTTAAATTCTGGTCTTGGTTTCCTTTGATGTGCAGAAGCTTCTAAATTCCTCTCCTTCTTTTTTCTTTTGAAATTTTATTTTCATAAAATTGTTCACAATGACTTACTAAAATAAATGTTCCAACACAAATCCCACCACCATTACATTTTCCCATCACCAATATTTTGAATTTTCTCACCACTATTCAAGCCTGTCCTATGGAAGGATGTTAAGTAATTCATTTTGTATTGCTTGTTATGAATAATTGATTCAAAATGATCCATAAAGATTTATTTAGAGGAAAGTATATGAAAATTGTTGTATCTCATCTTGGAGCCATTAAACCCCTGTACAGGAGGAGATCATTAAGTTTGAGCCAAGATCACTGGAGTTTGAGCCTTTGTGTGCTAATAAAGATATCTATCTATCTATCTATCTATCTATCTATCTATCTATCTATCTATCTATCTCAGTATAGATTTTTTTTTAAATCAAGATAAGTTGTCTTCTACCTTAGACCTATCAAATGTGGTGTGCTACTCGGTATATCAGTGGCATTAAGTATGAGATGTCGTGCAGCCACATAAGTGGCTGTGTGCTCCCAGAATTCTGAAATTTTACTTATAATGCTAGAACTGGAGTTAACATTTTTAACTGGGTAGTGATTTTTGGGTCCAGAGGCATTTCTGCACATGTTCTCTCTTCTTAGAGTCATTTATGATTATCTGGACCATGGCCATTAAGGCATTTAAATGGCACCAGAGACAGTTCGTGGGCGTGACTGCCAGGAACCTGGAAGCACAGGGAGATGGGAGAAAGAGCCCATGCCTGACTCCTCGAAGCCTGGAGGTTTTAGTCACAAGTCCTGCATACCTGGGATTTTTAGAAGGTTAATTCTCATGAGTAGGGTGGGGGGAGGGGGCAGGGGGCCAGGCTCGTGGAGAGTCTGTGAAGTCAGCCTTGAGCATGGCGGCAATTGGGTTTTGCAGGTTTGTGGTTGCTGGGGTTCTCTTGTGGCACGAAGAGTGACACATCTGCCCCCCTTCGAGGTGCCCAGATGATATTAGCCTAGTGCCCGGTGGGGAGACATCTCTGCGGCATGCTGCTCTCTTCGGTGGTTCACTTGTGAGTCTGTAGCTTCTTAATTGATTGTACTCCAGTTAGTTTATCTTAGCTTCTACTTGTTTGGTCAGTGGCATTTGATCCTGGAAGATACCTTTAGCTCCAGTGTTACGGAGAAGTCTACCTATGTTTTCTTCCACACACCTTAGAGATTTGGTTCTGATATCAAAGTCTTTATAATCCATTTTGATTTTACTTTTGCACATTAGAAAGAGGTCTGAGGTATTTGTGTGTTTGTGTGTGTGTGTTCATGTGTGTGTTTTGCATGGAGCTGACCAGTTTTCTCAACACAATTTGTTGAAGAGGCTTGTTTTGCTCCACTTCACAGTTTTTTGAAATTTGTCAAAGATTACCTGATCATATACCCGAAGGTCTGTCTCATGATATTCAACCCTATTTTATTCATCTGAAGGTCTGTCTTTATTCTGGTAGCAAGATATTTTAATTATTATAGCTTTGTAGTACAGGTTTAAGTTGGGGAAAGTTTCCTCTTGCGAAAGTACAAAAATATTATGCAAGAGTAGCCCAGCAAGAATTTTGTAAGTGGTGTTAAAATAAAGTTTAACTATTCTGGTATTTTGATTCTGTAAATATACAAAGAAATAAAACTCTAACTCAGAACAACCTGAAATATTTACCCTTCAGATCCTAAAAATAAGAACAGACCATGTCAGAACTTACCCTGGTTTTGGTCACTATTCTGTTTGATACAAAGGGATTATTTCTGTCCTTCCATAACATGTCATTTAACTCAAATGTAAAAGTAGTGACTATTTCTCAGAATAAAACCTACTGGATTATTCTCGGTCTTTAAATCTCACTCTCAAAATCAATAACCTCTTTGTCTTTTGTTGAGAAATTTTATTTTCATTTGCAAATCTAAAGTTCACATTTTTATAAATAACTGTAAAGGTCAGGGTCCACTGCTTCTTGACGGGCTAGTCAATCAAGAGGTAAAATGATAAAGAGAGAATTTCATTAGCAATAAGACAGCAAACTGAAAGATTGCAGACTCATGCCCTAGAAGACAGTCTCGCATGAATGATCACAGAAGCAATTTATATTGGAGAAGATCTTAGAAGTATGTTTTTAAAATATGATATGTGACAGACTGATGGACACTGATATGGTTAATAAATTCCATTGAAAGTGGATCTTCTGAAGTATAAGTTATTCACCCTACATGGCACCCTCTCTGTCCATCTTTTTGTGAAAACACAAGTTAAGATAAACATTTATTAAATTCCCAATACCACTTCCCAGAAGAGCTTGCTATTTTTAAAATCTGTTTTCAACTCTTTTGAGTTCATTTATTAACACTATTTCAAATTTCCTTTCTCAGTTTTTTTTAATTTTCACAATATTGTAGCAATCAAAGGAATTTATACAGACCTCTCTACTTACTGAGATCTGATAATAGTGGAGATGAAGATCATGAAATAGAAAAAACTGATCTATTTTGAAAATTATCACATCAGAGGTAATTTATGTTTTGTTTTCAGGGGCCTCACAAATGTTTTGGGTGGGTGCCATATTTGAATGTATTATATATTTGTGTTCCATCAGTTTCACCTTTGTGACTTCTTGAGAATTTCTGGAATTCAGTTGTTAATTGATCCATTTATTTCATATTACCAATCTCTCAGTCCGATAATCGATCCTGCATTAACTGAATTGTGTCTGATTCCTTGATCAAGAATAATAGACAATCAATGAAGCAAATGGACAGAAGAGAGGGAAAATGTTAAACAAAATGGAAGCTAATCCACTGGGAGCTCTCAGTATTAGTTCAGCAATCAGCCAAAAAATCTCAAATGAGAGTGACTCTTTGCTTGTAGTATATTTTGTATGTACTCAAAGACTGTTTCTTTGGTAAAAAATATTTGCAAGTTTTTCCCAGGAGCATCAGTATGCTTATTTTTCTGCAGTTTATACCAGAAACAATTAATTTGGAAATTCACAAACAGATAACAGAAAAATTTGCATAGCAATTATGGTGCAAAGTCAAAATATCTTAACATAATTAGTGACAAGACTCATATCTCTATGAAAAAAAGTTACTGGACTACATTTTTTTCTCTTCATCTTAACCCCTTATTTCAACTAATAATTTCAGTATCAAATTAAGATTAATTCCATAAAGACAACCAATTGTTTTTCACATGCTCAATAAAAACAGCGATAATCATACCGATTTTTTCTATTTTGTTTATCTTATTATCAGTAAATAATTATTGAAGTTTTGTAATTTACAACACTATTAATAGTTTCACGCATACATCACTTCAACATCACAGCACCACCGAGTTACATATTTGTTCTACTAAGGTCCCCAAAGCCCTTTTTGTAAGATACCTATCCAGGTAAGCTCAGTTCTGCTAATCAACTATCCAGACCTGTTCCCTTCGGGTATATGCTGCTTCTTTACCATATGTTTTCTAACTCAGCAAATGAGAAAGATAATCATATATCTATCCTTTTTCCCTGGCTGTCATTACTCAACATGATTCCCTCTAGTTCCCATCCATGTAGCAACAAATTGTATGCTTTTTAAAATTTCTTATAATTTCATAGTATTCCATTGTGTATATATACCACAATTTCTTGATCTATTTACATGTAGTGGGCATTTGGTTTGATTACATATTTTGGGTATCATATATATGTATATATATGTATATATATATATATATATATATATATATATATACACACACACAGTTTGTTTGGGGTGCATATGCTAAAGGTGGTGGTAGGGGTTAGGGATAACAGTATTTCTCTTCTTAATTTATTGAAAAAGCTTTGTATTACTTTCCATAGAGGTTGAAACAGACGACACTCCCACTAACAGTGAATGAAGGTTCCTTTTTAATCACAACCCAATAGTGACTGTTTCTAGACTTTTTTTTTATATACAACATTCTCACTGGTGTGACATGATATTTCATTGCACTTTTTACTTGCAATTTCTACTCATAGATGATTATGAGCACTTTTTCTTATGCCTATGGGCCAAATGTATATCTTCAATTTTTCTCCCAAATTTGGGATGAGATTGTAGAATCTTTTTTTTTAATCACTGGGCTTTATGACTGCACATTGTTGAACTTTGTGAGTATTGTGAATGTTGTGAGTGCTTTGTGATATATTTAATATTAGCCCTTTATCTAATGAATTATATATAATTAAGATTTTATTATTGAATCCGTGTGAGATAGACATTTACAAGCTGTTCATGATTAGGTTTCAGTCATACCATGTTCCAATACCCATTATTCTACCAGTGTATGTTTCCTAGCACCAGTGTCCCCAGTTTCTCTTTCCTCATACATCACCCCCACCACACACAACCTGCCCTGCCTATAGCAGGCACTTTTCTTCTGTCTCTTTCTCTTCCTCTCTCTCTCACTCTCTCTGTCTCTCTGTCTCTGTCTCTCTCTCTCTCTTCTTCTCTCTTTCCTTTTGGGCATTGTGGTTTGCAATATGAATACTGAAAGTAAGTATAGGGATATAAGGATAACCTTTCTGTGTATGTTTTCTCTTACTCAGTAGAGTGGATTTTTATTTCAGCTTGAGTTTCTGTTGCTGAGCAGACTTAATAAAATAAATAGTTTCATTTGTTATTTTTGTTTTATTTGTCTTGATCTCTGTGATCATCTCATTGATGTTACCTCTGAAGAACTCCCAGAGAGTTCTGCCAGTTTTCTTCAATGCATCAGTCTTAAGTCTTGAACCAGTGTTGTCAGCTAATGCTTCACTTAAGTCCTCAGTAACACTGGAAGTTTTGAAGTCAGCTTTTACAATGGGAAATAATTTCTTCTTGGACTTATGCAAAGACATATTTACATGTGAAATAAAATGCTAGATATTTTCACTTTTTATTGAATCACTGTGAGATCACTTGTATCACTTATATCACTTGCCATCCCATTGCTCATCAATTTGCTTGGTGCCAGTAACATCTCCGTTCATCCCTGTCTCATGCTAGTGTAGCCCAATGGAGTTTTCTTGCTCCAGGAACATGAAGAGCCTCAAACCATTCATTCAAAGTCTGACCATCTCATAGGTGGGTGGCCAGGCATTCCTTGATGTCCTGTGGAATCCAGTTGGTAACAGCTGTAGTCCATCAGTCATCTCTAAATCTCATTACATGTCCGGCCCATCTGATTTTTGATGCTTTGGCAAACAAGCAAAAGAGACAGTATCCCTGATTCTTGATCGTCGACAGAGGTCAGAACTCCAGATTACTTCTCTCACTTGAGTGAAACATGATATTCCAAGCATATAGATATCTTTCAATTCCTCTTTGGGAGACCCAGAATAGCATTCTTGTCTTGTTTTCATAGGGTGTATGTCTCTGAGGCATATGTTAGTTCAGGAAGAATGGTGGAGTTGAAAAGATGTGCCTGGATCTAGAGGTTCTTTGTCCTCTTAACAACTTCTTTAATGCTCCTTAAAGCATTCCATGCAGCTCTCTTCCTCCTCCACAGCTCAGGTGCCAGGTTGTTCGTCATGTTGAGTTCTTGACCCAGGTACACATAACTGCTGCATTCAAAGATGTTCGTTCTATTGAGAGCAAATGGAACATCAGGAACTAGTCCATTTGTCATGAACATTGTCTTGGTGAGATTCAGCTGCAGTTCGACCTTTCCACACTCATGGTTGAAGTCTATCAGCATTTGTGCTGCTTGGCTAATGTTTGGTGTTATGAGGACGATGTCATCAGCAAAGCAAAGGTGGTGTAGTTGTAGACCATTTATCTTCACTCCCATTCCTTCCCATTCCAGTTGTTGCATGATGTTCTCAAGGGTGGCACTGAAGAGTTTTGGCAAAATGGTATCAGCCCTCTCTTTAAGTCCATGATCACTTCCTTGTAGGATGGTGAGATCCTGGTGGCAAATCATAATACAGCTCATGGAGGATGCTGTGAGCACTTTCCTTTTGGACATTGCGGTTTGCAATATGGATACTGAAAGTAGGTATAGGGATATAAGGATAAATTTTCTGTGTGTGTTTTCCCTTATTCAGTATAGTGGGTTTGAAACGGACTCTTCAAAGCTGTTCATGATTTAATTTGTAATACAGTGTTCCAACACCCATCCCTCCACCAGTGTCCCCAGGTTCTTTTCCATCACCTTCTTATCCCCCCATCCCCACGGCAGCCTCTATGGCAGGGGCTTTTCTTCTCTCTCTGTTTCTGTTTCTATCTCTCTTTTTCTCTCTCTCTCTCCTTTTGGGCATTGTTTTTTGCAATACTGATACTGAAAAGTTATCAAGAATATCATATTTTTATAGTGTCAGGAAAAAAAGAAAATGTTTTATTTCTACTCAAAAACTTCTTAAATTTGGAAACACGTTACATAGTTTCTGTAAAAAACTAAGGCACTCCGAGGGGCGTGTGCACTCGCAGGCTCTCTGGGAGGCTCTGTCTCACCACCCACATTCGGTGCTCTGGAACCGCTGTGTGTCCTGGATCGGGACGGCCGGTGGTCAAGGACAGGTGAAGGAAGAATCAGCAACCAAGCTGGTTGCTGATTAGTTACCATTTATTCAATCTTCCATCTTTCTTACCTCCTGCACTCCAGGCTCAGTCCTCTCTCTGGATCTACTGCAGCCTGGATTCTCATCTCTCTCCTCCTTTTTCCTCTCTTGCCCTTGTCCCTAGGTTACACACTGCCAGGTAGCAAAATCAACATAAGAAAGCCCTTCCTGAGGGCTGTCAGGTTCAAAAGGAACACAGCCTAGGGGCATTCCAAAGCCCTTCCTGTCAGTAGGCAAAATACCTCTTAAGGTTTTTTTCTCCTCTCCTTATTCCAAACACTGATTAACATCTTAATACTAGTTATTTTTGTATGGACATAGCAAGAGATACATTGAGGCTTGCAAGGCAGCTCTCCTGGCAACATCTTGCCACAGACTCAGACCACAGCACTCAGGCCAGATTAATCATTTCTCACCCTAGCAGGGTCCAAATCTAGTTATCATTGTTTGGAACATGACAGCATTTATCCATGACCAAGCACTTAACTTATAGTTAAGCATTAGGCACTTTGGCCAGGCCCATCTCTATGCCAGGGTAGCATACAACTCACCGTTTGCCCTGGGTCCGTCCCATCCCTTGTCGGGACCCTGCTTTTGGGGGTGCTAGGAAGTAAGGGCAGCTGAGGCTTAGGTCAAGAGAACAGATGCTCAGGAGTAAAATATCATGTAGAGTCAAATGACTCCCAGGTTACAAAAGCATAGCATTTGCTAATTCTTCCTGTGTCCATACAAAAAGGACATTTCTCCAAATAAACTATGCAAAGGACTCAAGGAGAAGAGAAAAACAATATTTACAAGTCAACAGAACACTAAGAAAGAAGCTACAAATAAGCAAAGAGGAATGGGAGCACTGTAATGAATAACCCAATAAACCTAAACTACCTGAGGCTATGTTATCCTACAAGTTTCAAACATAAAAGTCATTAAAATTTCCTTTATCCTCAATATTTGTCTCAGATTCACATAGAAAAATCTTAATTTCTTATAATTTTCATATGTCTTTTCATGATATGTCCTTATTTTATATGTCCAGGAATTATTTTATCCTCTATTCCATTGTAAGCAAAATTCTGTAGTGATTATCAAAGCATTTGCTTATTATTTTTCCTAAACATAAAACATTAAAATATTTTTGAAAATGAAAAACATCTTTAAAATAATTGTAATTAAAAATTTTATCATAAACAAGCTGCTTAATGCCTGGAACTTCTGAGAACCAGAATAAAATTCTCTTTCCTTGTATCTTATACCTTGGTCCTGGCAACCTTCATGCCCAACATCTGTGATCTCTTCTCCACATCTGTACTCAGAAATTCTCCCTGTTTCTTCTTTATCCAAGCCCACTACCATACTCCATCCCCCCAATGCTCTTACCACTCTTTGTACCCTGAACACAAGGCCACACACTTATACTTCCTGCAATGAGCCCAAGTATCCAAGGGGTGGGTCTGGCTGCCACAAGGGCTTTATGCTCTTAGCACAAAAGTGAATTTTCCAGTTCTGGTGGGGTCTTGAGAGTTATAGTAAACATTTTAATTAAGGAACATGGATGTTTAAGAAAATAGAGTTTATTGTAAAGTTGAATAGATGGACCTGGGTCTCTCCCCAAATGTCCAGACCTCTCCCTTACTCATGAATAATGGCAGTGCCCTGTTCTGTGTATCACATTCCTGTCTCAACCCGTGCCATATTCTCATATCCAGTGAATGATGGTCAGTTCCTGTTCAGGATCATTCTCTGCCCTGTATGGTTTCTTTATTCTATGCCCAGGGCAGTTGCACAAGGATGAGATTCCTGTGCTAGGTACCTATCGCTGCACCTTCCACTTGTTCTCCACCAGTTCCTGTCATCCTCTCTAGGCTTTCTTACTCTCTGGCCATGGTCAGGTGTGTGTGAGTGAGATGCTTGTCTTAGTATCGGTGCCTGCCTGGGCACCCAAGCAAGTAATTATTAAGTAATTAATAACTGTGTCAGAACACAAGGATATAATTACTTATTCCTCTAGGTCTTCAAAGGCTTGGCAAATTATAAAGTTTGACATACTCATAAAAGAGTAATTACGAAGTTTTTTTGAATTCTTGGAAAAACATTCAGATAAGATGAATAAGTAATCCCTTGGTTCCACCTTTAAGTAAAATTAATTAAAAAAGGAGACATTAAGAAGAAGAAAGAAAGTGAGATAGGAAAGAGTAAACAAAGGTTTATATACTTTAAAGTATGTCTTCTTCATTGAAAAGGTAATTTATAAATTCCCACATATAGTGCAGAAGACACTGTTCCAAAAAGGTTTGTGTGTAAATTTTATTTTAGTGCCTCTTCTACAAAATTAAACTTTTGCTAATTTTTGACAGTATTTATGATAACCAAACTAGAGCGATAGCACAGCAGGTAGGGCACTTGCCTTGCCTGTGGCTGACCTGGGTTCCACTCCTCTGTCCCTCTCAGAGAGCCAGGCAAGCTACCTAGAGTATCCCGCCCGATGGCAGAGCCTGGCAAGCTATCTGGGGCATATTCGATAGGCCAAGAACAGTGACAACAAGTTTCACAGTGGAGATATTACTGGTGCCTGCTCAAGCAAATCAATGAACAACAGGATGGCTGTGCTACAGTGCTATATTTTTTTAAATTTTTATTAGTGAATCACCGTGGAGTACAATTACAGACTCACAAACTTTCGGGCTTCAGTTTCAGTCATACAATGATCCGTTCCTCTACCAGTGCCCAATCTCCACCACCAATGATCCCAGGAGGGATACAGTGCTATTTTTGATAATCAAAAAAGCCACACATCTTGCCTGAGCACCCCGGGCTTCCCTCCCCTCCGGACTGCCGGCCGAGTGGCCGGCACGCCGACCCCAAGCGCCACCGCCGTCCTGTCTTCCGGCAAAGGTCTGTGACGCTCTCTCGACCCGCCTTTCCGGACCCAGCCTGCTCCGCGGCCCTGAGCACCCCGGGCTTCCCTCCCCTCCGGACTGCCGGCCGAGTGGCCGGCAGGCCGACCCCAGCACGTTGACCACTGTTGGGTTGTGGGAAAGGGGCGTGGCCTAACCACCTGGGGCGTGGCCTAAGAAAAGTGGGCGTGGCCTCTTTTCCGGCGTCCGCCGCTATCGCGGTGGCAAGTAGATTCCGCAACATCCTATACAAGACTAACATCCTAGCTATTTGCAAGCAGTAGGACAATAAAACACAAGACTTCACATAAGAACTGAAGGAAACATCTCAGTAAGAGACCAGGTTCTACAAACGGCAAGTAAAAAGCCAACCACTATTAACTGAGCCTATCCACAATCCTTTTTCGCAACAAAAGGAAACAGGGACACTCATCATCAAGAGCCCTCTTTCATATCACCACAAACAACATGAAGAAACAGCGAAAATCCCCATTGCAACCAGAGGACGATCAAAGGAGTCCGGAAACCTCAATGGGCGCCTCCTACAAACTTGACCTCTCTGAGAATGAATTCAGACTTGAAATCCTCAACATGTTCAATCAACTCAATGCAAAGATGGACAACTTCAAGGAAGACCTGGCGGAAACAATACAACAGACAGCCGACAAAATACGGGAAGAAATGAGAGCAGAAATAAAAAACCTTCAAAAAGAAATGAAGGATTCCTTACATGAAATCAAAAACTCTCTGACTGCCCTCAACAATAGGATGACTGCAGCCGAAGACAGAATCAGTATGCTTGAAGATGAGCTGCAAGAGGCCTACAGGCAACATCAAACCATGGCAAGAGACCTCAAAATAGCTCTAACCAGAATCAGAGTCCTAGGGGATGAATTCAAGAGGAACAACATTAGAATCATTGGACTACCAGAACCACAGGGAACCAACCCCAATGAAAAAGACACAGTCAAACAAATCATTGCGGAAAACTTCCCACAGCTGGACAATGCAGGCATCCAGATTCAAGGCGCCCGGAGACTGCCAGCTAAAAGAGATCCTAACAGAAAAACCCCAAGACATATCATAGTTACAATGATGGACATCTTCCAGAGAGACACAATACTCCAAGCAGCATGGTCCAAGAAGGAAATCGCATACAAAGGAGCACCCCTGAGGCTCACAGCAGATCTATCAGAGGAAACCCTCCAAGCTCGAAGGCAATGGTGGGATATAGTGAAAAAACTCAATGAAATCAACGCTTCACCAAGAATACTTTATCCGGCTAAACTCTCATTCAAACTAGAAGGAATCATACACTACTTTGGGGATAAACAACAGCTCAGGAACTTCATAGACTCAAAACCAAACCTAAAAGAAGCACTAAAGGGGCTATTGTAAGACAAGAACAACCTCTATAAGCACAACAAACCCTTGCACAAAGATGGCACAAAATCCCATAACAATAATCTCCCTTAATGTCAATGGTCTGAATTCACCAATTAAGAGACACAGACTGGCAAAATGGATTCAGAGACTCAACCCAACCTTCTGTTGCCTGCAAGAAAAACATCTGAATAGCCAGAACAAACACAGACTCAAAGTCAAAGGATGGAAAACAATCCTGCAAGCAAACAACTCCCTCAAGAAAGCCGGAGTGGCTTTACTAGTATCGGACAACATAGACTTCAGGTTGAAAAAGATTAGAAGGGATAGTGAAGGCCACTTTTTATTAATCAAGGGATGTGTACATCAGGAAGAAATCACACTCCTAAATGTCTACGCACCCAATGAGGGACCAGCTAAATACCTACAACAGCTGCTAAGAGACCTCGAGAAGGACATCTCGAGCAACACAATAGTAGTTGGAGACTTCAACACCGCACTGTCTCCTCTGGACAGATCTAGAAGATTAAAACTCACCAATGAAATACTGGCTTTGAAGGAAGAAATAGAAGAGAGAGGGTTAATAGATCTATACAGGGCTTTATATCCCAAAAAAAAGGAATACACATTCTTTTCCAGTGCACATGGAACATTTTCCAGAATAGACCATGCGCTGGGCCACACAACATACCTCAACAGAATCAACAAGATAGACATTGTACCAGCTATCTTTTCAGACCATGATGCACTGAAGATAAAACTTAACTGTGGACAGATGCAGAAAACCAAATCAAACACCTGGAAATTAAATAGCTCGATATTGAACAATGAGTAGGTCAGGAAGGAAATCAAGGAAGAAATCAAAAGGTACCTAGAAACAAATGAGAATGAAGACACGAGCTACCAGAACCTGTGGGACGCAGCTAAAGCCGTTTTAAGGGGAAAATTTATAGCTCTGCAAGCATATCTCAGGAAGGAAGAAAGGGCCCACATAAATAACTTGACTTCACAGCTCAAGACCTTAGAAAAGGACCAACAAAAGGAGCCAAAACCAGGCAGAAGGAAAGAGATAATAAAACTTAGAGCAGAAATTAATGACATGGAAACCCAAAAGACAATCCGGAAGATCAATGAAACCAAGAGCTGGTTCTTCGAGAAAATAAACAAGATTGATAAACCACTAGCAAGACTCACAAAGAAAGAGAGAGAGAGAACCCTTATAAGCCGAATCGGAAATGAAAAGGGGGGCATCACAACAGAAACCAATGAAATTCAAAAGATCATCAGAGACTACTTTGAAAATCTCTATGCCACGAAACAAGAGAATCTAGAAGAAATAGATAAATTCCTTGACTCCTATAATCTCCCAAGGCTGAACCAAGAAGACCTGGAGTACCTGAATAGTCCAATTAACATCAAGGAAATTGAAATGGTAATCAAAAGTCTCCCCAAAAACAAAAGCCCAGGTCCAGACGGATTCACTAGTGAGTTCTTCCAAACATTTAAAGAGGACCTTTTGCCAGTCCTTCTCAAGCTCTTCCAGGAAATTGAAGAAACAGAAACCCTCCCTAACAGTTTCTATGAGGCTCATATCTCCCTAATACCAAAAGCAAACAAAGACACCACAAAAAAGGAAAACTACAGGCCAATATCCCTGATGAACACAGATGCAAAAATTCTCAACAAAATATTAGCAAATAGAATTCAACAACTCATCAAAAAGATCATACACCACGACCAAGTGGGATTCATCCCGGGGATGCAAGGATGGTTTAACATCCGGAAATCAATCAACATAATCCACCATATCAACAAAAGAAAAGATAAAAATCATATAATCATATCAATAGATGCAGAGAAAGCATTTGACAAGATCCAGCATCCGTTTATGATGAAAACACTAGCCAAAATAGGTATAGAAGGGACCTTCCTCAATATAGTCAAAGCCATTTATCACAAGCCTATGGCAAGCATTGTCCTCAATGGGGAAAAACTAAGAGCCTTCCCTCTGAGAACAGGGACGAGACAAGGATGCCCACTCTCTCCACTTCTGTTCAATATAGTACTGGAAGTACTTGCAATAGCGATTAGGCAAGAAAAAGACATTAAGTGCATTCAGGTAGGAAAGGAAGAAATCAAGCTCTCACTATTCGCAGATGATATGATACTATACTTAGAGAACCCTAAAACCTCTACCAAGAAACTTCTAGAAACAATAGACTCGTACAGTAAAGTTGCAGGCTATAGAATCAATACCCAAAAGTCCATGGCTTTCCTATATGCAAATAATGAGAGAGAAGAAAGTGACCTGAGAAAAGCAATCCCATTCACAATTGCGCCTCAAAAAATCAAATACCTCGGAATCAACTTAACAAAGGAGGTAAAGGACTTGTATAATGAAAACTATAAAACACTACTTCAGGAAATAAAAGAGGACACGAGGAAATGGAAAGACATCCCATGCTCATGGATTGGAAGAATTAATATTGTCAAAATGGCAATTCTCCCCAAAGCATTGTACAAATTCAATGCGATCCCTATAGGGATACCCTTGACATTCTTCAAAGAAATGGAGCAAGCGCTCCTGAAATTCATATGGAACAATAAGCCCCCACGAATAGCTAAAGCAATCCTTGGGAAAAAGAAAATGGGAGGAATCAACCTCCCCAACTTCCAACTCTACTACAAAGCGGTAGTCATTAAAACAGCATGGTACTGGAACAAAGGCAGAGCGGCAGACCAATGGAACAGGGTTGAATACTCTGACATACACCCCCAAATATATGATCATCTAATCTTTGATTAGGGAGCAAGAAATGTGAAGTGGAGCAAGGAAAGCATGTTTAACAAATTGTGCTGGCAAAACTGGACGGCTACATGCAAAAAAATGGGCTTAGACCTCCATCTATCACCATGTACAAAAATCAGATCAAACTGGATTAAAGACCTCAACATCAGACCAGAATCCCTAAGGTACATTGAAGATAAGGTCGGCAAAACCCTCCACGACATTGAAGCCAAAGGTATCTTCAAAGCTGACACGCCACTGGCTAAGCTAGTGAAAACAAAGATAAATAAATGGGACTATCTCAAACTAAGAAGCTTCTGCAACTCAAAAGAAACAGTGACCAAAATACAAAGACAGTCTACAGAATGGGAAAGGATATTTATGCAGTACCCATCCGATAAAGGGTTGATAACAAGGATATACAATGCACTGGTTGAACTCCACAAGAAGAAAACTGCCAACCCGATCAAAAAATGGGCTGATGAAATGAACAGAAACTTTTCCAAAGAAGAAATCCGAATGGCTAAGAGACACATGAGAAAATGTTCAACATCACTAATCATCAGGGAAATGCAAATCAAAACAACAATGAGATATCATCTCACACCACAGAGACTGGCCCACATCCCCAAAAACAAAAGCAACCGGTGTTGGCGTGGATGTGGGGAGAAAGGGACTCTCCTTCACTGCTGGTGGGAATGTCGACTGGTTCAGCCCTTTTGGAAAACAATATGGACGATTCTCAAAAAGTTAGAAATTGAGCTCCCATTTGACCCAGCAATACCGCTCCTGGGAATATATCCCGGAGAGGCAAAAAGGTATAGTAGAGATGACATCTGCATTTCCATGTTCATTGCCGCTCTGTTCACAATAGCCACAATATGGAAAAAACCAGAGTGCCCGAAAACAGATGATTGGCTAAAGAAACTCTGGTATATTTACACAATGGAATACTATGTAGCTGTCAGGAAACATGAAGTCATGAAATTTGCTTACAAGTGGATCAACATGGAAAGTATCATGTTGAGTGAAATGAGTCAGAAAGAAAGAGACAGACATAGAAAGATTGCACTCATATGTGGAATATAATGTAACTGTGAAGTACAAGTTGGCAACGATGAAACTTCTGGCAGATATCTCTCTGGACTTAGTTACTAAAATACTAAATTACAGAAACCCAAAACTGAGAGGCCGCTAAGTGTGGTCACTCGACCTCATACTTCTTCATCCTCAGCAATGGAAAACAAATTATCTAATGCTTCCTTTTCAGCAGGTCTGACTTTAGGGGAGAGACTCTCCAAACAATAATAGTGAGTTTTGTTGACATATTGTATGCAATCAAAGTGAAAGTAAAGTGAAATTTATTAGTTACACAGGCGGGGGGGGGCTTAGGGTGGGGGAGCTAGGGGCGTGGGGGGGTTTGGGTGTGAGGGGGCGGGGTGGAGCTATACTGGGATTCTTGGTGGAATATGAGCACTGGTGAAGGGATGGGCATTCGAGCATTGTATAACTGAGATTTAAACCTGAAAACTTTGTAACTTTGTAACTTTCCACAATAAAAAATTTAAAAAAAAAAAGCCACACATCTAATGTTAACAAAATTTTCTCTTCTACAACTTCTATTTTTTTCCTTTGTAGTTGATATACCCCGGAAGCAGAAAAACCACCTAATGTCCCAGTCTTCTCATAGGGACACTTTATTTCTTGTCAGAGAGCTAGGAATTAAAGATAGCTCTTGGACAAAAGGATACATATTATATAAACACACACTCCATGTATATAGGAAGAGAGAGAAAGAGACAGGTGAAGGTACAGAGAGAGAGAGAAAGAGAGAGAGAGAGAGAGGCCCTTCATCAAGGAACAGACATGGGGATAATGCTATACACAAGTAAGTCTGCATTTGTATGTTCATTGCAACACTGTTTACAATAACCAAAATCTGGAAAAAAACGGAGTGCCCCAAAACAGATGACTGCTTAAAGAAACTTAACGAGACAGACATAGAAAGATTGCACTCATCTGTGAAATATAAACTAGCAGAATGAAAGACATTCACCCAAGAGTAGTAGAGAAGGGAACACCAACTAAAGTGTAGTGGAGGATCCACTCGGGATGGGAGAGGCAGGTTGAAAGCAGACTATAGGTTGAACATGATAGCCACCCAGTACCTCCACTGCAAACCATAACACCCAAAAGGAGAGAGAGAACAATAAGGAATTCCCTGTCACAGTGTGTGGGGGGAGACAGCATGATGGGGGGATGGACCCTGGGATCATCGGTGGAGGAGAATGGGCACTGGTGAAGGGATGAGTGCTCGAGTATTGTATAACTATAACACAGGCACAAAACTCTATGTAACTGCACCCTCAGGGTGACTCATTAATAATAAATAAATAAATAAATAAATGAATAAATAAAATAAGAGAGATTACTCCAGATTACTAGGAGATCCCTTAAAGGCAGGATCCCATCCAGGGTGTGTTGCTTTCTTCTTTCCTCCACTTAAATAGATATAGTACATTTACTTCTAATATTTCCAGAAATGTCATTCTGTATGAATACAGTAAGAGATATATCAAACTTAAAGTTCGGTTCTTTCTGAGGGCTATATATTCCAGACCACATTCCTCAGGCCAGGTTAGTCTTCCTAACCCCAGCAGGGTCCTAAACTTATCCTTACTTTTGGATTGTCACAACTTTTCTCCATGACAATGCTCTCAACTTATAATTGAGTATTGTGGTACTTTGGCCTGGCCCATTTCAATGCCAGGGTAGCTCACTGCTTGCCCTGGGTCCATTCAGTTCTTCATAGAGACCCTGCTTTGGGGCTGGTAGGAACTAAGGGCAACTGAGTCGAGAAAGCAGATGCACAGAAGTAAATATTATTTGGAGTCAATCAACTCCCAAGTTACAAGAGCATAATATTAACTGTCTTCCTGTGTCCATACAGAAAGGACATTGCTTTGAGGTAAACTATGCAAATGACACAACTTACAATACAATTCAGTGTCCATAGAAGGATCTGATCTTACAAGCTAACAGAATCTGATTAGGGAAAATGTGATTAACTGGTTGAGAAGGAGGGTGCAGAGAAGAGTTTACAGATAAACAAAGGAATGGGAGTGAGCATTATGATGGGTGTAACCTTATAAACCTAAGTTCCCTGTGGCAAGGCTGAAAGGACAAACCCAATGTTATCCTACAGTACTCCTTTAACATAATATTTCTTTAAGGCCTTGGTCTTTCTGAAAATCTTTTTCTTACCAATATTGTTCTCATCAAAACTGTTATGGAGGGATTCAGATCCCTTTTGAAATTTTTTAAATTTCCTTGATGACAATATGTCTATTTAAACTTTTTATTTCCTCCTGACTGTTCTCGAAATTTTTAAGATCTAGAAAGATATCAATTTTCATAAGTTTATACAAATTATGGTAGCTTCAGTTCTAAATCATTAAATTATATCATAGGAAATTTGTTAGTAAATATACAAAATCTGTATATGTCTTTGTATAATATAGTCATTTTAACAATATTAATTATAATATATAAATGGTATTTTTTCATTTCCTTTTGCATTCTATGTAAGTAGTTGCTTGTTTTCCAATATTTACTTTATCTATCATTGTTAAGTTGGTTTCTAGGTGTTCTATTCAATGACAAAATTGCAAATGTAATAAATTTTTGTTTCTTTGGCATGTTAATTTGCATAAGTGAAACAGATTTTTCCATTAGTAAATATTTTCAATGTATTTTTATTTTAAATTATTCATGCATTTGTTTTAGCAATGAATTTACATAATTGACACAAGAATTATAGAAATTGAGCCAATATAAATAGGTTCAGTGCTGCTACATCAACCCCTCCACCAGCTGAGTCTCTCTACCTTTATTCAATGATCCTTTCTCCTTTCCAAACATCTTTAAACTACAGCTCTGTTGAGTATATTGCAATGATTATGCGAGAGTTATTATAGATAGATAAATAAATAGCAGTTTATGCTTTCTTATTATTTATTGATAAATAACTAATCCCCAGACTAATGAACTCTGATGTCAGAGTAATGTGAGAAAGCTGAAGCATAGGACACAGTGCTAAGACCCAGCATTTGAGACTGATGCACTAAAGATAGTCTCAGGTTAAGAATCTTGATTCTTAAGAATCTTGAATAACATATTCTTGATCTTGTTGTTTTAATCTATTTGGTTTGATATTCTTTGGGCCTCTTGAATTTGTGCAGAAGCCTCCCTCAAAAGATTGTAGAAGCTCTAAGCGATGATCCCTTACCACCAGTCTTCTTTGTTCTGCCATTGTTCTTCTTCTCCTGTCTTTTTCTTCTATTTCTGTCATTTCTATAGTTCAAAGCTTCTTTCTCTTGCTGTAGTCTATTAGGTATATTATACTCTCTTCTATTATTTTATTTCTCTTTTATCTTGCCAATTCATTTTGTTTTATAAGTTGTATTTCGTCTTCAAAATTGCTTATATGTTTCCACTCATTCTGAATTCTGTTGCTGTGACTTGGTGCTGTATTCCTTAGTTTCTTCAATCTTTTATGTATGGATATTTTCAGCTATCAGTTTGTAGAGGTCTGGTATGGTCATGTACTATGCGTTTGTGATATATATTTAAACTACAGAGCTAACGATACTTTAATGATAATATCAAAACTACAATAATCAAGATTAAAAAATATGCCAGCCAAGGAGGCAGATTGGAGGGTAAGAGGGAACTGAAGGATATTGGTGGGGGGAAGTGGGACTGGTGGTGGGTGAGATTGGTGTTGCAGCATTGCACTACTGAAACTCAAATGTCATTGACTATGTAAATAAAATTGCCCAATTATTCAATTACAATTATTTGTAAAGAATGTAAACATAACAGGAAGTTATATTTCCAGACATTATGCACAGAAAAACACCTTCAGCCTCTCTCTCTCAAGGCTTGGCTGGACATTGCCATCTTGCTTTCCTAAAATTCCTACTATATGCAAAAGACCACTTTCCAGATGTGATTGCAACTTTTATACAATTGTAGCTGTCAGATACTGTCATTGTTACTGTCATCCCATTGCTAATTGATTTGCTCGAGCAGGCACCAGTAACGTCTCCATTGTGCTACTTGTTGTTACTGTTTTTGGCATATTGAATACGCCACAGGGAGCTTGCCAGGCTCTGCATGTGGGCGAGATGCTCTCAGTAGCTTGCCGGGCTCTCTGAGAGGGGCGGAGGAATCAAACCCGGGTCGACCGCATGCAAGGCGAATGCCTTACCTGCTGCGCTATCGCTCCAGCTCAACTGTCAGATACAGATGCCAAAAAAGAAGCTAAAAAATACTTTCAAATTATGTCTCTATTTCCAGAGTTTACTTTTCTCTGCTATAGATGAATATACCAGAGCACTTTTTTTTTCCTTCCTGCTCTTTGTTTTGAGAGGCCATGAGCATCTGATGTCAAGGCTTACTCCTGGCTCTGTGCTCAGAAATCACTCCATATGGTCCTCAGGGGACTATATCTTGTGCCAGAAATCAAATCCTGATTGGCCTCTTGAAAGTCTTGACCTACTGTACCATTTCTCCAGGCCTAAACACTAGCCTTTCAGGAGCCAGGAGCGGTTAAATGTTAAAAAAAAAAAAAAAAACTGTCAATACCAGACTGTACCTCAAACCTAGAACTGTGAGATATAAAAATGCATGACTCTCAACAGAAACTGCTTTCAGTACAGCCTCCTCCTTTCAACAGTTTCTTCTTGTCTTTGAGCAATAAAGTAACTCTTGTTCACTTCCATCTATTTAAGTAATCATGATGATGATGAAGGAAAGTAGAACAGTTCTCTGGATTTTTCAATAACATTAAACTTTAGTCTCATCTTACACATACATATGCATATAAACACGATATTCAAAATATTAGATGTATAAAGTCAATCATTTGTTTATATATTACTCATCCCAATAATATTTGTAATAGACTCAAAGTATGACAGGATCCAAACTAGTTTAAATAATACATAGCTCTTGCTTACTTCATTTTTCTAACTTTTTCTTTTAAGTTTTATTAAGACACTAGAATTTACTAAGTTGTCTGTAGGATAACATAGAGTTTGTCCTTTTAGCCTTGCAACAAGGAACTTAATTTACCTTAAAGCAATGTTTATTCTGTATGGGCACAGGAAGACAGTTAATATTATGATTTGTAACTTGGGAGCTTATTGACTCCAATAATATTTACTCCTGGGCATCTGCTTTCTCAACTCAGCTGCCATTAGTTCCTAGCACCCCAAAAGCAGGGTCCTGACGAGGCACGGAATGGACCCAGGGCAAGCTGTGAGCTACCCTGGCATTGAAATGGGCCAGGCCAAAGTGCCACAATGCTCAACTATAAATTGAGAGCATGGTCATAGACAAATGCTGTCATGATCCAAAAGTAATGACGAGACTAGGACTGAGGATAGGAAGACTAACCTGGCCTGAGGACTGGATATATATAGTGAATATATAGTGGAATATAGAGGTATATATAATGAATGTCCTCAGGAAGAACCAAATTTTAATTCTGATATATCTCTTACTGTGCTCATACAGAATGACATTGCTAGAAATATTAGAAGTAAATTTACTGTAAACATTTTGGGATTACTAGTTGAGGAAGGAAGAAAGGGACACACCCTGACATACCCTTGTATGTATGGGACCCCACCCTTGAGCAGATCTCCTAGTAATCTGGAGTAATCTCCTTAGATGAGATTCTTGTTAATCTCCTGGAGTAATGGTCTTCCCCTTCTTTGTTGATTTGTTAATGTTCAACCCACCTTTGTGTTACCGCCCTATGTGATTGCTATATAAACTAAGACTGTCAATGAAGCAGGCAGAAGATACAGAGAAGACACAGAGCACAAGGAGGAGCCATCCCAATCTGGTCCATACAGTGGCTCGAGAACACCGAATGTGAGTGGTGCTCGAGAGAGAAAACTGCCCCAAAAGCCCACAAACAACAACAGAAGACAACACACAGATCACATCTCCCCCTTCCCCACATGTGCATCTTTGTAATTTTTTACAGCTGTCCATAACAGAGTTGTTTCATGTATGCAGTGTCCTGACATCCATCACTAATGTCCCTTTCCTTCTACCTCAGGTTCCTTCTCACTCCCAACCTGCCCCTTTGGCAAGCATTTAACAAATTTATTACATATTACTTGCTCTAACAAAACTTAAAGGAACGGCAAATGTAATTATCAGGAAAATAAATCAATAAAAGTCGATTTATAAATATTGATTACAATATGACTCTAACTATTGTAAATAAAGAAATTTGAATAATTTAATACATTATATACTACCTATTCTTATTTACATAATTAAGTTTTCAACTCTGGCATCTAAAATATATTGCATTAAATTAATTTCATGCTTGGATCTTACTATGGTAATTATCATGACTTCCTGTCAGAAATAGAGGTTCTAAAATCATTCTGCACTGATATATTTTATAGTTTCCATGAAACAGACAAACCCACAAACATAAAATTTAATAAGTTAAAAATAATTAATAAAATTTAAATGGTGAAACCTGAACAATCTATACAAGTACAAAATGATTTATCCTTAGAAAGGAACTACTGGTTTTATCACTTGTATCACTTGTAGTCCCTTTGATGTTCGATTTGCTCAAGCAGGCGCCAGTAACGTCTCCATTTGTCCCTATCTTGTGCCAGTGCAGCCCAATGATATCTGCTTGCTCCAGGAACAGGAAGAGCCTCAAATCGTTCATTCAGGGATTTGACGAAGAAATCTGATGTCCCGTGGAATCCAGCCAGTAAAGCTCTTGTCCAGCGGTAGTCTCTGAATCGCATTACATGACCGGCCCATCTGATTTTTGATGCCTTGGCAAATGAGACAGCATCCCTGATTCTTGACTATCAATAGAGGTCAGAACTCCGGATGCCTTCTCTTACTTGAGTGAGACGTGACACTCCTAGCATAGTTTTTCAATTCCTCTTTGGGATACCCTAATAGCATTCCCATCCTGTTTGCATAGGGCCCAGGTCTCTGAGGCATATGTTAGTGCAGGAAGAACGGTGGAATTGAAAAGATGTGCCCAAAGTCAGAGGTTCTTCGTTCTCTTAACCACTTCTTCGACACTCTTGAAGGCATGTCACGTTGCTCTCTTCCTCCTGTGCAGTTGTGGCACCAAGTTGTTCCTCATGTTGATTTCTCGACTCACGTACACATAACTGCTGCATTCAGAGATGTTTGTTCCATTGAGAGCAAATGGAGCTTCAGGGACCAGTTCATTTTTCATGAACATCGTATTGTTGAGATTCAGCTGCAATCCGACCTTTCCACACTTGTGGTTGAAGTCGGGCAGCATTTGTGCCACTTGGTTAATGTTTGGTGTTATGAGAACGATGTCATCAGCGAAGCAGAGGTGGTGTAATTGCCGATCGTCTATCTTCACTCCCATTCCTTCCCATTCCAGTTGTCTCATGATGTTCTCAAGGGTGGCACTGAAGAGTTTCAGTGAATTGGTATCACCCTGCCACACCATTCTCTTTACATCAATGATCACTTCCTTGTAGAATGGTGAGATCCTAGTGGTGAATCCACAATACAGCTTACGGAGGATTTTGATATACTGAGTTTGAGCGCCCTGTTTGGCTAGGGCTTCGATGACTGCTTCCGTCTCAACAGAATCGAAGGCCTTCTTTAAGTCGATGAACGTCAGACAGAGAGGCATCTTGAACTCTCTAAAAACTTCAATGAGTTTGGTCACTGTGTGGATATGGTCTATCATGCTGAATCCCCTTCAGAACCCGGCTTGCTCTCATGGTTGTCCTTCGTCTAGTGTTCTGCCTAATCTATTCAGGATGACACGAGTGAACAACTTGTAGACAACAGACAGCAGGTAGGATGTCTGCCTACCACTTCCAGCCACTGCCACGCTCCAGGCCACTCTCCAGACATTTGGGCCGAACCTCACGCACAAGTGAAGCCCCGCAGAACCAGGTAAGCAGAACTTTGCGACCTTGAAGTAAAAGAAATACTAAGGGAAAAGTTCAGAGTCATATAAGCTCACCTCATACTTTTTTTGAAAAAAGCTCAAGACAATAACCACATTTCAAAGTGTAAGGCCAAAGATAATAATGAATTAGAGCAGAAATCAGTGGTACATAATACAAGAAAATGGGCTGGAGAGGTAGTATAGCAGTTAGTTCATTTTCCTGCATGCAGCTGGCCAAGGCTAAAACCTTGACCTCCTGTGTTATCCTCTGACTTGCCAAAAGTGATATCTGTGTGCAGAGCAAGAAATCACCTTTTAACACCACTTGCTGTGACCACCAAGTGAACAAAATCCATGAAAAGAGAAAACAACATAAAGTATCTTCAAAAGCAGGAGTTGGTTCTTTTTAAAAATAAATGGGATCAACAAATTCTTAGACCCACAAAGAAATAAGAGTAATAAACCTCAAGTAAATAGGATCAGAGATGGAATGGGAGAAAATACAATAGTCACTTGAGACATACAAAAAATCATAGGAGATTTATATGAACAACTTTATACCAATAAGTTTGAAAGCCTAAAGGAAAAGGTAACTATTAAAAACATACAATGTCCCAAAGACTGAACTCTTGGAGGAAACAGAAACTCATGAAATGGGTTAACAGACATCAGGGCTTCAGTTATCCCAATGATTTGAGTGAGGGGTGTAGCTATATAGCCAAACCACGGATTCAACTGGAAACACAGATGAAACTTAAGTGGCCACTACTGAAATTCTGTAATGTGCCTGTCAAGTTGACAGGCAGTTGGTGCAGTGGAGACTAGGGTACTGTAGTACTGTTTTCCTGTTGTTCATCGATTTGCTAGAGTGGGCACCAGGAACATCTCCATTATGAGACTTCTTGTTACTGTTTTTGGCATATTGAATATGCCACGAGTAGCTTGCCAGACTCTGCCATGCGGGCGGGATACACTCAGTAGCTTGCCAGGCTTTATGAGAGGGATGGAGGAATCGAACTCAGGTGGGTCATGTGCAAGGCAAACGTCCTACCTGATATTGGAAACACTGGTGGAGGAAAGCTGACACCGGTAGAGGGATTGGAGTTGAATTATTGTGTGCCTAAAATGCAACTATAACTAACTTTGTGAATCATGGCTATTTAACAAAGACAACAAGAATATTCAAACCTCAAAAAAACAAAAAGAGTATAAATTGTAATTTAAAATCTCAGTAATAACAGTAGCATGACAAGTAAAATGCTATTTACCTATGAAAGAGTATTTAAAATTCTTCCTCCAAGAAAAAGTGCCCAGGTTCAAGTGCATTCACCGTGGAGTTCTATCAAAGCTTCAAAGACTATTTAATACACATACTCATCAATCTCAGCCAAAACATTGAGGAAACAGAAATTCTTTCTTATCAAACCAGTTAGCCTAATGCTAAAAAGAGACATTAATAAAATAAAAATTAGAGAAAATACATCTGATAAACGTTGATATAAAAGTGCTCAACAAGGTACTAGCAAACTGAATCCAACACTGCACAAAAATGAATTACACATCATGATAAGTGAAGTTCAATACAATGATGCAAGGGTGGTCCAATATGTTCATTTTAGTGAATCTAATACACCATATCAACAAAAGGGATATTAAAGATTATATGATTATATCGACTGATTCAGAGAAGGCTTTTTTACAATATTCTATACTGATTCATCATTAAAGTACCCAAATAAAATGAATAAAATGGACAAATCTCAAGATAGTAATGATCACCTACAACAAACACACTGCCAACATAACATATAATTATGCAAAACTGAAAGTATTCCTCTTGATATCAGACACAAGGCTAGGGTGTCCACTTTTACTGCTCTTATTTAATATAAATTTTGAGTACTAGACCACATTAATTAAACCATGAAAATATATCAATGGAACAGAAATTGGAAAAGAAAAACAAAATTATTACTAGCTGCAGCTGATATGATAGCATATATTGAAAACCCTTAAGACTGCCAAATTTCAGAACTCTCCTTGAAATTGAAGCCAAAAGCACCTTTAACAATGAAAACTGACCATGCAAGTGGAAGCCAACATAAACAAATGAGACTACATCAAACTAAGAAGCTTCTGCACCTCAAAAGAAACAGTGACCAAAATTCAGAAAGAACCCACAGAATGGGAAAGAATATTTACCCAGTACCCATCTGATAAGGAATTAATATCCAGAATTTGCAAGACACTAGTAGAATTGTACAAGAAAAAAGCCTCCAACCCCATCAAAAATGGGGAGAAGAAATGACAGAAGTTTCCTCAAAAAAGTAATACAAATGGCCAAAAGGAACATGAAAAAATGCTCCACATCTCTAGTCATCAGGGAGATGCAAATCAAAGCAATGAGATATCATCTCACACCACAGAGAGTGGCACACATTCAAAAGAACAAAAGCAATCAATGCTGACGTGGATATGGGGATAAAAAATCGCTCTTTTACTGTTGGTGGGAATGCCCACTAGTCCAGCCTTTCTGGGAAACAGTATGGACAGTCCTTCAAAAACTAGAAATTGAGCTTCCATATGACCCCGCAGTACCATTTCTCGGAATATACCCTGAGGATGCAAAAAAAGAACAGTAGAAATAACATCTGTACCTATATGTTCATATGCACATAGTACTGCAGCACTGTTCACAATAGCCAAAATCTGGAAACAGTCCAAGTGCCCTAGAACAGATGACTAGTTAAGGAAAATTTGGTACATCTACACAATGGAATATTACACAGTAGTATTACTGGGAGTAATACTATAATCCAGTATTACTAGGAGAGATGAAGTCATGAAATTTGCTTATAAATGGACAGACATGGAGAGTATCATGCGGAGTGAAATGAGTCAGAAAGAGAGGGACAGACATAGAAGGACTGCACTCATTTGTGGAGTATAGAATGACATCACATGAGGATGACATCCAAGGACAGTAGATACAAGGGCCAAGAGGATTGCCCCATAGCTGGAAGACTGCTTCATGATGGAGGGGAGAAGGCAGATGGAATAGAGAAGGGATCACTAAGAAAATGATGGCTGGAGGAACCATTTCGGATGGGAGATGCATGCCGAAAGTAGATAATGAACCAAACATGATGACCGCTCAGTATCTGTATTGCAAACCATAATGCCCAAAAGTAGAGAGAGAGTACGGGGAATATTGTCTGCCATGGAGGCAGGGGGAGGGTGGGAAAAGGGAGGTATACCGGGGATATTTGTCGTATGGAATGTGCACTGGTGGAAGGATGGGTGTTTGATCATTGTGAGATTGTAACCCAAACGTGAAAGCTTGTAACTATCTCATGGTGATTCAATATAATTAAAAAAAAAAGACTGCCAATTTTTTTAGAAAAAGCAAATAAATACAGTAAAGTAACACTGTAGCACTGTCACAATAAAGTATAGTTTAAAATATTAGTACACAAGAATATGTCCCTGTTTGTATATGGTACAAATGATACAAATAATATTTTAGATAATGAACTAGAATAAAATAATTTCCAAAAATATGTATTTAAAACTCTTGCCCCAAACCACCAAAGAACTAGGAACCAATATACCAATGTAGGTGAAAGACATACAGTGAAAACTTTAAATTGGTGCAAAAAGAAATAAAGACATACAAAATAATGGAAAGATATTCCCTGTTCATATATTAGAAGAATTAACACCATCAAAATATCCTTCCTATCAAAACCATTATGCAGATTTAGTACAATATACATAAAATTTCAGTTAATTCTTCAAAAGTTGGAAGGAACTTTACCAAAATTTGTGTGGAACCCCAAAACCAGTCAAAAGAATCAGAAAAATTATGAGGAAAAGAGATGAGATGGTAGGCAATGCATTTTCCAAATTTGAATTATAATATAAAGTTATAATCAAGTGACTTAGTGCTGAAATAACAATATTTAAAGCCAGATGCAAATGAAGCAGAAATGATAGTTCTGAGTTAAACCCCAAGATTTATAGTTTATTGAAAATGGCAAAGCAGCTAAGTAGATGAATTGGAGCATACAATGTATTTTTCACAAATGGGGCTGGAGAACTGAATAACCACATATAAAAAATAATATTGGACCCTAATTTAACCCATTCATAAAAGTAAACCCAGATTTAAAATCTCAAGATTAGACCACAATCCATAAAACCGACTGAAGAAAGCAGACAGAGCCCGTAAGAGAAATGAACCTCAGTGGTGACTTCAATGAGAACACCACAGAGGCAAAAAAGACAACAACAATATAGAAAATGGGAACAAATTAACTTAAAAACAAGCTTCTGCATATCAAACTAAAATAAAAATCATCCAGTAAAGGCCTATTATTCAGAATTCATAAATTCCCCAAAAGCTCAACAATAGCAAAATAACCAACAATCCTCTCCAAAAATGGGTCAAGAAGACAAACAGAAGCCAATATGAATATTAAAATTGTTTATTGTCAGTTATGATTAAAGGAGTGTCAATCAAAATAACAATGACATAGCATCTCATACAAGTGTGAATGGTGTGTGTCATTAAGTTTGGAAAACAGATGGTACCAGCAGGGTTGTGATGAGAACAGAACTGTCATTAACTGGATTATGCGGGTGTCAGTTGGTTCATCCTCTCCCAAAGAAAATATGCAGATATCTCAAAGAAATAAGAATATAACTTTCCATACTACTCAGTGATGCTATTTCTAAAAATTTACACGCAAAAAAAAAACCAACTTAGTTCAAAAGAATACAGCACACATATGTTAATTGCAGCACTTAGTTAATTAGACAAGATGTTGAGTGAGACTACCAAAATGCCCAATTATGGATGAACAGTTAAGATGCTGTGACACTATGTGTGTATATATATATGGTATATCTATATATACACACATATATATAATGTCATATGTATGTATATATATATATTATGCATCAGTAAGAACTAACAAAATCATGTAATGTGCCATTGGAACTAAAAGTTTCCATACTAAGTGAAGTGGTCATAAGGATAGAGAATGATACACAATTTTATCTCTCATATATGGTATTTATAGAAATATGGTAAGGCAGTAAGGGAGTAAAGAAATGGTAAGGTGAATAGAACTGGAGGGTTGACCCACAGAACAGAGTTTGTCAGAGGGGTTAGTATGAAAGGGAGAATCCTTATAAACCTTGGCAGAGGTTAGTGGGTGTTCTGATGGTATGTACGGTGTTGATATATGTATGAAATCGTCATTAACTATTTTAAATAATAGTGACTCAATAAAGATTTATAAACAAAATAAAATAATAACATTCTAATAAAATAGCATATTAATTATTATACTTATATTAATAAATATAATAAACAAAAATATTTGACTTGGTCTAGTCCTAAGTAGAAAACTATCTTTTTGTACTAAAATAATCTTTCATAGCAATTAATGTCTTTCCAAAACCAAAATCGTTTTTGATAATTAAAAATATGTTTACAAAATTGAGGGTATGTACTCAATGAACATTCAATCCACATAGCAATCCATTCTTCAATACTACCAATTTAAGCTGTCTGGAATATAATTGTTGTTTTTATAAATAAAATATGAATAGAATTTTATCATTATTTTTTAACACCAAACCTCAAATTATATTTGTTTTGGCAAACTGACCTATATCTCAATTGTGAGGGTTTCTTAATTTTCTCTAGTTCTTTTTTGACACAATACTTATTTCTGTGTAGTTTGCTGAAGCTAATGATTAATGTATTCAAATTTAATGCATTCTAGCAAGCCATAAGAGTGCATAAATTTAACAGGGCATAATCAAAATTATGCACATTGTTTTGTATAAAATCATATGCTTGGAATTAGAAAGTGCAAGACCAATACTCTTTAAAATACAGTAAAATACTGGTAAGAGAGCATTACCATATCTTGTTAACGAAAATTATTAGTAATCATTTTGAAGGCAGTTTTATATCTTATCTACAATTTAACAGCTAATTAGCTTATAATCTTTTACTGGCATTATAAAGGATTCTTTACCAAAGCATTGAAATCTCAGTAACCTGAAGAAACTTTAATAATGCAGTTTGTGGACTTGAGAGGTAGGACAAGTTTGATGTCTGGCACCACATATGGCCCTCTCAGAACCACAAGGAATAATCCCTGAAAGCAGAGCCAGGAGTAAGCCCTGAGCATCTTTGGGGTTGACCCAACAACAAATAAATCCTTTTGAACATTATAAAATCCAATCTTTAATCTAACCTTTTGGCATAGTTTAGTCTATTTTTGGTTTGTTGGATATCCATGAAAGTTATAAAGTTATTCGTGATTGAGTTTCAGGTGTACAATGGTTCAACACCAATCCTTCATACATGTCCATTTCTCTCCACTAATATCCCCAACTTCCCTTCTTCTCCCAACCTCCCTCTACATAAGATACTTTTCTTTTCGTCACTCTGGTTTGAAATAATGTTACTGAAAGGGGATTATGCATATCACTTTATCTACTTTATTATCCAGTCCTTTTCCAGAGTGATCACTTCTCTCTATCATTGTCCTAGTGGTTTCTTCACTGAGCTAACTGCGCTACCCCATTGTGGAAATATCTACTAAGGAAACGTTCTTCTGGCCCATATTTCTGTTGTCTTTGTTATTATTCTACTATTGTTTCCTTAAAAGTCACAAATAAGTGCCATAATTTTATCTGTCCCTTTCCCTCTGATTCATTTCACTCAGCATGATACTTTTCATATCCATCAAATCAGCAAAATTAGTGACTTAATTTTTTCTCTAACAGCTCTGTAATATACTATTGTGTAAATGTACCATGACTTACAATGACAGCGTACAGAGGACAATTATTTGCCCAACACTCATCTGATAAAGAAGTTAATATCTGAGATATATGAAGCACTGGTTGAACTTTCCAGAAAAAAATAATCATCCAACCCCATCAGAAAATGGAAAGAAGCTATGAACAGAAATTTCCTCACAAAAAGAATGCAAACAGCTGAAAGATACATAAAACTTGATATATCACTAATCATCAAGAAAATGTGAATCAAAAGAACAGGCTATCACCAGATCAGATAATGTGGCATTCATCAAAAAGACAGAAACTCAAAAAAATCAAAAACTCCCAAATGAATCTTGGAAGAAAGCAGCATGCCACAGAAATGTCTCCCCACCTTGCGCCAGGTTGAGATCACCAGGGCACCTCGGATGGGGGCAGGTGTGTCCCTCCAACTGCCTCAAATGAACCCTGGAAGCCAAAAACCTAATTTCTGCCACTCTCAACCTTCACAGGTTTGTCCCAAGCCCCCCATGCCTGAGAATGAATCTGCTGAAAAGCCCAGGTATGCAGGAATAGTGACTGAGAACTCCAGACTTCACGGATTCAGGGATGGATGACCTCCCCTATCTTCCTGCCCTTCAGGATTCCTGGCACTCATGCCCAAGAACTGCTTCTGGGCACCATTTAAGCGCATTAACAACCATGATCCAGAGACTCACAAATGAATCTCAAAAGAGAGCAACACATTGCAGAGATGCCTCCAGACCCCAGTTATTTAAAATTTTAGAATTCCAGTAATGCATTGCCGCAAAGTTGCCATGTAACCTCTCATGCTATTCATAACAAGCAATGCAAAATAAATTATTTAGCATATGCTTCTGGAGCAGGCTTGAATAGTGGTGAGAAAATTAGAAATAATGGTGGTAGAAAGGTGTAATAGTGGTGGGATTGGTGTTGAAATATTGAATGTAATCAATTATTGTGAACAACTTTATGAAAATAAGATTGAAAAATTAAAAAACAAAGAACAATAATAACCATTATTGGCAAGGATGTGGGGGAAAAGAGAACCATCATTTGCTTGTGAAAAAGTCACCTGGTCCAGCCCTTTTGGAAAACACTGTGGACATTTCATTAAAAAATATAGGAATTAAGCTTTATATGACCCAGCAATTCCACTATGGGAATATACCAAAGCGCAAAAGAGAAAAGATGTCTGCATTCCTTTGTTCATTAAAGCACATCAAAATAGACAAAATAAGAAAATTAACTAAATGCCCCAAAACTGACAAATGGATTTTTAGTCTATTCTTATTAGCGTTAGGACGGAATAATCAAATACGCTAGGATATTTCTATCACAACACAAAACAAAATATGATGCATAGTTTTTTTACAAATAAAATATTAAGTACATTTTAGACTTTTTCTGCTATCTTTGAAATCATCCCATAATTTAGAAATAATCTTCACTATCACTATCACTAGCAAACTGCTGATCATCAATTTGCTCGAGCAGACCCCGTAACATCTCCAATCGTCCTAGCCCTGAGATTTTAGCAGCCTCTCTTTACTCATCGTTCCCAACAGTGCCACATTAGAGGCTTTTCCAGGGTCAGGAGAATAAGACCCATCATTGCTACTGTATTTGGCATATGAATATGCCACGGGGAGCTTTCCAGGCTTTCCTGTGTGGGCAGTAAACTCTCGGTAGCTTGCCAGGTTCTCTGAGAGGGAGAACTAGGCTATAAGATGTCAGAAGCATCCGGGAGCTTGGTTTTATAGTCTTTGGATGTTGGCCGTTGATGGGATTACACTGTGCCGGGGGTAGTTGTGGGTGTGACTGCCTCACTACTGGAAAATGGGGGATCTGGGCTAAAGAGGCCCAGTCCGATCTGAGCAGGCTTGGAGATCTCGGTCCCGGGTCCTGCACACCTGGGTTCCTCTGCCGGTTCCTTCATGCATGAGGCTCATCCAAGCCTGTGGAGAATGACCTTGAGCATGACTGTGGCTGGGCTCTGCTTGGGGCCGGGAGGGAGAATCAACCCACCCTCTCTGAGGGCCTCTGGTGAAGACAGCCAGGCATGGGGGTAAGAGACCCTGATTCCTCCTCAGAAATAATCTTATCATTAGAAATTAGATCTCTAATGTGGAATGTCTACCTTGGGGTGTCTTAATGTATATATATTTTTAGTTTCCCTGGGCTAAAAATGAAATCAGAAACCCTAATTTAGAACACTTTGAATCTTTTTAATTTTTTTGCATCAGTTACAGAAATACATTAAGATTATAAATTCTTATTTTAAAGAGGATAAATTGTTGGAAACAAATAAAATCACCAAACAGAGGAGAGAATATATTTGTTCACAATATACTCAATAAGTTAATATTGTTGGTATTAAAAATATTAAAATAATTGCTTAAACTGCACAAAAATTAGTCAGATTGGGTTCAGGATGATAGTATAGGTGTTGGGACATATGTAAAATTTGATCTTTGACCCCTGAACATTAGTGCATATAATCCTGGAGGTCATTGATTATCACAGAATATGGCCTTGGAGATTTTGAGCACTGCCAGGGTTAGCCTGGTAGTCCTCAATATGTGGAGTCAAACAGCATCCTGTGTTTTGGTCCTAGCATGGAAACGACTAATGCAGTTTTCTGCATTGCTGGAAATAAGACCTGATCCTGATGAGCACTATTGGAGCTCCCTATATGCACTTAGAAAAAGAAGTCTGACTAAAAGGTAAGGAGATGATTTTCCCTGACAATGACTTGCAGATGATCAATGTTCACAAAATTTATTATTTAAAAAAATATAATCAAATTAGCAATGAAAATGTCTATTATCCAAAGGGAAAATGTTGGGGGCCGGAACCTTGGGAAAGAGAACTTGGCCGTTCCCTAAACAAAGACTAGCCACCAGGGTATTATGAAAATATATGCGTCACAAGATAATAGCTGAACTGTTACAGAGACAGACATCCTGTGCTAGGACAGACAAATCATGCCCCGGCCCGTCATGTCCCCTTACGCAAATACCCCTCGTGACCCCCTCCGGACCCCTAGTCCAGCCTGCCCTACAGCCTATATATTTTGTGCTTCTGCCTTCAATAAACGAGACCTTGACAACAGTTCCTTGCTTGGTCTCCCTTTTCTTTCTCGCCCTTGCTATTTCAGGTAGCGCCTCTTCAGACCCTGGAATAACTTGGTCCCGCGGGACGGGACAGGAAAAAAATAACATGTGTCGGGGAAGATACAAAGAGAAGAGAAGATACACTATTAAAAAATATATATATTTCCGAGGGCTGGAGTAGGCCATTTGCCTTCCATGCAGAAGACCCAAATTCAATTCCTAGCATCCCTTATGGTCCTCTGGGCATCACCAGGAGTAATTTCTGAGTGCAGAGCCAGGAGTAACCCATGTGTATTGTCAGGCGTGACCCAAAAAAGCAAAAAAATAAACCCACCAAAACAACAACAAAAAATATGTATTTCAGTTACTTCAGTGGAAAATACTTTCTCAGCTTATTTTTAAAAGTAATTAGTTACATTCCTGCTTATCTACTTCCTAAATATATATATATATATACATATGTATGTATATATAATCAAATGCACCAATTCAGAAAAATATGTGCACTTTCTATTTGTCACAATGATATTTTAAATAGCCATCATTTGAATACAACTTAAGTACCCATAGACATTAAATATGTGGTGACATATTGCAATGGAAGGAATTAGACTCTGAGAGAAGTGAAATGTAATTTGTCAGAACATCGCAGAATTTAGAAGGTATCATGCTTAATGAAATTAGATACAAGGAGATAGACAAAACCTGAATTCATTTAGTTTAATTTATAGTATCACTGTATCACTGTCATATCATTGTTCATTGATTTACTCGCAAGGCACCAGTACACCAGTAACGTCTCTATTACACTCAGCCCTGAGATTTTTGCAGCCTCTCCTTAGTCGTCTTTCCCAAGGACTGGAGGCTCTTTCAGTTTCAGGGGAATGAGACCTATCGTTACTGCTTTTGGCATATCGAATACGCCATGGGTAGCTTGCCAGGCTCTGCTGTGCGGGCAGGATAATCTGGGTAGCTTGCCCAACTCTCCGAGAGGTATGTACATATCTTTTACTGTATTTGGGCTATAACAATAGACTTGTCAGGTTCTCCAAGAGGGAGAACAAGGCTGTTAGATGTCTCTCGGTCACAAAGCAACTGCGCTTCTGAGAACTTGATTTTACAGTCTCTGGATATTGGCTGTTGATGGGATTATGTGGCCCTGGGGGCAGTTTGTGGATGTGGCTGCCAAACTACTGGAAAATGGGGGTCTAGGTGGAGAAGGCCCAGTCCCAATCTGAGCAGGCTTGGGGATCACAGCCCGCCCCAAATCCCTCACACCTGGGTTCCTCTGCCAGTCCCTTCATGTGTGAGGCTTGTCTGAACGTGTGGAGAGTGGCCTTGAGCATGGCTGTGGCTGGGTTCCAGAGGTCTTCAATTTATAGTACATTATAAACTTCAATTTATAGTACATTGAGTAAAAAAACAAATGAATTAATAAATAAGAACAAAAAACCCTTTGAATGGACAGCCACTTGTAGCTTTTCAATGAGGGGGTACTAAGTCAATTGAGTAAAGGAGGTCACTTGTATGATAAAGGATAGAATTGTGAGTGGTAAATATAAATTAAAATTTACACAATTTAATGTTTGTTTTGGGGTCATATAGGGAAGTACTTAGGGATTTCCCCTCCCTCCAAGTTAAAAGATCACTCCAGGTCATACTCAGAGAACCACATGTGATGGAATGATTGAATTGAGTTTGATTCAATGCAATATAAGAGCCTTAGTTTCTATGTATCTCTTTGATCCCCCATTAGATTTTTAGTAATAGATAATTAAAACCTACATAATGCATAATACAATGACAGTTCAGTAAAATTAAATAATAAAAGTTAAATAGTATAAATATTCCTATAACTCTAGATATAGGGAGGTCATATACTAGTGTTGATCAACTCCTACTGTTATTAAATATACATTGCATACCATGTGTGATTTGTTTTAGCCTGTCTATACATTTTTACTTTATTAAAATTTTAGGCACCATGATTTAAAATACCACTTACAATAGCTTACAAAGCTTACAGTATTTTAACACCAGAAGCTCTGCAAGACATTTTCATTTCTTGCATTCTTTGTTATCTTAGTTTCTATTGTATCTGAGTGATGTTTGTGACAACGTGGCAATACAGCATTCTGTGGTCCTAGATCTAACTCCAGCTCTCAGAAAAAGGAAAACATTGTAATTCAGCTACATCTTTCCAATGGTGAAATAATTGTCAAATATGAAAACTGGTAGCTAATATTTAGTTTCATTCCACTTTGTAGAGTATCAGAAAAGACAGTTTTAAAAGAGACCAGGTGGATCAAGAGAGATGCATGTTTGTTTGAATCCCATCAGAGTTCAATTAGAAAGTAGAAAATTTATAGTGTATCATTATCTGGTTCCCAGGAACCCCTACTATAGGATATCTGATGAATATTTCTGTGAACAGTAAATGGTCTTTTGAGGGTCATCTGAAAATGTAAAGCACAATGGCATCAGAGCAGGAGTTGCAACTGTGGTGGATGATGGTGCTCATATCCACCCACTGTTCAAGGTCTGGCTGTCGGCCAACTTGGATGCAGACCACTCAAAGTCACTGGGAAGAAACATTGTTCTGTCACTCAGGCCCTACCATTTCTCACTTAATGCTCATTTATAATGTCCTTGATCAATTAATGCTAGTTTATAATGCCATTGTGAGATATAACAATTTCCACAAATTTTCTTTTACTAAACTAACTTTTGATAATCCCGTCTGTCATTTTGTTGTAATGGCCATATTAAGTAAATGATTTTGTGCCTGCTAAGGGGACAGGCTTGTGGGGGTGGGACACAGGATGGGTACTTGAACATTGATGGCAGGAAGATCACACTGGTGGTGAGATTGGTGTTGGACCATCAAATGCCTGAAAACAACTGTATTATGAGCAACTTTATAAATCACATGGTTCAGATAAGATTTAAAAATAAATCTGTGGAATTTAGCTGCAGCAGTACTTAGGTTTATAGTAATCCAAATTTAGTATGTAGCTGTATTGTAATAGTTCAATCTTAGGGAACAGCCACACATTTAATCGTGCATCTAAACCAACTCTAAGAGTATCCATTGCCCTGGCAGAAAACCACACATTTCCTTTAGGTTAGAATCACTCTCACTGGTGTCTAGGGATTACTACTGGTCAGTGGGACTCAGAGAGCCATATAGTGTGTCAGTGATCAAACCTGGGTAAGCCATGTGCAAGGCAAGTGCCCTACTCGCTGTACTATAGAATGAAGGAGGTGGTGGGGTAGGGAAGTGGAAACGGATGAAGGGTTTGGTGTTGTAAAATTGATGTCCGAAACCTAATCATGTATAAGATTGTAATTTCACGGTTACTAAAATAGTCAATTTATAAAAAGAAATAAGTACTTCATACACTTTGCTTCTGAGAGATAGAAAAGCAGGGGAAATGATTGCTTTGTATTCGGTTACCTTGGCTCAGTCCCTGGTTCCAGATTTGGTCAACCAGAAGCACCCCATGAGCTCCTAGCCAGGAGTAAGCCCTCAACAAAGGCCTGTGTGTATTCCTTACCTACAAAATAAGACCCCAAAATGCATGCATTGCAATAAAAAACACCATAATTTTATGTTTGTTTATGTAGATTTCTCATTTCACAAAATTGAAATTAAGGCACTGATTGATTAAACTGATGCTCAGGACAGTTAAGTCATGTCCTAAAGTTCAACAGAAAATTAGAGGATTAAAATTCTAAACACACATTTGGTGTTTTTTCCCTTGTAGTCTTTATATCTATTATTCTTTCAAATTTATTAGGATACCTTGTCATTGCTTGTAAAGTTATCTTCAAGGGCACATTAAGTTACAACTGCTTACAACATCACATGGCTTGATAAGTTCCCCAGAGAAGATCAATCTACTGACTTTTGTAAATAGGCTTTGTTTAATCAGTGATTGTTTGATGCAGCTTGACATGCTGTTAAAAAAACATCCCTTCTTTAGTTTCCTATCTGTTTACTGCTCTGCGAATATTTCCAAAGCAATCTATTTACAAAAGACTTGAAATGCTTTCCGTCTAATAACATGGGAATTTTAACTCTATCACAGCCAGTTGAATATATACATTTTGTATACTATATGTGTATGACTCTTTTAATCTTTGGATAAACCATAAATAATTTTTTTTAATTTTATTTTATTTCAATTCTCATTTCTTATTTATCATAATGAATAGTATGGTAAACATTTTCAATCATATTTTATCAATATGGGAAATATTTTAAATGTATTTGAATTACCTTTGATGAGTTCTGATATTTTGGAAATTCCTGCATCAATACTATAAAAGCTGTAAAAAGATGTTGCTTACTAACCACAAAATAACATGATTATAAAGTTAGACGTTTCCCAGTTCTGAGAAAATTCAGGTCAAACATGTAATTTTGCAGGTGAAAGAGCTTAAAATGTGTTTTATGATTGTATATGGCCTAAGATTCAAAAGTAATTAAGAACTCCCTGAGGACTGATCCATGAATATCCTAATATCCATAATAGCTCTCAGATTTTGACTTTTGATTGAATAATGCTTATGTCAAGATCAAGATGTGGCACTGATCCCCTAAGACTGGTGCCACTACTTTAAAAACAAATAGATTTGTCATCAAAACAGACCTAAAGTCCAGCTTTATGATTTTGGGCTGTAACTTAATAATCATCTCACTTTGTGGGTCTGCAGTGATAGCACAGTGGGTAGGGCGTTTGCCTTGCACGTGGCTGACCCGGGTTCGATTCCCAGCATCCTATGTGGTCCCCTGAGCACTGCCAGGAGTAATTCCTGAGTGCAGAGCCAGGAGTAACCCCTGTGCATCGCCAGGTGTGACCCAAAAAGGAAAAAAAAACAATAATCATCTCACTTTTCTCAAAAACAAAATCAATGTACATATTTGTGAATTTATGTGATACTATTAAATCACAGTCATAATAAAAGACAAATTATTTCAGTTGCCAATTGAAATTATAATCGAGAGATAGGATTTTCTTCATCACCTACTCTCTGGATTAACCATATTAATTTTATTAAATGACAATTTTCTTGTTAATTCAACTTGGTTTTGTTTTAGAGACTCAGGACTTACTTTTTTTTTTTTTTTTTTCCAAAGAGAAAACTTAAATCTTATTTTATTTTATACAACGCCTCGTACACAACATACTTTTAAACAAAACAAATCTTAGTATTTAAAACCAAACCAATCACCATTTCTGAAAACCGTTCCTACACTGTGCTGGCTGGAATTTAAAAGGCCTCTTAAGCACTTCATTACATAGAAAAAATATAATTTTTTTTGGGGGGGAGTGCCTACACCCTGCTGTGCTTGGGGCTTATTCCTGCCTCTGCCCACAGGGTCATCAGGACTTACTTTTATTGCAGGTCTGGGCACAATAGGCATTGCTCGGACTTGGCTTGCAGCACTGCGCTCAGTGGTTGCTCCCTGCGGTGCTCAGTGGGCAACGTGACACAGCTCAATGAATTCACTCTGTGTGCTCCATTTTACCAGAAATCCCAAGCTTCACAAAAATGTATAAAATGACTTACATTTTCCTTTAAGCTTGCTTGTCTTGGGTAAACCGTAACAGGTCAATATATAGACTGGGAACACACACACATAGTATTTTTATTTACTGTGTGTTTATAAATTAATGATATTTCTTGTGCTTCTGTTTTTAACCTTTTATTTTTCTTTTTGTGTCACTCCCAGCAATGCACAGGGGTTTCTCCTGGCTCTACTCCTGGCAGTGCTCAGGAGACCATATGGGATGCTGGGAATCGAACCCAGATCGGCCATGTGCAAGGCAAACGCCTTACCCTTTGTGCTATCGCTCCAGTCCCTGTTTTTAACCCTTTTGAGAAATTGAATATCTGGTTTCTGACATGATATTAAGAACATCCTGACAACTAATCCATGAATATCTTTTATGCAAAATAGCTAATTACTCTTTCTTTATTTTGCCTCCCTTTCAAGGGTGTGAGGGAATAGGAATGACTTTAACTTGAGTCTCCATATTATTATTCTTCTTATTATAAATTATATATTCTTTATTTAATTTGTATTTAGGCATTATAATTTATAATATTGTTTATGATAAAATTTAATGAATATGACATTCCAACATCTAGTGGTGGATCCATATCCACCACTAGATGAGGGCATATATTTATATATTGCTGTTGGAATTTCTTTTTCTCTCTGCTCTCTCCTTGGTGTGTGTGTGTGTGTGTGTGTGTGTGTGTGTGTGTGTAATAATTTTCAATTGTGAAATTATACTATGGTCTTAAGGAAGTTAGTTCATTTTCTAGAATATCAACAACTGACAATTTATCAGAACAAGTTTCCTGAAGAATTGAGTCTTAGGCAAAAACTCTTGTATGATGCTTAATTTGAAAATGATACTGCTAACAAGAATAAAGAATGAGGAAACATCCTTTGAGAAAGAATATGAGGGATGAGACTCATTTATTATGTAGGTAGCTTATGGTTTTATCACTTTCAAAGGGACAATTTTGAAATATCTGAGACTGAAATTTTAATTCTCTTTGTACTAAGGAGAAGAGAAAACACTAGATAAACTGTCTATTCCATCTGGCATCATGTCAGCCACCTCACATTTGATGGTTGTGTATGCATCAACACAAGGGGTTTATGTAGCTCTTTTATGTAATGGTGTCAATAGAGAATCCCTTTAATACACAGGAGTCTGGGCTGGAGCAATAGCACAGCGGGTAGAGCATTTGCCTTGCACTTGGCCGACCGGGGTTCTATTCTCAGCATCCCATATGGTCCCCTGAGCACTGCCAGGAGTAATTCCTGAGTGCAAAACCAGGAGGAACCCCTGTGCATCACTAGGTGTGACCAAAAAACAAAAAAAAATACTCACCAGGACACACATGTTATAGACTAAGACCTATGTGAAGCTGACTAAAAAACACAGACTGACTGTGGTGGGAAAGAAACATGTGACTGAGGAAATATGAAGTGGTGCATAATGGGATTCTGATGCAGTTAACCTAATTTCATATTCAGATTTGTTGGGGAATTCATTATACATCCCCCCTTATATAGTGTACTTTGATGCTGTGGAGCAGCATACTTTTTATTGAAAAAGTAGCGCAAGTTCAGGCTATTGATCAGAAAGCTAACACAATAGACTATGCATGGAGGTGGCCTGGGCTAATTCGCCATTGGTGCTACACAGTCATCTGATAATTTGTGTCATTAAATCCCTAAGCACAGGCCCACATAGCTCTAAGCAATTCCAAGTGTGGGACTCAAAACAAAACAATTAAAAAAAACAGGGCTTGAGAGATAGTACAACATGTGAGATGTATGCCTTGCATTTACCCCATAAGGTCCCCAGAGCATACCAGGAGTGATCACCAAGTGCAGAGCCAGGAATAGCCATGAGAATTTCTAGGTGTGGCACCAAACCCAAAATATATAAATGAATAACAAAAAAAATTGAGCCTAGTCCACACTAAAGTGTCTTGAAAGGGGCTGATAAAGCCACAGTCTCTGCAAATTCTGAAAACAGATAAATGTAGCAAGCTATAGTCTTATCTGCATCTTGTTCTTAATGCAAAGGGATATTTATTAGTATTTCCTATAATATTAATTATCTTTCATTCAGCTTTGATCAGTTCTTTGGCTAATATTAGTTTTCTGCCATTGGAGATAATCTGGACTTTAGTCCAGAATGAAATGATGCTGTAAGTTTGTTAGCCTTTTTGAGATCTTTTTGCTCTAGTACAATATTGGCTTTTGTCAGTATGAAAGGAATATCAAGAGACACCTCAGGGAACACTCTGGTCTCTGATGTAACTCTTGACAGTATAGCGTAATGGTTATATGAAATTGTGGTGTTTCCAACAGTTTATGCTCACCATTTTGAAGGTACAAAGAACTCAAAGTGTAATCACTTTCATGACCCAGGTCCACAGAATAAGAACTCCAATTTAGGACCAGATGGTCCTAAAATTTGGAGAACATGAAACAAATCCCCCTTTGGACAATGGAGATCCAGGCCTAAATGGATGTTCTAGCTAGAAAATGAACAAAACCAGACTGCAGCTTTGGGGTTCTTGGAGGATTTTATATCAAACTGATCTGCACTTTAATTATTTTCCTCATCTGTGGACCTGATTCTTCCTTGTCAATTTGTGTTAGTTCTTTATACTTTACACTTGAGAAGAATCATTGTTTAAATATAAATTAGGAAATTTAAATATGTTCCACATATAGACTATTATACTTGTGAGCATATCCTTTTTTCACATTTAATATTTTGTGTGTTTGGGGGCAGGCAGATTCCAAGCAGTAGAATTGCTGTGTGCATAGAAGTTCTATATTTAATTTTTAGTTTTTTTTAATTTTTGACTTATAATACTATTAATGTTTTTCATGAACATAATTCTAACACCATACCGATGAATACTATACACCTAATCCCTCCCTCCCAAACCTCACCCATTCTCAATCCTCCAAGCCTCCAACTTAATTGCATGACTGTATTTTTTTTAATCTCTTCATTGCTTTCCAGAGAAGCTGAACCAAATGACGTTTCCACCACCAACAAGTGAGGGTTTCTTTTGTACTACATCCCTGCAAATACTAATTATTTTCATAGATATTTTAAAATTTATATTTTCTAATGTTTTACTGAGATTCTGTGTTATAATGTTATTAATAATGTTTTTTCCTATGCAAATAATCCCAAAACCACACCAGGGTACCTCTCCCCTTTCCCAAGAACCCAAGCACACATCCTTCCCAATACCTGGCAAGTCATTGTGTGGCTATTTTAATATTTTTTAAATGTAAACCAGAAAGTGTACTCTCTTTCAAAGAGGAAACATTATTCTGACTTTGTCATGAATTTTTCATCTCAACTCACTCTTACCTACAACTCCATCTTTTCTAATCATTTCAATCTGAAAAATGTCATGATATTGGTAACAGAGTCACGTTGCTGATGTGCAAGGACATATTAATACTTTTTACATTTGGGAACTGGAAAATTGATTTGATTTTATGGGTAAAATATAGATAAGTAAATATATTGAATGAGAGATGTAAATAACTGAATTTTTAGAAGAATCATTTCACTAGTTGGATATTATTCTAGAAGAAAAGAGGCCAAATTACTTTTTGTTATGAGTTAAGCTTAAAAAGATAAGGAACATTATTGTGAAAATGGAAGGAAAAGATTGAATCTGAGGGACATTGTGAAACATCTTTTAGTAAAGATTCTACTTCAGAATTACTTAGAGTGCTGTGTTAAAAATCACCCTCAATTTTGTGACATTATTATGTCATAACATTTTGAAGATTAAACTGTTGCTATCTTTTGAAAACTAATTTATGCATTGAATGATAGCACAGCTGGTAGGGTGTTTGTCTTGCACACAGGTGACCCGGGTTCGATTCCTCCATCCCTCTCAGAGAGACCAGAAAACTACTAAGAGTATCTCATCCGCACAGCAGAGCCTGGCAAGCAACCCGTGGCATATTTGATATGCCAAAAACAGTAACAAGTCTCACAATGGAGACGTTACTGGTGCCCACTCGAGCAAATCGATAAACAACGGGATGGCAGTGCTATAATGCTACAGTGCCATTTTTATGGGCCTACGGTGATATCTCACTGCTGTTTTATTTTGCATTTGCTTAATAATCAGTAATTATGAGAACTTTTGTCATATGTGTGTCTTCTTTAAACAGGTGACCATTAATCTCCTTTATCAATATTTAGATGAAGTTGTTGGATTTTTTGTTGTTAAGGTTTCTTTAAGCTTTACAATAATATACATTAGCCATTTATCTGGTAATTTTTTTTCTTTTGCTTTTTGGGTCACACCCGGCAATACACAGGTGTTACTCTTGGCTCTGCACTCAGGAATTACTCCTGGCGGTGCTCAGGGGACCATATTGGATGCTGGGAATAGAACCCGGGTAGGCCACGTGCAAGGCAAATGCCCTACCCACTGTGCTATAGCTCCAGCCCCTATCTGGTGAATTTTTGGCAAGTGTTTCTCTCACCCAATGGGGAGACTGTTAATTTTGGCTTGCTTTTATTTTTCCATGGAAAAATATTTAATTTGAGGTAGTTATATTTGTTTATTATCATTGTCATTATTTTTTGCTTCTGTAGTCAATACGTTGAAGACACCATTGAGGTCTATTTCCTGAAAGTTCTGCCTATTTTTCTTCATTGTGAATTGTACTATGTGAATTCTTATCTAAATACTATTCAGCTTTAAGACAAGAGGAAACAGGTAATATGAACCTATGTGGAAGGGGTTAGAGGATATCAGGCTGAATAAAGTCAGAAGAATAGAGACCAATTCAGACTGATCTGTTTTTTATGTGGGTTCTGAAGATACACATCAATGGGGCAATAAGCAGTCAAAGAAAGCATAACTGAAGAGTTGGTCCACAGAATTGAGTTTAAATGGGGAGGGAGACGGGCAACTCAATAAAATTAAGTTTAAATGTTGGGAAAGGGATGAATTTTGGTGTAAGGGATTTTGGGGACAATTGTGGCAGGAGGTGATAAATCTGGTGTTATGTATGATATTGGAACAATAGATAAACATAATTATCATTAATGCTAATTCTATCTCAATCAAGATAAAGAAAAATCACTTTTCAGTTCTCAGAGCTATATCTTTTTGCATTAGTATCAATATAACACTGTAGCACTGTTGTCCCATTGTTCACCGATTTGCTCGAGTGGGCACCTGTAACATCTCCATTGTGAGACTTGTTGTTACTGTTTTTGGCATATTGAATATGACACAGTTAGCTTGCCAGGTTCTGCTGTGTGGGTGGAATACTCTCTGTAGCTTGCCAGGCTCTCTGAGAGGGACAGAGGAATCAAACCCGAGTTGTCCGCATGCAAGGCAAACATCCTACCCGCTGTGCTTTCACTCCAGCCCAATATTAATATATGATTTTAAATTTCTAAAATAATAGAAATACATGCTGGTATTTTTATTAAGTTATCAATTATCATATTAATTTATCCCTATATTTCTTTCAATCTTCTCTAATATTTTGTAATTTTCAATAATTTATGTAAAGCTTTAGTATGTTGTACCATTCACCCAAAGATGTGATTATTTTTAGGGCCATGCAAATTTTATTTTCAGATTTAAGGAAACATCTATAAATAAGGAAATACAGGAGTCTGAGCTCTTGGTTTTTGGTCTTATTTTGTATATTTCAAATTTATGGATTTATTTATTTATTGCTTTGTTTTATATTTATTTGCTTTGGTCATTGAAAAAAATCAAGGGACAGGGTTACAGCAATTATAATGTCATCAGCAGTAAGCCTCACAACTTGCCACATATTACAGTACAACGTATTAAACTTTAATAAATAATAACTCATTAGAGTTTCAAAGAAGTACTCTGAGGTTTATCTCATTATCTTTTCACTTAATTGTGGTGACACTTAAGACTGTAGCAGAAACCAAGACAACTTTTTAGACGTGGCTCCATAAGGAGTTTATTTCTCCTAATAGATCAGCTGCAATTCATTGTTTCCTTCCACTTAATTAGAGTAAAATGACTCTAGTTATGGAATGCATGAAAAGAATATGGTTTTTTTACCTACTACTTTGTAAACTGCCCACCTCTGTACTTCATATTATCTGACTTCAGAATATTTTTAGAGACTTCCCACATTACTTCTCACATGACCTACTCTATCTTTAAATCAACAATACTACGCCAGGTTCTTCATCAAAAACTGAATCTTTCTTACTTTCTTACCTTTTTAGACAACTAGAGAGTGTGATCTGCTAGTAAGGGCTAATGTAATTGGATCAAGTGCACTTAAGTGATTTCTATACCTAAAACTCTGTCATATAACATATCATAATCAAGGATAAGACAGCCTGATCTTAAAAGGCTCAGTTCCAGAACTAATCTCAAAAACACATCATGCCACTAAATCTTCCCAGGTAGACTGGTCCAGGCTAAAAACCCTGGGCTTTCTTGGAATGGAGGTAGGCAGATCCCTCCTTCTGCCAGAAAGCACAGCAGCCTACAGCCACACCTAACACCCTCTGAAGCAGAAACAGCTCTGTTACTGAGGTTTCTAATGGACAACCTGCCAAATTGTCCCAGTTTCATAGCTCCTGGAGCACATAGTCACATATGTGGCCACATAACACCTCTAAATTTGTAGTACTGATAGCCTGGTAGCAGCACAGCAATTCTGGTGGGAAAGTATATAGAAGACCACCAACCTCAATGAGTGAAAAGAGTAACTAGGCTCAACTAGTACAACTAATCCAGTAAAACATCAATGGCTTTGGCAACATAATCAGGAGGTAAAAAAATACCAAAAATTGACTTTTATTGAACTATTCTTTTTTATAATTCCATTTTACTTTGTTGTAGCAAGCAACATAAAGTAAATTTGTTTGTGCCTGGTAAGGGAGAAGGCTTGGGTGCTGTATGGGAAACTGGGACATTGGTGATGGGGTTTGTGTTGGAACACTAAATGCCTAAAACAACTGTATTATGGACAATTTGGTAAAATCAAAGCATTTTCATATGAAAAATAAATTAATTTAATAAAAATTTTGTCTGTCATAGGCATGGGTATTTAGCCATGTCTTCACCAAGTATGTGGTTAAAGCTTCATAATCTCTTCACTGTCTTTTCTTCTTTTTTTTCTTTTATTGAATCACCTCAAATTTATGGATTTTAAATATACCATTTTATTGTGTACTTGGAATTGCTTGGTTTCAATGGGGACATGAATAATTTAAATAGCTTCTGTTTCCACATGTTTAATTATATGACTGAGTGGATGTTATATTATTCAACTCAAAGTGGGCAATTATGCAACTTAAACCCTTAATATCTCATTGGCAAGTGCTACATTTTTATTATCCAGCACTATACTAGAAATTATTTATAATATAGGAAGTAGGCTTAGTTATTGACAAAACACAATATTTCTTCAGAAATCTAAAGACTTTCTTTGGTAAGGAAGGACAGACTCTTCCCAAAAGTTTAGAGAAGACATTTTTCTATATGCATCACATTGATATTGAGTAAACTGAAACCTGGTCATCTTTAAAGGGAACTATTGCTGATACCTTAAACAATCATTAGTATTCATACTTAGGATGAACTTCTATAATTACATTGTTATCATTTTATCAAGGACCTAGCAGAGTAAGGGACTATTTTCCTTATGCCGCTCTAACATTTCTGTTTCAGGAAATGTAATTACTTTTTGTTTAGATAGGAAGATATCTTGGCACATAACGCCATTGTTGTTTCTTTAAAATTTGCTAATATGCCAAGTAAGTACTATTCTTAGTGTGTCTTTCTTTCCTAGTCGAATGCATACCATATACAGGGTAATTAATAGTCCTACTTCTTATCACACTTAATCAATAGTGTAGCATAATAACATGGGGCTAAATATAAAGAATAGGCACTTATTTAAAACTATAATTGTAATAAGTGTTAGGTACTGAATACTGCCTAGGTATAATGTGTTAAATAAAAGCATGAGGTTTTCCTTATAGTTAAAATGCTTTAGATCAATCTTGCTAATTTTAATAAAGAATTATATTGATCTGGTATGTAAAGTGCCATATAAATATAACAATAAAACAACTAAACCAAATAAACCAATTGTTTACATTTGAAATTACTGCCTTCATATGGAATAATTCTTGTAGTTTTTAACAGACATTTGGATGAGATAGAATGCTGTTACCAAATGTTAGTCCATCGTTGCAAATCTTGTGCTGTAGGATACTAAGTAATACTGTTTTAGGTTTTGTAAGACAATAGATTTCTGCCCTAACTACAGAATTCTGAATCCATAAACTATCTTATGCGTTCATAGTTAGTTGTTCAGAATATTTTATTGCCAAAAAACTAAAAATAGATCAAATTTGGACAATGGAAGAATAATTATCAAAATCCTGCAATAATTACTGGCAATATCATCTTTGCAGACATAATGAATAAAATTAAGATCAATAACTATGTATTTGAATAGGTTGTAATTCAAGATTTATTCATATGTATAAAAATAGAGACATATATACATAAAGAAATATCATATTTGATGATAGAAAGAGTGTTTATGATAGTAAATGTATTAAGTCAGCCAATGTCAAAAATCTCCAGCAGATATTGAAAACCAGGAAAGAAATACACAATTTCTCTCTCAAAGTCACCAGAAAAACCCAAATGCACCTTGATTTCAGACTTACCTTCAAAACAGTGGAATAATATGTTTACATTACTTCAAATGCTCGGTTTGGGGCTTGACATAATACAGTGGGTGAAATGTTTGCCTTGCATGCTTCTGATCCAAGTTTAATGCTTGATACCACATATGATCCTCAATTTATTCTAGAAATTATCTGTGAGCACAGAACCAAGTAAGCCTTGAGCACAAATTAGTGTGACAGATTCCCACACCTGCACCCCAGCAAGCCACCCAGACCCAAACTGCTCCCAGTGCCTGGAACCTGTATCCTTCCCCCAGCCACTGCCTCTCCAGTGCCACCAAACTCTCCCAGGTACCGGCCCAGTGGGGGTGCATTAGCAGCTGCAAAATATACTCCCTATCCCACAAGAAGCATAAATTAGCCTCTTACATGGAACTTTCACTAGGACAGCTAGATCACCAGAAACACATTAGGCCTAAGTCATTAGCCCCACTGCAATTAATATTACACCAAAAGCACAACAGTAAAAATGAGCGTGAAAGTCTAAACCACTCTAGTCACAGTGGTAAAATAACGCAGAAGCCTACCAAACTTATTGAAGACACTAGCCCAGAAGACCCCAGTGGTAATAAATTGCTAGACAACCTCTCTGACAAGGAAATTAGAAAGGAGCTACTGAGGATATATAGGGAGCTAAAAGAAGCAATGGAATGCACCGCCAATAAAATATAAGAAGATTTGAAAGTAGAAGTGTGGAAAATGCAAACAAAATTACAAACAGAAATGACAGATCTGAGAAACCTGGTAGATGAATTGAAAAACTCAGTGGAAGGCCCCAGCAGCAAAGTAACTGCTGCTGAATACAGAATCAGTGAGCTCCAAGATCAAGTGCAGAGACTATCCAGAAAAGAGCAGAAAATGGCAAAGAGACTCACAATCAGCGAACAGATGTCAAGAGAAGATCAGGATGATGCTAAGAGGAATAACATATGAATTATTGGAATCCCAGAGGGAGGGGGAGAAAACCCTGATGAAGAAGAAGTTGTCAAAGACATAATTGCTACCATATTACCAGAGCTGAAGAACACATGCAATCACATTTAGGAGGCCCAAAGGGTACCACTAGAAGAAATCCAAATAAAAATACCCCAAGACACATCCTGATCAAAATGATGAAATCTTAGACAGAGACAAAATTCTGAAAGCAGCAAGAATAAAGAAAGAAATTGTCTATAAATGAGTACCCTTAAGATTCACAGCCAACTTATCTGATGAAACCCTCAGGGCCTGAAAACAGTGGTGGGATATAGTGAAAAAACTCAACGAAATAAATGCCTCACCAAAAATACTTTACCCAGCTAGACTCTCATTCATAACAGAAGGAATAGCATATTGTTTCACAGACAAACAGCAACTCAGGAACTTCATAGACACAAAACCATGGTTACAAGAATAACTAAATAGGCTACTTTAAGACGATACAAGCTCCTCAAATACACCAAACTTTGATATAAAGATGGGACAAAACCCCATAACAATAATCTCTCTCAACGTCAATGGGTTAAACACACTAATTAAAAGACACAGAGTGGCAGGATGTATAAGAAAATTGATGCAGCATTCTGCTGCCTGCAAGAAACACATCTGAACAGTCAGAGCAAACACAGACTCAAAGTCAAAGGCTTAAAACGATCCTACAGGCAAACAACTTCCATAAAATAGCTGGTGTGGCCATTCTGGTATCAAACCACATTTATTTCAGACTGAGGAAGGTCACAAGAGACAGTGAAGGTCATTTCTTATTGATCAAGGGGTCTGTAAAGCAGGGAAAACTTACACTCCTAAGTGTATATGCACCTAACAAGGGATCAGCAAAGTACTTAAAACAAATACTCAGACTTGAAGAAAGACATTGACTTTATCACCTCTTTATAGATCAATCAGACTCAAGCTTTGCAAGGACATACTTTATCTGAGGAAAGAAATGGGAGAAAGGGGCTTAGTAGACATATACAGGACACTTCATCCTCAAAACTCTGAATACAGATTCTTCTCAAGTGTGCATGGGACATTACCCAAGATAGAGCATATGCTGAGCCACAAAACATACCTCCATAAAATTAAGAAGATAGCAATTATATCAACGATCTTCTCAGACCATGATGCACTGAAAATAGAAGTAAACCACACACACAAACAGAAAATCAAATCAAACACCTGAAAATTAAGCAGCTCACTACTGAATGAGTGACTTAGAAAGGAAATCAAAGAGAAAATAAAAGATTTCTCGAAATGAAAGAAAACGTATGAAAAAGGAGCAAGAAATGTGAATTGGAAAAGGAAAACCCTTCTCAAAAAGTAGTGTTGGGAAAACTGAGTAGCTACTTGCAAAAAAATGAACTCCAACCTCTGTCCAATTTCAGGCACAAAAGTCATATCAAAGTGAATTAAAAACCTCAATATCAGACATGAATCCCTAGGTACATGGAGGAAAATGTAGGCAGAACCCTCCATGACATTGAAGCTAAAAGCATCTTTAAGGATAAAACGCCACTGACCAAGCAAGTGAAAACAAACATAAACAAATGGGACTACATCAAACTAAGAAGCTTCTGCACTTCAAAAGAAATAGCAACTAAAATACAGAGATAACCGACAAAATGGAAATTAATATCCCATTAATCCCATGTTAGGGATTAATATCCAGGATATACAAGACACTAGTGGAATTGTACAAAAAAAACACAACCCCATCAAAATATAGGGAGAAGAAATGAATAGAAGCTTCCTCGAAAAAGAAATACAAATAGTCAAAAGGTACGTGAAAAAATGTTTCACATCACTAATCATCAGGGAGATGCAAATCAAATCTCACACCACAGAGACTGGCACACATTCAAAAGAACAAAAGCAACCAGTGCTGGCATGGATATAGGAAAAAAGGGACACTCTATCACTGTTGGTGGGAATGCTGACTGGTCCAACATTTCTGGAAAACAATATGGACAGTCCTTCAAAATCTAGAAATTGAGCTTCCTTATAACCCCACATTACACTTCTGGAACATATACTGAGGGTGCAAAAAAAGCACAGTAGAAATGACATCTGCACCTATATGTTCATTGCAGCACTGTTCACAATAGCCAAAATCTGGAAAGAACTTGAGTGCCTGAGAACAAACGACTGTTTAAAGAAACTTTAGTACATCTACACAGTGGAATACTATACAGCTGTTAGGAGAGATGAAATCATGAAATTTGTTTTAAGTGGATAGACATGGACAGTATCATGCTAAGTGAAATAAGTCAGAAAGAGAAGGACAGACATATAAGGGTTGCACTCATTTGTGAAGTATTAAATAATATCACATTAGGCTGACACCCAAGGACAGTAGATACGAGGGCCAGGAGATTACTCCATAGTTGGAAGTCTGCCTCATGAACTGGGGGAGAAGGAAGCTGGGATAGAAAAGGCTCACTAAGTTAATGATTGTTGAAGGGATTGATCAGAATGGGAGATGTGTGCTGAAAGTAGATAAAGGACCAAGCATGATAACCTTTCAATTTCTGTATTGCAAATCATAATGCCCAAAAGGAGAGAGAGAGAGAGAGAGGGAGAGAGAGAGAGAGAGAGAGAGAGAGAGAGAGAGAGAGAGAGAGAGAGAGAGAGAGAGTATAGGGGAAATTTTCTGCCATGGAATCAGGGGGAGGGTGGGAAAAGAGGGTATACTAGGGAGATTGGTGGTGCGAAATGTGCACTGTTGGAGGGATGGGTGTTTGATCATTGTATGATTATAATCAAACAGAAAAGCTTGTAACTGTATCTCATGGTGATTCAATAAAATTTTTAAAAATAAACAAATTAGTGTGACCAAAATACAAACAAAACATTAAAACATGCTCAAGTTTGTAATAACTTGAAATGGAACCACAGCAAATTAGTAACTCCTGTCTGTAGCCCCCATTAAGGGGTCAAGGACAGAATTTGAAGGTTTTGGCCTCTACTGAGTTTATTTATCTCAATTCAGAGTTAACCTACTTAGATAACCTTAGATAACTACATAATTAATATAACATTGTCTGGGAACTCTATTATTTGAGATATTGTGTGTCATATTGATCATAGCTATAGGTTTATGATGATTCTCATATTAGCATTAGCTCTGAGCACACACTCATTATTAGCTTTTACCTAGTCACTGTTAGTCTGAAAAGAAAATTGGACTTTTTAAAAGAAATACTGAAGTATAGACACTTAAAATAATATAAATAACTTGAGAAATCTTTCAAGGAAACATTGTTCTCCCTTATTTTGATATAATTGGATTCTACCTAGGACTGTATATTGCCAGAGATGTCGTAATTTTATGTTCATAGAATGACATAAATATTTTGATCACAGTACTATACATTGAGCAAGAGTGTTACTTGTTTTCACTTGCATCACCTTGAAATGCCTTGTTATATATACACACACATTAAATTAAATAATATATAATGTGTATTATAATATATCATTAATAGTGTTTATTATGCCATGATGTAAAACATATACTGTCACTGTCACTGTCATCCCATTGCTCATCAATTTGTTTGAATGGGCACCAGTAACATCTCTTATTGTGAGACTTATTGTTACTGTTTTTGGCATATCCAATACTCCACGGGTAGCTTGCTAGGCTCTGCCGCGTGGGCGCGATACTGTTGGTAGCTTGCCGGGCTCTCCAAGAGGAGTGAAGGAATCGAACACCCTACTGCTGTGCTATTGCTCCAGCCCAAAACATATACATACAAAAATATATGTAATGTATATATTTTATGTGAAGAACTTAATGGCTTATATTCTGGTAATCAGATGATCCTTGGCACTTGAAGCTGTTTTTCAGTTGCTGGAGTGGTTAGCAATTAATGTTCAAGAGAACAAATCTACTTCAAATGAACCAACTTAAAATGTAACTATAAAAAATACAATACAGGGGTTGGAGTAGAGCAGGTAAGGTGCTTGCCTTGCCCACAGCCAACCCAGATTTGATCCCTGGCCTTCCCATATGGGCCCCTGAGCACTGTCAGGAGTAATTTATGATTGTAGATTCAGGAGTAACCCCTGATCTTTTCTGGATATGTCCAAAACACAAACAAAGAATTTGTGATAAAATATTATATAAGTTATACAGTGACTATCCTATATATTATATTGATTATACATATTTAGAGCTTTTTTACTTTTTTTTTACTATTAAAGTTAATTGATATAAATTTCAGTGTCAGCATATTGCTCATTTGTTTGCTTACACTGAAACTTTTCCCGAGTTAGAATAAAATTGTGGTTTTGCTGTGGCCTAGATTATTAGAAGACAGAAATATATTCAGTAGAACCTGAAAATTACTCTTCCATTTGGGCTCCACGATCCAGAGGATCCAATAGACGTTCATAGATTATTAAATGAGTAGAAGACAGGGATAATGTTATCAGCTTGAGCTAGGTTCCAGATGAATCACATAACAGATCCTAGGGACTCCAGGTTTTACCTCTTTTTGCACTAAATATTCTTTTATATTACATAAAAAATTGCATAGGATTAAAAACTCCAGAAAATCTTGGAGAACATGTTAAGAGTGACAAACAGTTCTGTTTCTGACTTGAAGGAGAAATCATTTAGTCAGTAATTATCAACTCTGGTGTTAACCATAGGTCTGTGTTGATGCCATTTATCAAGTTCAGAAATTTTATCATGTTTTTATTCTATTCCTTTTAATATTTCTATAATAAGTCAGTGCTTTAAAAATGATAAAGATAAATCTTTTATTTTTTTATTTCAGTTATTATATATAAAAATTATATGCTAATACATATAAAATACATTATGTAATAATTTTATAGTTATATGACATTAAAAGCTAATATAATATATAGAAAAGGTATTGAATATAGTTTAAAATAAATTATAAAAAATTTCAGAAAACAGTAACAAGATATACCAGAAGCACAACATTTCAGAAATGACTTTTTAAGACCATTTTAAATTCTTGTGTGCTGACTTTGCAGATGTTCACTTTGCTTTACTGGTTTATTAACAGGAGGCCATGAGGTTGCCTGACCTCTGACTGTAGGAAAACTCCAGCCTGGAATGTTCTCAGGTTTCCCACATAATTTCGAGACAGATTGTCTAGACCTTGGTCCCACCTAAAACATGAAAGCACATGATGTCATCAAGCTGCAGCTGTGCTTATATACCCTCCAGAAACTGTTGAAGCTATTAATAAATCACTATAATTGGGCTTTTTACAGAGAGAAAAGTCAAGACAGAAAGCAGTTTATGACTTGGAAATGAAGTTTGCCTTAAAGCATCCCTCATACCCCTTTGACAGAGGATTAGGGTTCTTGCCCACCCGTATCCATTTTTGTTCTGTTTTATATGGCAATCTAAGTGGTGTGAGGTAATATTTGTATTTCCCTGAGAGTAGTGATGAGAATTATTTTCATGTACTTGTCTTTTTGAGGAAGTGTCTGTTTACCACTTTTTCTGATTTTTATAAATTTTTATATATCTTTTATATTAATCCTCTGTCAAATGAATGGTGGGCAAATATATTCTCTCAGTCACTGGAATGCCTTAATTCTGGTCATCTGATATATTTTTTTATACAGAAGTTCCTTAATTTGAGTCTCCTTTTCTTTTTTTTTTCTTTTTGGGTCACACCTGGCGGTGCACAGGGGTTACTCCTGGCTCTGTACTCAGGAATTACTCCTTGCAGTGCTCAGGGCACCAAATGGGATGCTAGGAATCGAACCTGGGTCAGTCTCATGCAAGGCAAATGCCCTACCTGCTGTACTATTGATCCAGCCTAGAGTCTCAGTTTCTCAAAATGATTGGACTCTCAACCTTCCAAGAATGAATTCAGAGGATACAGAGCACCTGGAAAGACAAATTGCTAACAAGGAAACATAAATGGCAGTTAAAATCTTCCCTAAATGAATTCACAGGTCCAGACGAGTTACCAGAAATATCCTCCAAACCTTTAAGGGAAGCCTACTTATAATATCTCTTTAGCTCTTCAGAAAGTAGAGGAAATAAAATCCCTCCCAAGTTTCTATACGGCAAGCATCTTGAAGCCCAAAGCAGATATACGTAAAAAAAAAGAAAAAAAGAAAAAAAAAAGAAAAAAAGCTACAAACTTTATTCCTGATGAACATACTACAAATATCCTCAACAGATATTATTGAGTCTATTTCACAATTCATCGAAAGATCATGCACTATGACCAAGTGTAATTTATTCCAGGACTGCAAGAGTAGTTTATTGTATACAAGAAAATCAGCATAATACACCATATAAATACAAAGGAAATGCAAATTACATAATCATAAGTATATGCAGAGAGATCATTTAACAATATTAAGCATCTGTTAATGATTAAAAACTCTCAAAACAATGGTAAAAGTCCTATTCTCAATATAAAGTCATTTGCCACAAACCTACAACTAACAACATACTGTCTGATTGAGCCTTTTTTAAAGATAACATGACTTCCTTTTGGTTCTTAGTATATGCTTTACATTGAAAATTAACTTGATTTGAACCAATCATTTCTGGTGCCCTATTATAGCATCATTTAGCTATATTTTAAAAAAACTATGAATTACTTCTCTTTTATTTTTGAATAGTTCTCCAGTCCTAAGGCTTCTCTTAGGTTTGGAAAGCAATTGAAACTGATTTTTTTACAGTTCGAAAAGAAAAGAAAAGAATCAATTAATAATATGTTTATCAAATTTACATAGCAGTCAATTCTAAATAAATAAGGTCGGTCTTGAGTAATTTTATTATGTTAAGGGATTTAGAGTATTAAGGAAAGAGGAATGAGCAGTTTAATATAACAAGAAAGAAATTATTTTATGCTTTCTCTACAAGTAAAAATACAGACTTTTCTGATAGGGTGAGCATATTCACAGATCAACATTAACTAAATGATTCTACCCCCACGCCCTCATAAGGACATTCTTCCAGGTAGTGAAATAAGCAGGTAGGAATAAGGCTTTGATAAGAATACCAGAGCACTGAAACAAGAACAAGAGCTTCATCCCAGTTTTTAGGTCTTCATTTTTCTTTTTTTGCCTTTTTTTGGTCACACCCAGCGATGCACAGGGGTCACTCCTGGCTCTGTACTCAGGAATTACCCCTGGCAGTGCTCAGGGTACCGTGTGAAATTCTGGAAATCAAACCTGGGTCGGCTGCATGCAAGGCAAATGTCCTACCCGCTGTGCTATCGTTCCAGCCCCTCTTCATTATTCTTACTAAAAAAAATATGCATTGCAAAGATTTCTTTTCAAGTCCCCCATTTCTTTTCAGACTCCACTGAACATGCTTTCTATTACAAAGATGGGACTTATTGTAAGAAATCTAGTTTATAATCTCAAAAAAAGTTCATCTGACCCTTTGCAGAGTGATCAATGTCATCATTTTTAGTATGGCTGGCACAAGGAAGTAAAGATTAAGAGAAATATATATGTTATTTTGTCATTTATACTTATAAGAATTTTGTTGACATATCTGAATTCAGAAAGAGAAATTCCAAATTTCTGATAAAATAGTAAGTAGTGTCTCTGTAGGCTGTCAGAATTCTTATGCATATAGAATTTTCAATTTTAGTAGATTACAAGTATTTCTAGATTTCATCACCCAAAATTTCTATCAATTAGAAGTAATTTATGACATTTCTAAAACTTGCTATAAGTGGAATCATTCTTTAGTTCTTATTTGAATTTAGTTTCTCTTGAGTTTTCTTTAGAAACATCATTTTGTGGAATCTGGGAATAAAGCAAATGGATTTGTAGATGATTTTAAGTCAGTCATGGAGAGAGACCGAGGGGAGAAGAGGGCAGAGAACTCTTCCACTTTTTTAAGTAAACTTAATGCAGAAATTTGTCTTAAGAGTTCTAGAAAACATAAAGTAACTAAGGAAAAATATAACAGATGTAAATTATTTTTCCACATTTTTTATTAAAGAACTCTGATTTACAAAAAAAGTTATTCATAGTTGTGTTTTTGTATTGCAGCATCATTCCTACCATCAATTTCAACTTTCCTCCATCAATGTTTCCAGATTCTCTTTCACTCCCCCCCCCCCCCCCACTGCATCACAAATTGCCTTCTTGACAGGCACCTTTCTAAGTTTGGTTGTTTAAGTCTGAATCTCTTGATTTTATTACAGTTTGGGTATTTGTCTCTTTCATTCCTTAGCACCACTTCTGTATGTAGCTCCCCTGTCCTGACCCCTGTTGCTTCTCACCTGTCTCCTCTCCCCTTCCCCTCTACTCTTACTTTTCTTCTTTTCCCTATACTCTGGAGTCAAGGTTGATCAGGGCATCCCTTCTTTAAAACCTTGTGTTCCCATTCTGATTACATGAAGAAACCAAGCATCTATAAAGATAAGGTCTGCGCTGAAACATACTCAAGTGATGGAGCACATACTTCACAGTGCATACCTATATTTTCATACCTAGCACTTGTTTGAGTATTGTCACAATGATCATGGTGACTTTTAGGCTCATACAGTTAAGGACTGAGTGTTAAGCCACAGTAACTGTCTCCACAAGCACACTTTAATGTGGAACCCTATAAAATAAATTTAAAAATTCAATTAAAATAAACTAAAAGTGAGATCCACGTGCCCACTGAACAACAACTCTTGTGTTTTTAATTACTTCCCCACACACCTAGAAATATTCTTGCTCAGGAATAAAAATCTTCAGTTCAAAATGTATCATCTTGCGCATCACAGAAGTTTATAGTAGTCTTATACTTTCAATGACAAACTTTTATTACTGTAACTATTATTTTAACATGTTATCCTCTCAAGAGAGGAAGTAGCTGACCTACCTACATATAAGCTTCAATGGTTCCAACACAGCCTGGAAACGTCTCATCATATATCTATGTGTGGAGTTCTTACTTCAGAAAACATTCAATTTAAATTCTGAAAAATGTTTCTTTTCTTTTTCTTTTCACTATAGTCAATATGCACTGTAGCATGGTCGTCCTGATGTTCATTGATTTGCTCAAGCGGGCACCAGTAAAATCTCCATTATAATACTTGTTGTTACTGCTTTTGGCATATTGAATACACCATAGGTAGCTTACCAGGCTCTTAACGTGCGGGTAGGATACTCTCGGTAGCTTGCCAGGCTCTATATAGTCAATATAACTTATATAATTGTTGACTATAAGTAAATTACCAGGTCAAAAGAAAAGAATTAGAAGAAATCAAGAGGATGTCATTTTATATTTACAAATTATATTTTTGATTTTGAATATAAATAAATTATTATTTAAAAAATAACTTTCAGAGTAGATAAATAGTACAATGGGTTTGGTATAGGCCTTCAAAGCAGATAATCTGGGTTTGATCTCCAGAACTTCATATGGTTCCCTGAGTTTCACCAGACGGAACCCCAGAAATCACAGCTAGGAGTAGTCCCTGAGTACTGTTGGATATATTCCTAAAACTAATTTTTAAAAGTTGTCAACTGCATTAGACAATCTTATGAAATATTTGTATTTTTGCTGAGAGTCTGAAATAGAATTCCCTACAGCATTACTCCAATAAAATTAGTTATAGTTATCTTTACATAAAATAGAGAAAAGTTTTGTCTTAAAGGGTAATAATGTTGGTGGGAAAGAGGTGTGACTCCTACCAAAAGAACTAGGATCCCCCAGATCACTTACAAGATGTAGGGAAGAAAGTGTTGACAACCTCAAGACGGGAATCTATGGCTTCCCTCCCACTCTACATAACTCAGCTATTCAGGAAAATGCCTGGGAAAATCCGTAACTGATATGGGTTCACAGACTGGTCAGTGGAAGTTTATTCAAATCCATCAGGATTATTTTAGAGAAATTGTGAAGGGTTCAGGGGCAGCAATTACACATAGATGTGGCTGAAGGTTAACATGGACAATGAGCAGGTGTAGAGCCCCCTTCTTCGAGGGAAATTCTTCTAGGAGATCCACCCAAGAAAAGAATTTCATCTGGGATCTTCAGCATGCTAGGTTCCTTCTAGGAGATTCACCCAAGGGCAGAGCACTGTATTAGGTCATATTGCCGTTTTGTTTCCTATGCTGGTAATCCATTTAAACAATCATATTAAATGTATTTCTTGCCTTTTGGATCCGGCTGCGGAGCGAGCATGATGGAAGAGCCCAAGGGAGCGCCCTTGGACTCCAGGCAGCCCACTGAACTAATTCCGGCATGGGACCAGAGACCCCACGGTGCGCTGAAACAGTGGGACCCGGGCATCCCCCAATTCTTTTAACCTGTCTCTCTCTCTCAACTCCTCCCTCCTGAACACAGCGCAGGACTTCTCCATCTTATGAGCACCATAAAAGGGTAAAAGTTTGTAGTGATGTTATTTCTGGTTGTACTTTCCCTGGACTTTATACAGAAACCCAAAACCGCGCTGCCGCGGCAGCGGCCGCGCGACCTAATGTCATCTTAGCATCAGCAATATGTAATGGTTCGCTTTTAATGGGTTGGACTTTTGTGGGAGATCCTAACAAGAATAGTAAGTCTTTTGCTGAAATATTGAAGACAATCAAAACGGTAGCCATCTCTCTAGACTAAACTAAGCTATATCCCCACGCCAGCTGAGAAGAAATTTTCTTCTTTCTCGGGAAGAAACACGGCGTGTCGTCAACTACAGTGTGATGTCCATTAAGCAAACAGACCTGGTGGCGTGGGAAGGGGATATAAGGGGAAAAATTATGTACATGGAACAGTGGGATGCTGGTGGAATCTCGAGCCAGAGCCGATACCAGCGCAAGACCTTCGGTTCCAGAAACTGCTTGCAGACACTCTACTAGTCTATCAACTAAGCCAGAGCCCCACGTCTGCTGATGACGGGAAATAACCATCCTTTTCGTTTTTTTTTTTCCCTTGTCAGGCAGCGTGGCGATTACTAAACAGGCGTGAACTCGGTGGCGCAGGGCAAGGGGGAAAAAGAAAAGTTATGTAACAAACAGCGGGACTTAATATCTCTATATTCTTAGTAGTGGAGAACTATCAAATGCCTCCTTGGCAATAGGACTGCTTTTCATTTTTGGGGGAAACCCCAACAACGGTAGTGAGTTGTGTGTTGAAACATGGAATGTAATCGAGATAAGGCATAAACGAAGTGAAACTTATCAAGTACAAGGGTGGGGACTGGGGAGGTGGGAGGGGGCGGCAGGTATATCAAGTACAAGGGTGGGGACTGGGGAGGTGGGAGGGGGCGGCAGGTATACTGGGGGGGGTTGGTGATGGAAGATGGGCACTGGTGAAGGGAAGGGTGTTTGAGAATTGTATAACCGACATAATCCTGAGAACTATGTAACCCTCCACATGGTGATTCAATAAAATTAAAAAAAAAAAAACATTTATGCTACATTTAAAAAATAAATAAATAAATGTATTTCTTAATAATATTTCTAGTCATTTTGTAGGAACACAGCAAGAGATACAGACTTTTATCTATACTGAGATTAAGTTTTAATGGTCTCCCTGCACTAATAGTAAAGGGTGTTTTTTCCTCGGGACATCTTGCTATATTTTTATAGTTCTTAGACTAGCTTTGCTTTCCCTATTCCCAATAGGGTCCATTTGGGTCATGTCATAGTTTGTTCCATGACTGTACTCTTAGCATATTATACTTCTTATGGCCCTAAGGCTGTACCATATTGAAACAGGGTAGTTTTTGTCTTTCCATAGGTCCATCTAAGTCCCTCAGTGGGAGGTACCTTTTGGGTTGAAAGGAACTAAAGTCAATCTAATAGCCTTATGAGACGGAACTCAGACACCATATACACCCTATAAACACAGAACTCAAACACCTCTTAACTACTTAAGGGACTGGAGAAGGAGTACAGTACAGTGGGGAAGGCACTTACTATATTTCAAAACATCTTTATCCCCTTGTTAAAAAATCTTCCTATTTTCAGCAGTTACTTCTTTTTAATTTTTAAATTTTATTTTCATAAATTTGTTTAAATAATTGTTTACATTCAACCTTTCAACACCAGTCCCACCACCATTACACCTTTCCCCCCACAATTATTTCAAATTTTGCCACCACCACCCAAGCCTGCCCCATAGGCAGATGCTAAATAATTTATTTTATATTGCTTGTTTTATTCTTGGAGACCATGGCAAACTACTGAGGATATTCTGTCAATACAGCAGAGCCTGGCAAGCTACCCGTGATGTATTCAATATGCCAATAACGGTAACAATAACATGGTCTTCATGTTCCTGGAGTGAGCAGATGCCATTGCGCTACACTAGCACGAGACAGGAACAAATGGAGATGTTACTGGTGCCCGCTCAAACAAATTGATGAGCAATCGGATGACACTGATACAGTGATCACACACCATAGCCTGGAAAAGTTCTTACCTCAGGAGTACATGTGAGCAACACATACCTTTTCCTCTGCCATATAAGGTAATATACAGTTCCCCAAACTTCCCAAGGTTACTGATGTTCTTTGTTATTCTTTTATGTTTTTTTCTAATTTTATCTATACACTATTGTTTACAAAGTAGTTTTGGGCCATCAATAGTCCACCACTGATCCCGCAACCCATTTGACCTTCTTATCACCATTGTTGCCAATTTTCCACACCCCTAAATTGCCCCATATGAGACACCAAATAATTTTGTTACAACAAAAATGGAAATTGGAATTATCAAAAAAATAGTTCAATAAAAGTATATATCTCAATGGTGTTTTCATATTGTCTGGGTTAATTTTTATTTTAGACTTAAGCAACTTAAAGAAAAACAGTAAAATATTTCATTGGCCCTATCCATACTATATTAGCATTATTGTTCACTCTTTCTGAACACTTTTCTATCAGGAAAAATCTATCAGCAGAAGCCAGACATTCATCTATGTACCCAAAGATCATTTCAAAAATAAGTGAATTAGAGCAATAGCACAGCGAATAGGACATTTGCCTCGCACGTGGCCAACCCGGGTTCCATTCCTTGATCCCTCTCAGAGAGCCTGGCAAGCTACTGAGAGTATCCCGCCCGCATGACAGAGCCTGGCAAGCTACCCGTGCCATATTCAATATGACAAAAAACAGTAACAATAAGTCTCACAATGGAGACGTTACTGGTGCCCTCTTGAGCAAATGGATATACAACGGGATGACAGTGCTACAGTGCTATTATTTTTTAAAAAAAGGAATAAAATATCTGAAAAGTGAGGATGTTTTCAGCAAACACAAGAAAGAGAAGGTATTGTAATGAATTTTATGGTTGATTGAAATAAACGTATTTCAAGATTTAAATAAATCATTCAAATAAATCACTGAAGTAAATCTATTTTACTTCACTGTTTTGTCTTCTCCTAAAATTCTTTTTTTAGAAGGAAGGTGATGTTCCTGAGAAAACCATGGACAGGGATTAGGCTTCTTTACCATTTACTGCAAAGAGCAATTTCTTACTCTAAGTCTGAGTTTATAGCTCCCTCGAAGATCAAGTGAACTTCAGGTACAGCTTGGCATCTGTGGCATGGGGTGCTATAGGTACTCATAATGGGCTTAACAAGATTCATCATGATCTTAGTTTTACAGTTCGCATTTGGAATAAAAGATCACACTTAACCTTTTGTTGGCATAGTATTGAATATTGGGTATTAGACTGGAGTAATAGCACAGCAGGTAGGGTGTTTGCCTTGCATGTGGCCAACCAGGGTTCAATTCCTCTGTCCCTCTCAGGGAGCACGGCAAACTACCTACAGTATCCTGCCCACACTGCAGAGCCTGGCAAGCTACCCATGGCGTATTAATATGCTAAAATCAGTAACAACAAGTCTCACAATGGAAGCGTTACTGGTGCCTACTTGAGCAAATCAATGAACAACGGGAAGACAGTGCAGTGCTACAGTATTGAATATTGTAAATAATATAACACACTATACATACTATAGGTGCATATATTTATTCTATGTATCGTAATAAAGACATGCATTTCAAAGTTCAGTAGGTCTTGTGTTTGTTTAATAAATTGAAATAGATGCTTTGATACTGCTATAATTTGGTATCTAAAATATTAGTTAGTATTTGATTTTTTTGTTTTGTTTCTGGAGACCACACCTGGTTGTGCTGAGGGATTACTCCTGATTTGATACTCAGGGATTACTCCTGGGATGAATCAAGGAAGCAACTGTTGTTCCGGAGCTTTCCCTGATTGGCAGTGTACAAAGACAATAGAGAGTAGTCTTTAGTTAAGTTTAAACTTCAAAATGTATACAGTTTATTCGTTTATAATTTTTCAAAATTTTAAAAAATGTAAAGTAGATGCATATTATTTCTTTAAAATAATGACCTTTTTCCTGGAGGAAACTTTGACTAATGTTTTAGAAACAATTTCCATAATTATCACAGGTTAATTTTGTGAAGTGAGGTAAGATCAAGGGAAGTAGCCTATAGAAAAGTTATTCTACCTGTCTATTCAATCCAACCCAGGAAGTGCCTAGTAGGAGTTAGAACAGTTAAGACAAATAATCTGTTAAGACACTGTTAAGACACTGTCATCCCGTTGCTCATCGATTTGTCCAAGCAGGCACCAGTAACGTCTCTCATTGTGAGACTTATTATTACTGTTTTTGGCATATCCAATATGCTACGGATAGCTTGCCAGGCTCTGCCGGGTGGGCACCATACGCTCAGTAGCTTGCCGGGCGCTCAGGGAGGGGCAGAGGAATCGAACACGGGTCACTGTGTGAAAGGTGAATGCCCTACCTCTGTGCTATCACTCCAGCCCTAAGACAAATAATCTAGTTAGAAAAAAAGATGGGCATAATTTGTAAAGACATTTCAGAGGATACAAATATGATCAATGAACCCAGGAAAAATGCTTATCATTGTCTAAGATTTATTAAATCAACCATAGCACTTTCTCTATAAGAAGTAATATTTAAAATTTTCAGTATCCATTTTAATAATGATTTAAAACAAGTAGAAAATTCATATGTCACTCACATGTCACTACTACATTACTGTAGTATAAAATGTACAAAGAACTCTTTTAAAATGTTGTATGAATTTAAACATACTTTACTATAGAGTAAGAAGTTAGGGCACTGAAGAGACAGTTTCAATACCTGAAACCACATATATTTAGAGTCAGGAATATCCCTTAAGCACTTCTGGATACAGTCCTACCCCTGAAAAAAAAAAAGACTAAGAAAATACACTATGAGGTATTGTCCCGAATAAAGCAAAATATATCTCTTCAATAGTAACTGCACATGAATTTCCATGGCTAATGTACTCACAAACATTGGAAAATGGAAGCACAATTGTCTTTCAATACTTGTTAATTAAATATATTTAGTATTTCAGGAAAGAAAAGATTATTTTAAAATATTTTATTGTTTATGTTGAAGACTACCTAAAAGAAGAAACATCATAGAGAAAATTCTGATCAGTATTTTTCCATTTATTCTCCCTAAGTATGAGAAACACAAAATAATTTATGCTTTTTAGTTAGAAGCTGTCTTGGCCATAGTCTTTACTGGTACTTTGGTTGGACTCTTCATGAAGCCACAAATGGAGTTTGAAACATGCCAGGACTTGCCAGACTCAAGAAGGGGAGGCTTCTATTTTCTATTTTTGGCCTACAACTGAATCAAAATATTTTGAGTCTGTCATACTTGATTTGATTCCACACAATTCACAATTGCCACCTAATATAAACAACAAAAAATAAAAATCCATCAAGGTTTTTTAAAAGGTCACTTAATGGGGGAATAAATAAAACTACTAAAAATTGGTGAGTACTTCTAATTCTATAAAAGCTTTTTCCTTTTTTTAATAGAGAAAAGTGGACTTTCATGATTGCTATAAAACTTGTAATGGCTTGCACATGCCAAATTGTCCTCTGATTTGACCCTTTAAAAAATATTATTGATTTCTGAGAAATGCCTGCATTGGAAAATAAGGTTACAATACCATTTAATATGGCAGCAATATTATTTTGAGTGAACTACTTCAATCAAATTTAAAATAGTTCAATAGAGTTGTTTCTGTCCTTTGAAAAGCCGTCATATATGTATAAGAGTTTCATTTTTTTCTGTTTAAAAAATTTTGTATAATCACTAGGAGATCTAGCAAGTTTTAAACCCAGGACACTTTCAGAGAGAAACTCAATAAAATGAGAAATAAATTTTAGTTAATATTTAATTTATTGTTAATAATAAATTAATAATAATTTAATTCATAAATAATTAAAACCAACTTACAATATTAATATTGTTACAAAATCAAGACCTCTCAGTTCTTCATTCTTGTGATTTTAAAGTTAAATTTATATCAAGCTTGAATTTAAAAATCATGTTTCTGTTACTTTCAAGTTGATAGCAGTATCCATATTTTACTCACTCAGTTGTTCTAATTAAATCTGTAATTCAACCCTCCTTTATATGTTTTTAAGTTTCTTTCTTTCTTTCTTTCTTTCTTTCTTTCTTTCTTTCTTTCTTTCTTTCTTTCTTTCTTTCTTTCTTTCTTTCTTTCTTTCTTTCTTTCTTTCTTTCTTTCTTTCTTTCTTTCGTCCTTTCATTTTATTGAATCACCATGTGGAAAGTAACAAAGCTTTCAGGCTTAAGTCTCAGTTATACAATATTCGAACACCCATCCCTTCACCAGTGCACATATTCCGCCACCAAGAACCACAGTAAACCTCCCCTCAACCACCCACCCACCAGCCCCCCACCCGACCTGTGTAGTTAATAAATTTCACGTTACTTTCACTTTACTTTGATTACATTCAATATTTCAACAAAAAACTCACTATTATTGTTTGGAGTTTCACCCCGTAAAGTCAGACCTGCTGGAAAAGAAGTATTTGGTAATTTGTTTTCCATTGCTGAGAATGAAGAGATATGAGGTCGTGTGTCCACGATTTTGGATTTCTGTATTTTAGTAACTAAATCCAGAGAAATTTCTGCCAGAAGTTGCATCATTGCAAGTTTGTACCTCTCTGCTACTTTATATTCCACATATGAGGCAATCTTTTTGTATATATTTCTCTTTTTCTGACTCATTTCACTTAGCATGATACTCTCTATGTCCATCCACATATAAGCAAATTTCATGACTTCATCTTTTCTAACAGCTGCATAGTATTCCATTGTTAGATGTAACCAAAGTTTCCTTAACCAGTCATGTTTTTTGGCACTCTGTTTTTTTCCAGATTTTGACTATTGTAAACAGTGCTGCAATGAACATATAAGTGCAGATGTCACTTTTATTATACCTTTTTGCCTCTCCAGGATATATTCCTAGGAGTGGTATTGCTGGGTCAAATGGGAGCTCAATTTCTAATTTTTTGAGAATCATCCATATTGTTTTCCAAAAGGGCTGAACCAGTCAGCATTCCCACCAGCAGTGAAGAAGAGTCCCTTTCTCCTCACATCTGTGCCAACACTGGTTGCTTTTGTTTTTTTCAATGTGGGCCAGTCTCTGAGGTGTGAGATGGTATCTCATTGTTGTTTTAATCTGCATTTCCCTGATGATTAGTGATGTCGATCATTTTCTTGTGCCTCTCAGCCATTTGCATTTCTTCTTTGGGGAAGTTTCTGTTTATTTCATCACCCCATTTTTTGATCAGGTCGGCAGTTTTCTTCTTGTGGAGTTCAACCAGTGCCTAGTATATTCTTGACATCAACCTCTTATTAGAGGGGTATTGGGTAAATATCCTTTCCTATTCTGTAGGATGTCTTTGTACTTTGGTCACTGTATCTTTTGAGGTGTAGAAGCTTCTTAGTTTAAGGTAGTCCTATTTATTTATCTCTGTTTTCATTTGCTTGGCCAGTGGCGTGTCATCTTTGAAAATACCGTTGGCTACAATGTGGTGGAGGGTTTTGCCGACCTTGTCTTCAATGTAGCTTAGGGATGGTCTTTAATCTATTTTGATCTGACTTTTGTACATGGTGATAGGTGAATATCTGAGTCCATTTTTTTTTGCATATAGCTGTCCTGTTTTGCCAGCACAATTTGTTAAACATGCTTTCCTTGCTCCACTTCACATTTCTTGCTCCCCTATCAAAGATTAGATAATTTTATATTGGGGGGTTGTCAGAATATTCAACCCTCTTCCATTGGTCTGTGGCTCTGCCCTAGTTCCAGTACCATGTTGTTTTAATTACTACCGCTTTGTAGTAGATTTTGATGTTGGGGAGGTTGATTCTCCCATTTTCTTTTTCCCAAGAATTGCTTTAGCTATTCGTGGGGGTTTATGACCATATGAATTTCAGGAGTGCTTGTTCCTTTTCTTTGAACAATGACAAGGGTATCCTTATAGGGATTGCATTGAATTTGTACAATGCTTTTGGCAGCATTGCCATTTTGATAATATTAATTCTTCTAATCCATGAGCAGGAGATATCTTTCCATTTCCTCATGTCCTCTTATTTCCTGAAGTAGCATTTTGTAGTTTTCATTATACAAGTCCTTTACCTCCTTAGTTAAGTTGATTCCGAGGTATTTGATCGTTTAAGGCACTATTGTGAACGGGATTGCTTTTATCATGTCACTTTCTTCTCTCTCATTTTTTGCGTATAGGAAAGCCATAGACTTTTGGTTGTTGATTTTATGGCCTGCAACTTTACTATACAAGTCTATTGTTTCTAAGAGTTTCTTGGTAGAGGTCTTAGGGTTCTCTAAGTATAGTATCATATCGTCTGCAAATAGTGAGAGTTTGATTTCTTCCTTTCCTACCTGAATGTCCTTAATAACTTCTTATTGCCTAACCGCTATTGCAAGTACTTCCAGTACTATACTGAACAGGAGTGGAGAGAGGGCACATCCTTGGCTCGTCCCTGATCTCAGAGGGAAGGCTATTAGTTTTTCCTCATTGAGGATGATGCTTGCCATAGGCCTGTGGTAGATGGCTTTAACTATATTGAGGAAAGTCCCTTCTATACCCATTTTGGCCAGAGTTTTCATCATAACTGGATGCTGGATCTTGTCAAATGCTTTCTCTGCATCTATTGATATGATCATATGGTTTTTTTCTTTTGTTGATATGATGGATTATGTTGATTGATTTCCAAATGTTAAACCATCCTTGCATCCCCGGGATGAATCCCACTTGGTTGTAGTGTATGATCTTTTTGATGAGTTGTTGAATCCTGTTGGCTAATATTTTGTTGAGAATCTTTGCATCCGTGTTCATCAGGGATATCGGCCTGTAGTTTTCGTTTTTTATGGTGTCTTTGTTTGCTTTTGGTATTAGGGAGATATTAGCTTTGTAGAAACTGTTTGGGAGGGTTTCTGTTTTTTAATTTTCCGGAAAAGCCTGAGAAGAACTGGCAACAGGTCCTCTTTAAATGTTTGGAAGCGTTTACTAGTGAATCCATCTGGACCTGGGTTTTTGTTTTGGGGAAGACTTTTGATTACAGTTTCAATGTCTTTGATATTAATAGGACTGTTCAGGTATTTCTGGTCTTCTTGGTTCAGCATTGGTTTTGAGTCTATGAAGTTCCTGAGCTGTTGTTTATCCACAAAATAGTGTATCATTCCTTCGAGTTTGAATGAGAGCTTAGCCAGATAAAGTATTCTTGGTGAAGCGTTCATTTCATTGAGTTTTTTCACTATATCCCACCACTGCCTTTGGGCTTGGAGGGTTTCCTACGATAGATCTGATGTGATTCTAAAGGGTGCTTCTTTGTATGCTATTTACTTCTTCGACCTTGCTGCATGCAATATTGTGTCTTTATCCATGACGTCCATCATTCTAATTATGATATGCCTTGGGTTTTTTCTGTCAGGGTCTCTTTTAGCTGGCACCCTTCAGGTGCCTGGAATCTGGATGCCTGCATTCTCAGCTCTGGGAACTTTTCAGCAATGATTTATTTGACTGTGGCTTTTTCGTTGGGGTTGGTTCCCTGTCCTTCTGGTACTCCAATGATTCTAAGGTTGTTCCTCTTGAAATCATCCCCTAGGACTCTGAGTTGCCCTAGAGCTATTTTGAGGTCTCTTCCCATTGTTTATTGTTGCCTGTAGGCTTCTTGCAGCTCATCTTCAAGCTCACTGATTCTTTCTTCCACTGTAGTCATTCTATTATTGACGGCAGCCACATAGGTTTTTTTCATCTACCTAATCCTTCATTACTTTTTTGTAGGATTTTTATTTCTGCTCTCATTTCTTCCCGTAATTTCTCGGCTGTCTGTTGTATTGTTTCTGTCAGGTCCTCCTTTAACTTGTCAATCTTTCCATTGAGTTCATTGAGTTCATCATCTTGAGGATTTCAACTCTGAATTCTTTATCAGAGAGGTCAAGTTTGCAGGAAACACCTATAGAGGTTTCTGGCCTCCTTTCATCGTCCTCTCTTTGTGGTGGGAATTTGCACTGTTTCTTCATGTTGTTGTGGTGGTATGGAAGAGGGACCTTCAAGATCAGTATCCCTGTTCCCTCTTGTTGCAAAAAAGGATTCTGGATGAACTCGGTCAATGGTGGTTGCCTTTTTGTTTTCCCCTTCTAGAACATTCCCTCCCTCTCAGATGTTCCTCTAATCCTTATATGAAGTCTTGTGGTTTACTGTCCTACTGTTTATGGATAGCTAGGATGTTACTCTTGGATGTGACATAGGTAATGAAGGCTGAGATGAAACAACAGATTGATGGGTTTCATGAGAATATCGAGGCCGAGAAGAGGCCACGCCCACTTTTCCGAGGCCACGCCCCTTCGGGATTAGGACACGCCCCCTTGTCATACTGTGAGTCTGAGACGCAGGCTGGGACGCGGGAAGGGCAGTTTGGGGGACATCACACACCTGATCCAGTAGAGAAAACAGCTTCAGTGCTAGGGATCAGCATGCCGCCAGCTGGGGTGGCTGTCCGGGGCTGGGAGGGTGTCAGGGAAGGTCTGAGTTCGAGACACAGGCTGGGACTTCTAAATTTATTTCTTCTTAATATTATCTTTTAAATGAATCACCATGAGATACAGTTAAAGACTTAAAAACTCTTGATTACTTTTCAGTCATACAATGACCAAGTACCCATCCCTCCACCATTGACCATTCTTCACCACAAGTGTTCCTAGTATCCCTCCTGTCACCCCCATCCCATTCCCCCCCACCCTGTGTCTGTGGCAGGCACATTACCTTTTTCTCTTTCTCTCCTTTGGGTGTTATGGATTGCAGTATAGGTATTAACTGGCCATCATGTTTGGTTCCTAGTCTACTTTCAGCACATGCAAGTCAATCAACATAATCCATCATATCAATAAAAGAAAAGATAAAAGCATATGATCATATCAATAGATACAGAGAAAGCATTTGACATGATACAGCACCTATTTATAATGAAAACCCTCACAAAAATGGGAATTGAAGGAACTTTCCTCAATATAGTCAAAAGCACCTCCCATGAGCCCAGAGCAAGCATTATTCTCAATGGGGAAAAATTAAGAATCTTCTAAGATCAGACACAAGAAAATGATGTCCACTCTCACCATTTCTATTCAGTACAGTACTGGAAATACTTACCATAGCAGTTAGGCAAGAAAAAGATATTAGGGTATCCAGATAGGAAAGGAAGATAGGAATCAGATGGGAATCAAGCTCTCACTATTGACAGATGACATGATACTGTATTTAGTCAATCCCTTATATCTTTATGGATATCCTTTAAATTTTTACATATTTTCTAACTTTTAATTGTTGTTTACAGGCAAACTTATTGATTCTAATTATATATTTTAAATTACCTTTGTAATATTTATTCTATCGTGGACCTCTGTTGTATCTGAATATATGCAAGAGGACTCTTTACAGAGAGAAGAGGCTGTGGTGATGAAAAGCCTCTTAGAAGATGATAATTATTTCTTACTTCAATGGTTGGATTCAGCTGTTTTCTATCATTAATTCTTATTTGTAGACATTCTTACAACTGTGATTTCAGTTGTGGTATCACAGTTTTTGTAGTTTTTAATTTTGGCTAATATTCATATGAAGCTCCCTGGATGCCAGAGTCAACCCAACCTGCATCACTTGTAAACTCAGTGCTGTAGCTACTGCTGATCAGGTGTGCCCGTGCACTGGGAACCAACCTCTCTGACTGTACTAGGGTTGACCTAGCACCAGCCCCAAGGGATCCTCCCTCACTTATGCAGATGCTAACACTCCACTCACCTCACCCTCTCTAATGGCCCGTGAGAAACTATAGCACTTTTGTGCAGTTCAGAGTTTCCCATAAAACCACTTTCAACTAAAAGAGAGAAACCGGGTCTACTTTGGCCTATCCTATTGAAATACCATGGCAATATAAACATTCAGAATGAAGGATAGAAATTTATTAATGTACAATAATAAATCAGGTCACAAATCAGATAATCTGGAATCTAACGTGATACTGTAAGAACCTACAAATTTCTAAGAATAATGGGGAAACAAAGGAATTAAGCTGTACTGAGAGATAGAGATAGAAATTCAGGAAAGACCTCAGATTCTTCAAAATTCTTGAGCTTGGTTGAAGATGACTTTATGCAATACTTTATACAATGACAACTGAATATACAATAAATTGTAAAAGAAAATAATTCAGAGTGTAAAACGATCCACTCGATTGGCATTGAATAAGTTAAATAATATAATAGCAAACCATAGTTAGAAAAACCTGAATGTATAGAGCCCTATCAGTGAAACTGAAGGCAACATACGATGAAAGTGAAGACATCAAAAATGATGAAGAGGCAAAAGTAAAGTAAAAGACTGGAAGAGAAAATAATATAGTGATTGGTTAAGAGAAAGACAAATAATTTCTGAGTTATAGGAATACCACAATGAGAGAAAAAAACAAAGGGGAAGAATATATGGTGGACTTCAGAATTTTCCTAGAGGGAGACACTGCACAAATTTAAGAGGCCCAAAGAGTATCAAACAAAAAGACTCAAATGGAACTGCAAAAGATATATAGTAATCAAAATGTCAAGAATCAAGCAAAACAAGAGAGAAATACCAAAAACACCATGTAACAAGATAAACCTAAAACACAATGAAAACAATATAAAAATAAAAACATCTCTCTCAAGCAAGAAAGAATGGGATATCATATTTAAAGCTCTGCCAGAGAATAATAAAAAATACATTTAACCTAGAGCCACGAACCTTCAAAACTATCATTTTGTTTGAGGAAAGGATGAAAACATTTGCAGATAAAAAATGCTAGCAATTTTTGCTGTAACTAAACCTACCGTGCTTGAAATGTTTAAAGGCTTCCTATAAAAGATCAAAAGGTCACTTATGAAAACAACTAAACCTCACGAAGAAAATATGCAAATTTATTTTCTATATCACAATCCCTCTAAATGTCAGTGGAGTAAACTATCCCATCAAAACAAAGGCATAAAATACCTGCATAGATCAGAACACAAAATCCATCTATTTTCTATATAGGAGAAAAACCTAAATTCACACAAAAAATATAGTCTAAGAGTGAGTCTTATAACTCTCACAAAAAAAGTCACATAAGCTAATGTAGACAAAAAGCAAGCTACATCAGTCATACTTATATAAGACTAAGCATCATGCAAGTAATTAGAGATAGGGATTGACATTTGCTAAGAGAACAGTAAACCAAAAAGTACTAATTATTAGCTTAATAAATGCACCGAGTAAAGTGTCGATAACATTTTAAAAGCTTCTCTCACAGACTTAAATAAAAATATAAACAGAAAATGGTATTGGAAAACTTCAATGTTCCAATTTGCTACTACAGATCAACAGAACAGAATATCAGTAAACATACAAGAACTGGGATTAATGGACTGGGATTAATATAGCACTGTAGCACTGTCGTTCCCTTGTTCATCGATTTGCTTGAGCGGGCACCAGAAATGTCTCCATTGTGAGACTTGTTACTGTTTCTGGCATAACGAATATGCCACAGGTAGCTTGCCAGGCTCTGCAATGTGGGCGGGATACTCTTGGTAGCTTGCCACTCTCTACTGGAGTGACGGAAGAATTGAACCAGGGTCAGCTGTGTGCAAGGCAAAGGCCCTACCCACTGGGCTATCTCTCCAGTCAAGGATATTACATATACACATATATATCTCCCTAAGCTCAGAAATCTGAATAAATATCCTTCTCTACTGTACTTGGAATATTCTCCAGGTAGATAATATATAAGGACATAACTAAAAAACCTAACTTAAAAAAAACATAGAAATGATATCAAGCAGTCTTTTATACCATAGTGCCATGAAATAATTAATGATAAACAGAAGATGGTGGGGAAAAATAAAGCACTTGAAGATGAACAAAATGATGCTAAATAACAACTGGATTAACAAGAAAATAACAGAATAAATAAAAGATCATTTTAGTGGCTGGAGCAATAGTACAGCGGGTAAGGCGTTTGTTTGCCTTGCACATGACCTACCCGGGTTAAATTGCCATCATCACATATGGTCCTCCGAGCACTGCCAGGAGTAATTCTCGAGTGCAAAGCCAGGAGTAACCCCTGTGCATCGCCAAGTGTGACCAAAAAGAAAAAAAAAAGATTATTTTAAACTAATGAGAATTGAAATAAATTAACAAACTTTATGGGACACAACAAAAGCTGACCTAAGGGGGAATTCATATTAATACATGCCTTCATTAGGAAGAACTGAAAACTCAAATCAACGTCCTGTACATCTTAAACACTGGAGAAGGAACAACAAATAAATCCAAAAAGTATTCAAGGGGAAAATATATTAAAAACTACATAGGAAATAAATGATATATGAATAAAGTAATAAATTGAGTCAATGAAGCCCAGAGCTCTTTCTTTGAAAGAATAAATAAGAAAGACTTATTGAAAAGAAAAAGAAAAAATCTCCCTAATAAATTTAATCAGGAATGATAAAGGAGAACTACAACAAACTCTGAAGAAATTAATGAGAGTTTCTATGAGGTACAATTTTTTTGCTACATCTTTAAGAAAATTTTATAAAACTAATTAGATGTAGCACAAAACCAAAAGAGGGGGGATGAGAATAATAATAGTTACTTATTTATAATGTTTATTTTTAACTTTTATTTTAATTTTTTAATGTTCTCTACCAATTCTTTCTATTCTCTTAAATTTGTATTTTTTTAAAAAATATTTTATTAGAGAATCATTGTGATATACAGTTACAAACTTATGAACTTCTGTGTTTGCATTTCACTCATACAGTGATCATTTACCCATCCCTCCACCAGTGCCCATTCACCTCGACCAATGATCCCAGTATCCCTCCCACCACACTCACCCCATCATATTTTTGACTATACTTTATAGCTTGTATATTTCATGTCTGTTGAGATTTATTTACTATTAATATATTTACTTTCCCACCATTGAAATAGTTATTATAGATGATTTGTACTATTTTATTCACTTCATTATTTATCTTAAACTTGACTTGGTTTAAATCAGGTTCCTTTTAAAAATGAGTGATTCTGTCTCAATTCTTATATTGTGGAGCACTTTTTGAGTTTCATCCTAGATTTTTCAAATATTTATCTTTAAAAAGTCTCTCTACCATACCAGTAGACCTTGCACTTTTTTCAACTTTCTTTTGTTTTTTTGTTTTGTATTTTTTAATTTTTTTCAACTTTCTTTTAACTCACCAAATATATTTGCCTTCCACACACAATAAAACTAGTTGCTTTTAAAAGATAATTCCCTTACATTTTTCCTTCCTGATGTTTCTGATTCCATCTTTTATTCTATATTTTAATTTTTTTATTAAATTATGTTTTACCTCAGAAATAAAAACATTGAGAGAGATAGTACCAGTGAAATGTGCTGTCAGAAGGTAAAGTGCTTGCCTTTATCTTATAATCACATGCTGCTAATCCTGTTTTAGTCCCTGGTACTGCATATAGTTCTCAAAGCAAAGTCAGGGATCACTCCAGAGAACAGATTATTCCTGAATGCTAAAGGGTGGGACCCAACTCCAAAATAAATTAAAACAAAGGCTGGGGCTGGAGCAATAGCACAGTGGGTAGGGCGTTTTCTTTGCATGTGGCCAACCCGGGTTCAATTCACAGCATCCCTGAGCACCGCCAGGGGTGATTCCTGAGTGCAGAGACAGGAGTAACCCCTGTACATTGACAGGTGTTACCCCAAAAAAGCAAAAAACAAAACAAAAAAAACAAAAACAAAAAACGAAGACATGATATGATTATTATTAAAATGGGCAAAATTGTGATAGTGAATTTTATAGAAATAAAAAGTGCAATAGAACAAATCTAATAAGTCATATTTTGTTCTGCCAAAATTCATTAGCTGGAACTTCATCCTGTATACCTCTGCCCCACATATGATTGGGAAGTGGGGCCTATGGGTATGGATGTCATCAGGAGATTTGGACAACCAGGATGAAATTAATGCTTGTATCAGTTTCAGGAGTCTTGCCTTATCTCTCTTATCCACACCATGTGGAAAACAACAAATGAAAACAGGAAGTCAGCGACTCTGTAAAAGTCTTTCACCAGAACTCAACTGTTTTTGCAATCTTACCTTTGACTTCCACTCTCAAGCGTTAAGATTAATATAATGTACTATCAAAAACACATTTTTAGACCCAAATACATAGAATAAACTCTTGTCTCATTATACATGATTACTTTATTGATTTGATTCACTTATGCCATATTTAAGAGAAGAGAGAAGAGCAGAAATGAAAAATACCATTGTCTATTTTTTAAGGTTCAAGTAAAAGTATGATCAGAATTACCACAGCAGCATTTTCTTGTTTAAGTTAGGCACAGCAAATGAATTTAATTAAAGTTATAAATATATTTATAGTTAAGAGTCTCTTCAAGAAATGGTGCTAGGGAAACTGAATAGCTACATACAAGAAAGAAAGAAAATAAACAAATTTAGACCCCCTACTCTCACCACATCTACCATGTATAAAGGTAAATTCAAAATGGATAAAATTCTTGATATTAACCCACTCTCATATAGAATATGCTTAGGAAAGCAAAGCTGGACACTCCAAAATCTTGATCTCAGAAGAATATTCATTGTTATGACAATGCTGACCTAGAGAACACAAGTAGAACTAAACAAACAGGACTACATAAAACAAAACAATCTGCACTGTGAAAGAAGTAAGGCCTACACTAAAAGTATATCCCACTGATGGAAGAAACTATTTGCACCACATAAACCAGTCCAACAGCCAAGATGCCAAGTATGCTCAAAGCTCAATAGCAACAATTAACAATATAAATGAACATTAAAAAATGGGTAGATATGAAGACAACTCCATATACCTGTTGGTCTTCTGTATATTTGACTCCTCCCATATTTAATGTGGCTTATAATTATATATATTTTTATATACTTACATATATAATTATATATATATATATTTGGCACGTCAGACATGGAACTCTACACATGATCCCTGCTGGAACTCTACACGTGATTCCTGCTGGACATCGCAGGATGCTTTGCAAGATTCAGACAGAATGGCATCGTTGGAACATGAAGAAACCGTGGCAGGGGCCACAATGTCACTACCTGCCCCAGCCCATCAACCTCAAGGAGATCAACCTGAGGCTGCAAATTTCCTAGGTGCTGCCCAGAGATGCAGGCAGGTGTGTATTTGTCAGTGTGCAGATCATTACAACATGCCAGTTGACCAAAAGTTTGCATTTGGTGGACTGGGAACACCTGTAAAGGTGATTAGAGGCCACCCCAAAAGCCTCCATCCATCTTGGAGAGCCTGGCAAGCTACCAAGAGTATCCTGTCTGCACGTCAGAGCCTGACAAGCTACCTGTGATATACTAGATATGCCAAAAACAGTAACAACAACGGTCATCATTCCCCTGATCCTGAAAGAGCCTTTAATACGCCATAAAGCTACACTAGCATGCTACAGGGAAAAATGGAGATGTTACTGATGCCTGCTCAAGCAAATTGATGAACAACAGGTTGACAGTAATACCATGCACTGTCGCACTATTGTCCCGTTGTTCATTGATTTGCCCGAGCAGGCACCAGTAATGTCTTCATTGTGAGACTTGTTACTGTTTTTGGCATATCGAATACACCAAGGGTAGCTTGCCAGGCTCTCAATGCAATGACACAGTGATAATTATTTATGGCAGAGCCTGGCAAGCTACCTGTGGCATATTCGATATGCCAAATACAGTAAAAATAATGGGTCTCATTCCCCTGACCCTGAAAGAGCCTCCAATATGGCACTGTTTAGAAAGATGAGTAAGGAGAGGCTGCTAAAATCTCAGGGCTGTAGATGTTACTGGCACCTGCTCAATGAATGAGATGACAATGATACAGTGATAATTATTTATATATTTACTTTGGTTTGATACCACACTCAATGTTACTTGGGTGGGGGAGTCTTGGAAGTGCTGGGGGGAACATATAAGGGATTGAAACAAGGTCAGGTGAATGTAAGGCAACTGCTTTAACACCTATGTCTCATATTCTTTGCCTCATATTGTTTATTCTTTATATATTTTTGACGTGGACTTTCACCAGACACATGATGTTAAAATATTCTATCTCAGTCAGTAGCCTATGTTTATATACATAATTTTAATTATAATGCATAATTTTTCAATAGATATAGTTCCATATACTAGTTGTTTCCTTTTGCAGGTAGAGTTGAATCTTTGAAAAAGTTCTAAATAAAAACTATGGAGCTCTCCACCAAGATGTGACCCGGGTGGTCACATGTGTGCCGCCAGCAGGTAGGGCATTTGCCTTGCACGCGGCCAACCCGGGTTCAAATCCCAGCCTCACATATGGTCCTCTGAGCACCGCCAGGAGTAATTCCTGAGTGCAGAGCCAGGAGTAACCCCTGTACACTGCCGGGTGTGACCCAAAAGGCAAAAAAAGAAATCTGGGGTGGCCATACTAGTATCTAACAACATAGATTTCAGACTGAAAAAGATTAGAAAGAACAGTGACGGTCATTTTCTATTCATCAAGGCATACGTACAACAGGAAGAAATCACACTCGTAAACGTATATGCACCTAATGAGCGACCAGCTAAATATTTAAAGTAACTCCTAACAAACTTTAAGGAGGACATCACTAGCACCACAATAGTAGTCGGAGACTTCAACACCGCTTTATCACCTCAGGATAGATCAATAAGAACAAACCTCAGCAAGGAAACAATAGCCCTGAAGGAAGAAATAGAAGAGAGAGGGCTTATATACCTATACAGGGCTTTACATCCCAAAAAGAAAGAATATACATTTTTCTCCAGTGCACACGGAACATTCTCCAAAACAGACCACGTGCTGGGTCACAAATCATACTACAACAGAATCAGCAAGATAGAAATTGTATCAACCATCTTCTCAGACATGATTCACTGAAAATAGAAACTAAGCACACACAGACACGGAGCACCAAATCAAACACCTGGAAATTAAACAATTCCCTGTTGAACAATGAGTGGATCAAAAGGGAAATCAAGGAAGAGATCAAAAGATACCTCGAAACAAATGAGAATGAAGACACAAGCTACCAGAACCTATGGGGCACGGCTAAAGCTGTGTTAAGGGGGAAATTTATAGCCCTGTAAGCATTCCTCAGGAGCGAGGAAAGGGCCTACATAGAGAGCTTGACTTCACAGCTCAAGATCTTAGAAAAGGACCAGCAAAAGGAACCAAGCCAGACCGAAGGAAAGAAATAATAAAACTTAGAGCAGAAATTGACAATAGGGAAACCCAAAAGACAATCTGAAAGATCAATAATGAAAAAAGCTGGTTCCTTTAGAAAATAAACAAGATTAACAAACCACTAGCAAGAATTACAAAGAAAGAAAGAGAGGGAACCCTAATAAACTGAATCAGAAATGAAAAGGGGGATATCACAACAGAAACAAATGAAATTCAAAAGATCATCAGAGACTACTTTGAAAATCTCTATGCCATGAAACAAGGGAACCTAAAAGAAATAGACGAATTCCTTGATTCCTATAATCTCCCAAAACTGAATCAAGAAGATTTGGAATACCTGAATAAACCCATTAATATCAAGGAAATTGAAACTGTTATCAAATGTCTTCCCAAAAACAAAAGCCCAGGTCCAGACAGATTCACTAGCGAATTATTCCAAATATCTAAAGAGGACCTGTTGCCAGTTCTCTTCAATTTATTCAAGGAAATCGAATAAATAGGGACTCTACCAAACAGTTTCTATGCAGCTCATATCTCCCTAATACCAAAGGCAAACAAAGATACCACTAACAAAGAAAACTACAGGCCAATATCCCTGATGAACACGGATGCGATGATTCTCAACAAAATACTAGCAAATAGAATCCAACATCTCATTAAAAAAATAATACATCACAATCAAGTAGGGTTCATCTTGGGGATGCAAGGATGGTTTAACAATCGGAAATCAATCAACATAATCCATCATATCAACAAAAGAAAAAATAAAAACCATATAATCATTTCATTATATGCAGAGAAAGCATTTGCCAAGATCCAACACCCATTTATGATGAAAACTCTCACCAAAATAGGCTTAGAAGGAACGTTCTTCAAGATAGTCGAAGTCATCTACCACAAACCCATGGCAAGCATTATCCTCAATGGAGAAACACTAAAGGCCTTCCCTCTACGATCAGGGACAAGACAAGGATGCCCACTCTCACCACTTCTGTTCAACATAGTACTGGAAGTACTTGCAATAGCAATTAGGCAATAAAAAGACATTAAGGGTATACAGATAGGGAAGGAAGAAATCAAGCTCTCACTATTTGCAGATGACATGATTCTATACCTAGAGAATCCTAAAACCTCCAATAAGAAACTCCTAGAAACAATGAACTTGTATAGCAAAGTTGTAGGCTATAAAATCAATACCCAAAAATCCATGGCCTTCCTATACGCAAATAGTGAGTCAGAGGAAAATGACACTAAAAATAAATCCCATTCACAATTGTGCCCCAGAATATCAAATACCTAGGAATCAGCCTAACTAAGGAAGTAAAGAATCTCTACAAGGAAAAGTACAAAACACTACTCAATGAAATAAAAGAGGACACGAAGAAATTTAAACATATTCCCTGCTCATGGATAGGAAGACTTAACATTGTCAAAATGGCAATACTCCCCAAAGCACTATACAGATTCAATATGATCCCTATATGGATACCCACAAAATTCTTCAAAAAACTGATCAAACACTCCTAAAATTCATATGGAACAATAAACGCCCACAAATAGCTAAAGCAATTCTTGGGAAAAAGACGATGGGAAGCATCACCCTCCCCAACTTCAAACTTTACTACAAAGCAGTAACAATTAAAACAGCATGGTACTGGAACAAAGGCAGAGCCACTGATCAATGGAATAGAGAGGAATATCTCTACATGCAACCCAAAATATATGACCATCTGATCCTTGATAAGGGGGCAAGAATTGTGAAATGGAACAAGGAAAGCCTCTTCAACAAATGGTGCTGGCATAACTGGACAGCCACATGCAAAAAAAAATGGGCTTAGACATTGACCTAACACCATGCACAAAAGTCAGATCAAAATGGATTAAAGACCTCAACATTAGACCAGAATCCATAAGGTACCTCGAAGACAATGTCGGCAAAACCCTTCACGATATTGAAGCTAAAGGTATCTTCAAAAATGACATGGAACTAAGTAATCAAGTAGAAATAGAGATAAACAAATGGAACTATATTAAACTAAAAAGCTTCTGCAGCACAAAAGACAGAGTGACCAGAATTCAAATATTATCTACAGAGTGGGAAAGAATATTCACCCAATACCCATCTGATAAAGGGTTGATATCAAGGGTATAGAAAGCACTGGTTGACCTCTACAAAAAGAAAACATCCAACCCCATCAAAAAGTGGGGCGAAGAAATGAACAGAAACTTTCTCAAGGAAGAAATACAAATTGATAAAGGGCACATGAAAAAATGCTCTTCATCACTAATCATCAGGGAGATGCAGATCAAGACAACTATGAGATGTCACCTCACACCACAGAGACTGGCTCACATCCAAAAGAACAAAAGCAACCTCTCTTGGCGTGGATGTGGGGAGAAAGGAACCCTCCTAAACTGCTGGTGGGAATGTCGACTGGTTCAGCCCTTTTGGAAAACAAAATGGTCGATTCTCAAAAAATTAGGAATTGAGCTTCCATTTGACCCAGCAATACCACTCCTGGGAATATACCCCGGAGAAGCAAAAAAGCATAGTCAAAATGACATCTGCACCTGTATGTTTATCGCAGCACAGTTTACATTAGCCAGAATCTGGAAAAAAAAATGAATGCCCTAGAACTGATGACTGGCTAAAAAAACTTGGTACATCTACACAATGGAATATTATGCAGATCTTAGAAAGCATGAAGGCATGAAATTTGCATATAAGTGGATCAACATGTATAGTATCAGGTTCAGTGAAATGAGTCAGAAAGAAAGAGACAGACACAGAAAGATTGCACTCATATGTGGAATTTAAAGTAGCAGAGAGGTACGAGGTAGCAATGATGCAACCTCTGGCAGAAAGCCCTCTGGACTTAGTCACTAAAATACTAAAATACAGAAATCTAGACCCTCTCGGCAGCTACTGTGGCCACACGACTTCATATCTCCTCATTCTCAGCAATGGAAAACAAATTATCAAATGCTTCCTTTTCAGCAGGTCCAACTCTGGTGGGGGAAACTCCAAACAATAATAGTGAGATTTTTGGTTGTATGTAATCAAAGTAAAGAGAAAGTAAAGTGAAATTTATCAACTACACAGGCGGGGTGGGGGCCTGGGTGGCGGGGATGTGGGGGGGAGGTTTACTGTGGTTCTTGGTGGTGGAATATGTGCACTGGTGAAGGGATGGGTGTTTGAGCATTATGTAACTGAGACTTAAGCCTGAAAGCTTTGTAACTTTCAACATGGTGAATCAATAAAAAAATTAAAAATAAAAATAAATTAAAAATAAATTAATTAAAAACAATTAAAAATAAATATAATAAAATTAAATTAAATTTAAAACTATGTAAAGTTCTTCTTATGTTCTCAGTTTATTTTATGGGTTTAGAAGAAACATCAGTATATTGGATCAACTTTGTTTTAATGTTTGGTATTTCATTGAATATATTGTCACAAATATTTATTCACCTGCTATTGTACCTTTGAGTTGTTTATAATCCCTGACTATATATATATATATATATTTTTTATTTAATTAATGAATTTTTGAATGGAGGTTGATCCTGAGAAGTATAATATTGAAGGTTATGTGAAGGTTTTATTCTTACTTTCTGAAGAAACATTGATAGTTTTCTATATTGTCTGAAGAATATAACATATAACATTCTCTCTAACAGTTGAATGAAGGTCCCCTTTTCACTACATTGCTTCCATTTCTGGTTGTCTCAAGTCTTTTGAATATGTGCTACTTTCTCCTGTGTGAGTTGAAATTTCATTTATCTTTTGATTTGCATTTCCCTGATAATAAGAGGTGTTATAACTTATTTTCTATTGATAATTGTTATCTTTTATATGTTGGTTATCATCACTATTGTTCATCCATATGTTCGCCTTGTGAAAATATCTTTTTATTTCTTATCTTTATTTTTATCAAATCACCATGACTTACAAAGTTATAAAGTTATGGCTGAGCTTTAGGCATGCAATGTTAGAAGACCAATCTCTCCACCGATGTCCACTTCCCTCCACCATAGTCCCCAGTTTCCCACCTAGCCCCACAATCTGCCTTTACAGCAGGAACTTTCATCTCATTTTTTTCTATTAGAATTGTGGTTTATAATACTGTTACTAGAGAGTATTAATTACCTCACTTCAGCACTCAGTCCTCTTCCAGAATGAGAACTTCCTTCTGTAATTGTACCTTTTTCTTCCCTGACCTATCTCTCCTCACTCCCCACCCCAGAGACAAACTTCCTATTAAGAAGCAGTCCTCATGCTCATATGTTTCATTGCATCCTGTATATGAGTGATCACTCCTTGTCCTCTCCTTCTGAGCCATTTCAGCTAGTATGATACTCTCCAGATCCACCCATGTATAGGAATATTGCATCATTTTAATGATCTTTTCTGAAGGCCAAATAGTATTCATTGTGCGTACGTCCCATGACTTCTTTATCTAATCATTTGTTCCAGGAAACTTGGGTTTTTTCATATTTTGCATATATTTTTTACAGTTCATGGCCAGATATTTAAGTTAGAACTTTTTGTTTTTTTAATGAATTATTAGTGAGGCAGCATGGCTTACAGTAGTAGTAATCCTTATGTTTTGGACACACACTGTTACTACTTTACAATCCTCCAATAAAAATATTTTCTCCCATTTAGTAGGATCTATATTTTAATTTAGCTCAGTTTTGGCCTGCCATGCAAAATATTTTAAATTTGATTTTTACCTGTAGGATAATATTGGTTCATCCTTTCTCCCTTGCCTCAAAGAGTTTAGGTTTATTGAGTTACACCCATCACAGTGCTCCTGAGGCACTCCCATTTCTCTGTATTTAACTTCTCCTCTGTGCTCAGCTTCCCCTATCTGTTAATCACTTATATCTCCAAAACAGACACTGTGACTTGTAAAGTAAGATTCTTCTAAGGACTCTAGATTTTTTATTTATAAGTTAAATATTGCTTTTCTCTTTCCCTTATGTCCTTTGCATAGTTTACTTTAGAACAATGTAAACTATGTATACATTTTTGTATAGGTACAGGAATACAGTTAATGCTATGCTTTGTAACTTGGGTGTTCATTTATTCTGAACAATACTTACTCCTGGGCAACTGTCAAACTTACTCGGCTTAAGCCTCAGTTGCCCTTAGTTCCTAGCACCCCCAAAGCAGGGTGCAGATGAAGGGACTTGGATGAACCTAGGACAAGCTATTGGTTATCCTGGCATCAAAATGGGGCAGGCCAAGCTCCATAAAACTTACAATAAATTAAGAGCATGGTCATGGGCAAACTCTGTCATAATCCAAAAAAAAGTGACTGGATAAGGATTCTGCTTCGTTAGAAAGAACTAATCTAGCCTGACTACTCTAGTCTGGGACTTATGGAGAGATATCCCTGGGAAAGTCACTCTTTAAGCTTAACATGTCTCTTCTTGCGTCCATACAAAATTACTGATATTATTAAGAAATAAATTTAGGATGATTGTTTAAATGTATATGGACTAAGAAAGAAGAAATATACCCTTAGATGGTATTTCACCCTTAAACAGATATTCTATTAGGATAAAATCTTTGTTTTAGAAGAGCATCCCCAGAAGGCAGGATTTTACGTATGGTGATTGTGTTATCTCACCTATGCGTAGTTGCTATCCCCAATCTGGGAGGTTGGGCTCTAGACTATGGGCAGAGTAAAACAAGGAGGGTGAAAGTAGGAGATGAAAATGAGGAACAGTGTGAGACTGAAATGGAGAGCTCAATAAGACTGGAAGAGTTGCGTGGGGAGAATGGAAACAAATGGCTTGGACAGAGATGAAAACCATAGACATGGAGAGTATGTGAAATGTGTCAGAAAGAGAGGGACAGATATAGAAGGACTACACTCATTTATGGAATATAAAATAACACAAGACCGACACCCAAGGACAGTAGATAGAAGGATCAGGAAGATTGCTCCATAGTTGGAAGCCTGCCTCACGAACAGGCGGGGAGAGCACAGCTGAAATAGAGAAGGGATCACTAAGAAAATGATGGTTGGAGAAATCAGTCGGGATGGGAGATGCTTGCCGAAAGTAGATAATGGACCAAATATGATAACCTCTCAGTATCTGCATCACAAGCCATAATTCCCAAAGTAGAGAGAGAGTTTGTGGACTATTGTCTGCCATAGAGGCAGGGGGAGGGTGGGAAAGGGGGGTATACCCAGGATATTTGTGGTGGGGAATGTACAGTGGTGAAAGGATGGGTATTTGATCATTGTGAGATTGTAACCCAAACATGAAAGATTGGAACTATGTCACGGTGAATCAATAAAATTTAAATAAAAAAAAGAAAGAAATTGTGACTGATAACTAAACAGTTTGGCAGGCTTGTTCCCTCCCTCACATGTCTGTTGGCAGTGGCCAGCTGGGGTGTGGAAGCAGCTCATGACCATTAAACAGACGTGGTGAGAGAGACCACAATATTACTGAACACATGTAGACCTACTTGTTTATGTTTTCTTTTGTTTTTCCCCTCTGAGTAAAAACATTGAAGACCCAGCTCAGGTCCATATACTACAATTTTTTTTTCTTAAATTCCCCTTAATTGATTCTTTTCTAAGCTAATTTTTAAGTCTTAAATCACTTTCAATTAACTTGTATAAAGGTAAAAGATACATTTATAGTTATTTTTAAATTTTATTTTCTTTAAATTTATTTTTATTTTGTGTAATTGATATAGTCATGAGTCAAACCTTATACTAAAATCTAACATAATCCAAACGCAGATACTTCAATAGAGAGTAGCAGAATATTAACTAAATTCAGACAGCATAGTTTATATCTGAAGTGTTGTGATCAAATTAAATAAACAGAGTTGTTTCATAAAGTCATGAAAATACATAAAGGAAACAATTCTGTTTTTTCTCATTATTGAATCTTTAAGGATATACTTATTTGAACTCTGGAGAATTGTACATTTCATATATAGGCTAGGATAGAATCCCTCTCTTCAGAACCTATTTGAGTAGGACATTGAAGCTTAACAAACAGATACAGTTTTCCCAAGTAAAGATTGAAAGTTCTCACGATTTACCCCCAAATATTCAAGCTAAAAGTTTTAGAATTCAGCTAAATAAGATCTATAGGCAATTATCTATTAGTAGGGCTGGGGAAATAGCACAGCGGTTAGGGCATTTGCCTTGCACGCAGCATACCCAAGTTCGATTCCCAGGACCCCATATAGTCCCTTGAGCACCACCAGGAATAATTCCTGAGTGCAGAGCCAGGAGTGACCCCTGTGCATCGGCAGGTGTGACCCAAAAAGGAAAAATAAAAGACCGTACCAAAAAAAATTATCTATTCATAGATATACAGTCTGGATGAGAAAAATGTTTGAAATTATTAGTATGATCTCATATGTAAGAAACTAACCTTAAAAAACAAAACATACCCAAAGTGAGGAAATTGAAATATAGTGTAAAACAGAAAAAAAGTTAAACATAAAATGAAATCATAAGTGAAAAAAGTCATTAAAACAAAGGTGGTTCTTTATAAATAAATTTATTGATATCTTAATAAAATTGATATCTTCAAAATATACTAATATCATAAATGACAAAAAGTTATTGTATATTTACTCCATAGTATTAAAATGATAGTGAAAGTGGCTAGAACACTACAGTCTTATATTTTGCAACCAATAGGTCAGTTCCTTTCCAAACAAATGGCTGCCACAATTTGCTATCTATAAAGCATATATATCAATACCTTAATAGCCATTAAATAAAAAAATTCTTAAGTATATAAATTATTGAAAATGTTTAAGTCTAATGAAATGTATGTAATATGAAAATAATTTAAAATGAAACATATGCCAATTTTATGTAATATTTTCAAAGAAAACATAAGGTAAAATAATACTTCACAACTCAATTTAAGTGATAATATGATTGGAATTTCAAAATACACATACATTACTATAGAACAATATTTCACTTAAATTTAGACACAAATATTTTCTACATATTTAATAATAAAACTAAACTCAACAAAACATCAAAAAGGATAACACTAAAATGAGTAAGGGATTTTTTCCAAATACTCAGGGTTTCTAATCTTTTGAGAATCTATCATTATTATTTTGGGGTTATTGAGGTATAATCTATTCTTGATAAAGATGCTGTGAATCTTGTTGAAATGGCAACATAGTGTCAACCTAGTTGAGAATGCAGTGGAAGACTTCAAAAGATTAAATTCATATTTGAGAAAAGTGTTATGGGATCAGAATTCTGGGATCAGAATTCTATCAAACAGCATATGATACTAGAAAAATTGTTCATGAGAGAAGTTCATAAATTTGTCAAACTACATCCCTGTCATATTTCTAGAAATCACTCAGCAACATCAACCTTTTACTACACAATGAGCAGTAGTCAGTTATCTCAATGTGGAGGAAAGGCTCTCCACTAACAAAAATATTACCACTTAATATTTGAAATGTGGTTGAAATGTGTCTTGAAATGTGATTAACACTTTTTGGCAATAAAATGTTTTAAATTAGACAATGTTATGGCACACTTAATAGTCAATAAGTTTATAAAATAGTACACACATATAAATATGATCTATTGATTTCAGCATTCCATATTCTTTGCCAAATTCTTTATTTTAATGGTAGCAAAATGGTAGTTTTCGCTATCATCGAATTTATACTTATCGGTTGGGATTTTCATATGAGATAACTTGCCTCTCACTGTCATATGTTGATTGATATTATTGTAGCACTCATCAATTTTTAATTATGTCAATGAGTCATATGCATCTGGAAGCTCAATATTTCCAATAGTGTTCCAGTTAAAAATACTTCAATTTTGTTTCTCTATTCATTTTAAAAGTCTAATAATTACTTGATATATTGTTACATTCTGGCACAAGAAGTTCCAAATTGCTGAGTGCATCACTGGCTGCATTAGAGTTGCCCAGCACAGCAAGATCCAAAGTACTGCATTCTCAGGCGTCACGTTGAACTTTCAAGCTGCATCCCTGCTTGTGATTTCTGGATCCTTAATTATGACTTGGGAGCAATCCCAGTCTAAAAATAAAAAAAAAAATTCCAGGTTTATATTTTGCTTTCTTTGCTAAGGGTATTGTGTCAAGGGTTGTCGGGGTCCTGGCCAGTCGACCCCGGCACACTGGAGTATGAGCCCCGAAGTCACCAGACTTACTCCCTATAGGAGAGGGAGTGGGAAGGGGAGAAGCCTCTGCCCTGGCCGTCTGCTCGCCGCAGGATTCCTACTGCCAAGAAAGAAGCCGACCGAGAGGGTCACTGAGCAGAACGGGGAAGACTCTGTTTATTGATTCTCACACAGGGGATTTTATACACACAATCTGGGGTGGGGGGACATTCCACGCATGTATCACGTTTACCTCGTGGAGCTCAGTGCAGATGCTAGTTACTGATTTGTATTCCCCAATCTCAGGGCCATGTTAACTAGCTCAGGTAAATGTTAACTGTCACACCCCTCATCCCATTGTCTCCTCAACCAGAGTGCCTGTGTGTGGAATGCTGGAGAGTGTGGAATGCAGGGCCCCTGGGCCCCTGTAAACAGGGCTGGCTCTTGCTTTCAGGGGCAGGGGGGTTTAGTCAAAGTCTCAGGTTGGCTACTGAGACCCCAACAAAGGGTCATTGATTCTAAGCTACAATCACAAGTACCTCTAAATACAAAGCTCTAAAATGAACTTAGGTAAAAATATACTCTATTTATATATATATTTTATAAAAATATTAATCTTCACTCAAACATTATATGCTCATTGAATTCTAATTTAGTGCCATAAATTTAATTCTAGAATTGCAAATTTCTATATTAACTGCTTTATGAAACAGGAAAATTATAACAATCTACTTATGTATAAACTTGTTTCACCAGTGCATAGTCTCACCAGATCCATCTTTGTAGTCAGATATGCACCTGTTAATATTTCTACCCAAGGAGTACTGTGTTAATATTATGCTCTGGAAAAGCCTCTTCCACATGCGTTAGAAAGGCTGGAAAATTACTTAACAAAGAGGAAATTTTTCATTGTAAAACTCTTTAAAATATAAAAACATATCACATTAAAGTGCTTGATAAATTTTATCCAAAATTATTAGTATTTTTCTATAAGATGTAAATACACTATTCGCATTAGACGCCTCTCTCTCCCACTTGGCTCCCAAGTAGCGTGCAGGAAGTATGCTGAACCTCTCCTGAAGATCCTGGTCAACCAGTCCATCAGTGCAATGCAAGGGTTTAAGGTTGCAGTTCTGTTAATGTTCTGTTAATGTCCTTCAATGCAGGGAACTGCCCGGACTGCCTTTTCAGTGTCATGTACACACTCTGGGTCATACCTGGCAATTATTGCTGGACAATGAAGTCAAGAATTCAGCTGGGATCTATCTCTCTGGCACTCATACATTTTATTGACAATAGCTTAATGATGTTTCAATGTTTGTATGCATTTATTTTTCTGCTTTACTCTCCAAAAGTAATAACTTTCTGCTTTATTTTACATAAATCCTATTATTTCTCTATTTATACTTATTTGGTTTGTTTTGTATATTAATTTGTTAAATAATTTTAAAGTAGGTAGCTGATTTGATTTTATTTTAAAATATATTTTCTTAGATACAAAATTTTGACATAATTTTAAATTATCAATCACTAACAGTGCCTTTGAGTATTTCCTAAACATGAATGTTCAATAGTGCTTAGGATGTCCTACTTCTTTCCAATTTATTTCTAATCAAATTTTCATGTTTGCTTTGCATTTAAAGCTTTTTTCTATTAAAAATATTTTAGGGGGCCAGATTAGTACAGTGTATAGCATAGTTGCCTTGTATGTGACTGGCTGTATTCAATCCCTGACATCATGTATGTTCCCCAAAGTCCTGCCAAAAGTGATATAGAAACACAGAGACAAAAATAAGCCCTGTGCACTGCTCAGTGTGATCCAAAAATAACCAATAAACAAAAAACAACTTTAGCAGCTGAAGAAATAGTGCAGTGGGCAGGTCAATTACCTTCATGTTGTTGACCCAGATTCGAGCTCTATGAACACTATAGTTTCCCCATCCCTGCCAGGAATAATTTCTGAGTGTAGTACTATGAACTGGAGTGATAGCACCGCGGTTGGGTGGTCACTTTTCACGTGGCCAACCCAAGTTCGATTCCTCCGCCCCTCTCCGAGAGCCCAGCAAGCTACCGAGAGTATCGAGCCCGTGAAGCAGAGCCTGGCAAGCTACCCGTGCGTATTGGATATGCCAAAATCAGTAACAATAAGTTTCTCAATGAGAGACGTTACTGGTGTCCGCTCGAACAAATTGATGAGCAACGGGGTGACAGTAGTACTAGGAATAAACTTTAAGTACCATGGGGTTGTGGCTCAAAACAAAAACCACATCAAAACCCAAATTTTAAAACATAACTTTCCATTTTATCTTAAATGCTTGCTCATTTTGCCATGTTAATATAATAATTTTATTTACAATGATTATGAAACTAATGTCTGTATGTTATACCCCTATTACCCACTTCAAGAGACATTTTTTTTTAACTTTGATTTTTCACTGGATTGTGTATAGATTTGGAGGTAAAAGAATAGCTTTTGCAGTTTCTGTTCTTCATAATGTAACTCCTTCAAAATTTATTTGAATGATGTCTCCAGAATTAAAAAGAGAAAAAAATAGTTTGAAAACAATACTATTAAATAATTAAGTTTGTTATTTTTTTCCCCTGTGGCGTATTCGATATGCCAAAAACAGTAACAATAAGTCTCACAATGGAGACATTACTGGTGCCCGCTCAAGCATATCGATGAGCAATGGGATGACAGTGATACAGTGATATTTTTCCTGTAGATTATTAGCTCATAAGTACATAATTCTTAAAACATTCTGAAAAGTTAAGCTGATTCTTTGATGTCTTAGCATTTTTTTTCACAGAATTATCCTTTCAAGTGTAGTAGAAAGATATTTGTTCTAAAGATAAAACCTGTAAAAACAGTGTTTATAAAGGATGGTTTAGTTTTTAGCAACTTAATATTCCTCCCGTACCTCACCACCAAGTAACGGCATAGATCTTATGATTAAATGTCTACAAATAGGTATTTCTGAAGGTTGTTTTTACTGAATATCTCAAATAGCATGTCAATAAATCTTTGCACAGCACTAAGATTTTTATTAACTAATTAGATAAATCATCAGGCTTCAGATTTTTAACTTGCCAGATTTACAAAGTTTTAGAGCTGATCTCTATTTAAATTTCTCACTACAAATAAATGTTGATAAATAGTAAATTCTAAAATAATGTTGATAATACAATGCACATAAAGAAGAACAAAAAGTAAGTTAAGAACTAAAACTAACCTAAACGTGAAACTACCAATACTGTGAAGTAAATAACATATAATGTATGCATCCATAAAAATATTTTTGAATTGTGTTAATTATTATTTTTGTGATTTTCTTCTGATATAGGTAATTTTACTATTTATAAAAATAAGTATGTGCATTAGAAAGAATGTCATCAATATTAGGACACTAAATAAACATTTCAAAATTATGGAACTACAATGACAAATTAAATCTCCAACAAGTATGGATTTTAAAAACATGCTTGATCATTGTGGAATAAGACAAGCAATATAATTTGATTATTTTCCATGAGGATGGCAATTCTATTTGAGATCTCTCGCTGGAGCTCAATTTCTTCTTTTGGAATTTCAATATCATCAGTTTCCATTTGTATGAACTTGTTAATATTATGTAACAGTTTCTATAAGTGAAAATGGGAGAATATGAAAACAACATTTAAAATGTAAAATATTTAGGATACACCAGTCAATACAACCATTTCTTCTTAAAACACAAAACGTCATAATATTTGAATTACTTTTGTTGCCATTAAAAATAATGAACTTTTCTAAATATCCCACTTACAAGATGGGCTTTGTCAATATAGCTATTTTAGCTGATGACCATTTTTCACTGTATAATATACAGTTTTATCCTCTAGTATCTTGAATTTTTAACCTAGTAGAAGTATAAATTCCACTATATATTAGAAAGTTTTTCATAAATTTTTTTTAACGTTCATTGATGACTTCTTCTTTGGGGTCTGAAACTTTATTTAAACACTTCTATTTACAAAGCCATTCACAGTAGTTTTATATATTTAATGTCTCAACACCATTCCCACCACCAGTGTGACTTTCCCCCTACCAGTACTTGCTCCCTTCACTTTTTATACCTTGTTACAATATATAACACATAACGGTGTTACTAAAGTTGTTGTCTGAGAGTTTGTTGAGCTGTTAAGGTGCTAGTTGAGTCTTTTGGTTTTTGGGTGCTAGTTGAGTGTTATTCTTTATTTTCACTCATTGAACTTAGTGGACTTCTACATAACTTCTCCATCTAATTTACTGTGTTCTGCTGGGCTGTCAGCTCATTTCAGGGCTTTGGAATTGGTTTACTCAACTGCTATAGACTCTCTGAGATCAGCTGTGATGCTTGGTCATTTCTCTAGCAACAGGAGCCAGATGTGGGTAGATGGACCAGAGTTCTGGGCCTTTGGCAGGGCAAGATCTTGGTCTACCCCCATCCTATGAAGGTTTCAGAGATCTGGTCCCAGTGGTATCTGGGCCTACTTGAAATAACTCATCTGTGGGTTTCTCATCTACTGATCTGTTTTTATTAATTTTGATTTTAAACTGGGCTGGAACAATAGCACAGCAGGTAGGACGTTTGCCTTGCATGTGGCTGACCCGGGTTCGATTCCTCCACCCCTCTTGGAGACCCCGGCAAGCTACAGAGAGTATCTCGTCCACATGATAGACCCTGGCAAGCTACTCATGGCGTATTCGATACGCCAAGAACAGTAACACAAGTCTCGCAATGGAGACATTACTGGCGCCCAGTAAACCAAATCAATGAGCAATGGGATGACAGTGACAGTGACAGTGATTTTAAACTGGTCTAGTGATTTAGAACAAAAATGTTATTTTAATATTGGCATATATTTTGCAATATACCATATATCTTTTAGAATAGTTTATAAATACACCAAGAAACTATTAACTAGTATATTTACACATTCATTCATTTATTTATGCACTAATAATTTACCAATTTGAGTGTTCTAAAGACTGAAAGAGGTATGGTAAAGATTTGGTCAACTCTGATAGAACTGTAATATGGGCTCCCTTTCTTCTTGCATGGGATGCAGGCATTAAGAGTTTAAAATTTGATTGGATAAAATTTGATTTCTTGTGGGCAGTTGTTCTCTCCCAGTCCAAAGTTAAGCTCTTATTTATTTGTAAAATAATCAACAAAGAAAATGAACACTGATTGAAACAAGGAATTTCATTATAAATAATCCTCACTTGAGTGAAAACCAATTGGACAAATAATGCCAGAGAGTAAATATAATAAATAAATATCCATGTGAGCCATTTACATAGGATATTTTAGAGGTGATGGGTCTCTATATGAACTCATGTTGAATCAGCTTGATCCATGCCCATATTTGTTCTCCTCTCTGAGATAAGTACTTTTCTCTGATGGATTTTCAGGATGTTGAATTCTACTTGCTTTTGTCCCTTCCAGGTTCTGCCACTGATTACAACAAGCAGAAGCTTTTATTTCTGGAGACTCAACAAATCATTAGAAATTACTTTGAGAATCTTTGTGCAACAAAACAGTCATACCTAGACAAAATAAATTCCCACATTCTTATAACCTCTCAGCTTTGTGCCAAAAATTTTTGGGATATCTTTTATATCACTATCCAACAAATTTAAATTATAATCAAAAGTCTTCCTCAAAACAAAAGTCCAGGCCTACATTGGTTCACTACCGAATTCATTCAAAATTTTAAAGAGGATCTGCTACAAATCCTTTTTAAGCTATTTTTAGGAAATTGAAGAAATAGAAATTGTTTCACATAGATTCTATGAAACAAATATTACCCTGATTAAAAAAATAGAGACACCACAAAAAAAAATAAAAGAAAGAAAATTTCAGACCAATATCCCTGATAAACAGTGATGCAAAGTTCTTCAACAAAATCATAGCAAATAGATTCCAACAATTCACCCATACTAGCTTCACAGAAATCTCAGGGTCAGAGAGCACTAAAGCATTAGCTAAGGGTTTCACTAGCTCTTCGGTGATCTTCTCAATGGTTAGTAGTTTGGGGGTTAAGCTTTATGGGATTATCAACTAGTACTAAAATTTTAAAAACATTTATGTGGAGTATATTCTATCATAGTGTTTAGTACATAAGAACTACTGAATACCCACCAATCTCAGTATAATTAAAGTTCATTTTTTTTAACTTTTCAAAATTTTTAATGAATATAAAGCAAAAGAAATTAAAATTTTTAGAGAAAATAGTTTTACATGAAAGTCAAGGACAAATAAGATTTTTTTTAAAATATCCGGTTTCATTCCTTATTTATTTGATGTTTAAATATAACATGGGACTCCATTAATGGATTTGTAAATTTACACAATAGATGTGTTATTTATTAACTGACTCAAGGCTTTTGCTTTCCATTTTGTCATTAAATTTTTTGGTTTGTTTGGTTTTGGGTCACCCCCGGTGATGCACAGGGGTCACTCCTGGCTCATGCACTCAGGAATTACTCCTGGTGGTGCTCAGGAGACCATATGGGATGCTGGGATTCAAACCCAGGTTGGCCGCATGCAAGGCAAATGCCCTACCCGCTGTGCTATTGCTCCAGCCCCATTTTTGTCTTTAAATTTTTATGTCTAAAGAATTACTTATTTTGAAAATATGGCTTAATATTTTTATATTTTAAATGACTAATTGTGATTTTATTAATTATTTGCATCTGTGTTTTGAAAAGACCAAGCTTCTTTAAATACTTAAGTTCTTACTCTTTTTTTCAAAGAGCTTTGAAGATTTTATTTTTAATACTTCATGATATTTTTGGCATCTATCTTTGTATCTAACCAGAGGTCTCAGGAGACAAATTCAACAAAACAGTATTTTACAATAATTTCATGACATCCTGACTTTCATATGTCCATATTATTATTATTTTTTGATCCACATACAACTGTGCTCTGAGTTTACTCCTGGTTCTACACTCAGGAATCACTCCTGGACAGGGTCAAGGTCCCATTTGAGGTGCTGGGAATTGAACATGGGTTGGCCTGATACAAGGTAATTGTCCTACCCACTGCACTATCTGCATAACTCTGTTTCTGCTTTATATTTCTCTTTTTGAAATAAAATATTAAGGAAAAATACTTTCATAACTTTAAATATATATTTGTATATATTTGGTGATTAATTAATTTTATAAATATTATTTCTAGAAAAATACAGTTCCCTCATTGACTAAGTGAATCAGCCTGCTTCCAGTTTCATAATTTATTCCTGTCGATTCCTCCTGATAGTCACAGTGGAAAATAACAACCATATTTATAACACAGTGTAATAATAAAATCTTATTTCTGAAAAGTCTGAAAAATTTTAGACAAGGTCTGTTAGTGAGAGAATTACTTTTGTTATGATATATAGAAAATAAAATATCTTTCCAAAATTCTTACCCTTAGACAATTTTTTAGAACGAGAGGATTATAATAACAAAAGAAAATAAATACTCTTGGTTTTATAAAATATTAAAAATTAACCTAATAATATAGAAACACACAAAAAATTTTATCTTTCATGGATGCTAAAGTTACAACTTGCTTTTTATCACTATATATGTATTTTTTTCCTAAAATAATGATCACTTACACATTTTACATAAATTAAGTTAGCTATTGATACACAATAGAATTTACTCATAGACCTGAAGCAATAATCTATGACAAATCAATAAATAATACTGGGCCCTGCCCCAACAAGACCCTGCAATGATGTCCACGAATGACCTCTTCAACTATTTAGTAAGTTCCTTAACAGTCATGATCCCTGAGACACACAAACGAATGTTGGAACCAAGCAGCTTTTGGTATAAATGCCTCTAGACTTTGCATTAGGCCACCTGCGCAGGGCAACCCCAGATGGGAAAAGTTATTCCTCCACCTATTTCCCGGGAAGCTCGGCAGCCGCCATCTTCTAGAGCTCACTGGAAAATCCAGGCATGAGCCAGCAGTGATGAGACTGGATAGGGATAGAGCCAGTCCTTTTCCTCCCTGGTCCCAACAGGACGCTGAGATTTGGCCCATGAATGGCCCTTCCAGCTACTTATTAAGCTCCTTAATGGTCACGATCCCAGACACACAAATGAATCACAGAATCTCACAGAAAACTCTCCAGATCTAATTAACAAAGTTTTAGAATTCCAAGATTGCACGGCCGCTCTGGGACACATGACATAATTTGCTATTTATAATCAGCAATAAAAAACATATTGTCTACTGTTCTCTTTTTGGAAGGTCTGAGTATTGGGGGAAAATTCCAAATAATAATGGTGGGACTGGAGTCGAAATATAAAATGTAATCAGAGTAGAGAGAGAGCAATGTAGAAATTATCTGCCACACAGATAGGGAAAGGGGTGGGATAGGGGGTATACAGGGGTTTTTGGTGGTGAAAAATGTGCACTAGTGAAGGGATCAGTGTTTGATCATTGTATGACTGAGACTTAAACATGAAAGCTTTGTAATTGTTCCCACAGTGACTCAATAAATAAATTAAATAAATTTATAATTAGCAAAAGACATGAAAATAAAATAGACAAAATGGAAAAATAAATAAATAAATAAATAAATAAATAAATAAATAAATAAATCTGTCACTGTCATCCCGTTGAAGTTCATCGATTTGTTCGAGCGGGCACAGTAACGTCTCTCAATGTGAGACTTATTGTTACTGTTTTTGGCACATCCAATACGCCACAGGTAGCTTGCCAGACTATGCCGTGCGGGCTAGATACTCTCGGTAGCTTGCCCGGCTCTCCGAGAGGAGAGCCATGGGTCGGCTGTGAAAGGTGAATGCCCTACCGCTGTGCTATCGCTCCAGCCCAAATAAATAAATAAATAATACTGGTATTTTCTTTATTCCTTACCAGTATATTGTGTGTGCATGTATGTTCATATGTTCTTGTGTGTTTTTATAAAACCACATTTAAATAGTAATGCAATGGAAAAAAATATGCTAACGTTTTCTCACTGTGTGTCTGATACAACCATTTTGCATTCAAAAAATTCCTTTTCATAACAGCATCCTTGAAATGTACCTGGGTATAGATATTATGAACATAATACATTGGTTTTACTCTGAAGTTAATGACAAAGATAAGCTGCCTTAAACAGAGAAAAAGAAAAACCTGAGAAAACATATTAGATTCTGGGGGCTGGTGCAATAGCACAGCAGGTAGGGCGTTTGCCTTGCATGCGGCCGACCTGGTTCGCTTCCCAGCATCCCATATGGTCCCCTGAGCACCACCAGGAGTAATTCCTGAGTGCAGAGCCAGGAGTAACCTCTGAGCATCGCTGGGTGTGACCCAAAAAGCAAAAAAAAAATATTAGATTCTGCTTATACCATTTAAAATGTCAATTGGTTGTTGTTGAGCTCTCTGATTTTGCACTTTTATTATACTTCTGCATATGGTTTTCTATATTTTTTACTTTACTTTCTATAATTGCTTTCAACTGAACTCTCCCAGCATATATACATATATTCATTCAAATTTTATTTTAATTAAATTCAATGTATAAAAGAATTAAATATTCCTTTATTCTTTAATAAATTTATTTTAATTAAATTAAACTAAAAGAATTATTTTTTCAGTTATTTATATAGGATTCAGTTATTTATATAGTAAGGAAAACAAACACATTTTATCTTGAATTTCTTCTGTTGAGACTGAAGTGGTCATCTAAGCCCTAGCCAAACAGGTCGTTCAAACTCAGTACATCAAGGTCCTCCTCGAGCTGTATTGAGGATTCACCACCAGGATCTCGCCATTCTACAAGGAAGTGATTATTGACATAAATAGAGGGGTTTGACCCAAAGGAAGAGGGCAATACTATTTCACCAAAACTCTTGAGTGCCACCCTCGAGAACATCATGCAATGACTGGAATGGGAAGGAATGAGAGTGAAGATAGAGGGCTGGCAACTACACCACCTCCACTTTGCTGATGATATCGTTCTCATAATGCCAAACATTAGCCAAGTGGCACAAATGCTGGCTGACTTCGACCGAGAGTTTGGAAAGGTCGGATTGCAGCTGAACCTCAACAAGACAATGCTCATGAAAAACAAACTGGTTCCTGAAGCTTCATTTGCTCTCAATGGAACGAACATCTCTGAATGCGGCAGGTATGTGTACCTGAGTCCAGAACTCAACATGAGGAACGACTTGGCGCCAGAATTGTGCAGAAGGAAGAGAGCAGCGTGGAATGCCTTCAAGAGCGTCGAAGAAGTGGTTAAGAGGATGAAGGACCTCCGACTCTGGGCACATATTTTTGCATAGGGCCTCAGAGACCTGGGCCCTATGCAAACAGGACGAGAACACTATTCAGGTTTCCCAAAGAGTAATCAAAAGAGCTATGCTAGGAGTATCACGTCTCACTCAAGTGAGAGAAGGAATCCAGAATTCCGACCTCCATCGACAGTCAAGAATGAGGGATGCTGTCTCGTTTGCCAAGATATCAAAAATCAGATGGGCCAGACATATAATGGCATTCAGAGATGACTGCTGGACTAGAGCTGTTACGGACTAGATTCCATGGGGCGTCAAAAGACTGCGTGGCCTCCCACTAACGAAATGGTAAAACTTCTTTGTCAAAACCCTGGACGAAAGGTTTGAGGCTCTTTCTGTTCCTGGAGCGAGCAGATATCATTGGGCTACACTAGCACACGACAGGGACAATTGGAGACATTACTGCCGCCCACTCGAGCAAATGGAAGATCAACGGGAAGACAAGTGATGCAAGTGATACAAGTGATCTTGAAATTTACATGTCTGTCTTGAAATATACCTTTCTTTGAAGTTGAATCTCTCCATTTCATTCTCAAGAAGCATGTAATAATGCAGTGCTGTTTATAGCCTTATTAAATCCATGGCTTGCAAGTCCAAAACTGATTCTCATTAATTTTTTGAATTATGCAGCTTTAAATTCCTTTCAAATCTCCATATGGCTGTAAAAGGGTTCTGAAGATAGTGTCTGTGACCTGGTGGCACATTTCCCAAATTTTCTGAAACTGTGGTAGTGATAGAAATTTATCCTTTCCTTTATGACCTCTTCTCTGCTATATCTTTAGGAGCATGGCTGGTATTATGTTATCAAATTGAAAAACAAGTAAACAAACAGACAAAAACAGATTGTGTAGTTGGTTCCCCACCTACCTTTGCTTTTTACATTACACATCTCTGTTTTATTCATGCTTTTTCTTAGAAAATAGTTTGGGAACATATTACTCTTTTCTGTTGGCAATTTTTTTTTTTAGTTTCTATTTGTGCACTACATAAGTTATCTTCTTTTGTAAACTATCTCCTCTGTTATCAATATCCTCAGATATCTTACAAAATATTAAATTTATAAATGTCATAATTGCCTATTACTAGTAAAAATATGACTTTTGAATAAGATATACCAAAACAAGTAAGATATACTCAAAACAAAATAAACAGAAACAAAACAGACCCAGACTACGCTTAAGCCAATCTTTCAGAGTCAGGCTGCTATGGTTGAGTTGTTGGACTCTATTTGCTAGGATTTTGTTGAGGAACTTTGGTCTAGAGACATAGATAATACCAGTTTTATCCATTTGATTTTATAATTTTATCATTTTGGTTTATACCCAGCATGTGGCCTATCTTTGAGAATTTCTGGTGCACAGTATAGAAGAATGTGTTTTTGACTGTTGGTGGATGAATTGCCTGAATATACTTCTACCACCCTCTCTTCTACTTCTTTATTCAAAGCAAGTATATACTCATTGAGTTTTAGTCTCATTATCTATCAGAGTGACAAAGTGATATTAAGTCCTCCTTAATATCTATCACAGTTGTTTTAAATATTTTGTTGGTCTCTTATTGGTTGCATCAATGTTTAGGAGTGTTTATTTTACATAATATTCCATACATATGTTATTACAAAATGATCCTTACTGTCTCATAACCTTTTAAGCCTGAAATCTATACCTTCAGATAGTATTATGACCATCATGGCCTTTATGAAGGAGTTCTTTGCTTGAAGAACTATTTTCCAGCCTTTGACTTTGATTCTGTGTTTGCTATCAGTACTCAAATGTGTTGCTTTAGGCAGCTTAATGTTGGATTCAAATATGTTAAGTCCTTTTTGCTCCTCCATGTCTCTTATTTGGTGCATTTATACCATTAACATTGAGAGAAATTACTGCCATGGAGGTTAGTGCCATCTTTATGTAGAAATTTGGTGGGCTTTGAGGTTGTCTTGCCTTAAAGTACTCCCTTCAATTCTTCTTCCTTTAAAAAAATTATATTGGGGCTGGAGCGATAGCACAGCGGGTAGGGCGTTTGCCTTGCACGCGGCCGACCCGGGTTCAAATCCCAGCATCCCATATGGTCCCCTGAGCACCGCCAGGGGTAATTCCTGAGTGAAGAGCCAGGAATAATGCCTGTGCATCGTTGGGTGTGACCCAAAAACCAAAAAAAAAAATTATATTGACTTTTTTCCTTTTTTTTATTTATTTTTTTTTATTGAATTGTGGTGAGATAAGTACAAATCTGTTTATGATTTATTTTCAGTTATATAATGTTCAGCACCTGTCCTTTCACTAGTGCACCATCCCTTCACTTTATTCACTCATGTTCACCATCCTCCTATCACTGTCACTGTCATGTCATCCCGTTGCTCATAGATTTGCTAGAGCAGGCACCAGTAAGGTCTCCATTGTGAGACTTGTTACTGTTTTTGGCATATCAAATATGCCACAGGTAGCTTGCCAGGCTCTGCCGTGCGGGCGAGATACTCTTGGTAGCTTGCCTGGATCTCTGAGAGGGTTGGAGGAATCGAAGCTGGGTCGGCTGCATGCAAGGCGAACACCCTACACGCTGCGCTATCGCTCCAGCCCAGTTCTTTCAAAATTGGTTTTAAGTCTATGAAGTTCTTGAGCTATAATCTGAGAAGTAACATATAATTCCTTAAAATATGAATGAGAGTCTAGCTGGGTAATGTCTTTTGGTGAGGACTTCATTTCATTATCTGTTTTTGTTTTGTTCTGTTTTTTGTTTTTTACTGTATCCACCATTAATCTTGGGCCCAGAGGGTATCATTAAATAGGTCTATTGTAAATCTAAGGGATGCTCCTTTGCATATAACTTCCCTCTTTGATTTTGCTGCTTTCAGTATTCTATCTTTGTTTATTTATTTATTTTTTTCCCATTCTGATTATAACATGCTTTAGAGTCTTCATTAGGCCTCTTTCAGCTGCTACCCTTTGTGATTCCTGGATATGGATGACTGCATTCTCCTTCTGGGATCTTCTCAACAGGTGATGGGTTTGACTGTTACTTCCTCATTGGAGTTGCCTTCATTTCCCTCTGGGACTCCAGTGATTCTTATCTTGTTCCTCTTAAATTCATGCCTTACTTCTCTTGCCTGCCATTGATTGATTTTGATGTTTCCTTCCATCTTCTGCCATGCCCTGGAGGTTTTCTGCATCTCATCTTCAAGTTCCTTGATATTGTTTTGGCTGCTGTTACTCTATTGAGGGCATCAATTAATTTTTTATTTTATTCTATCAAATTATTTATTAATGGGATTTCTGCTTTTAATTTATTTCTGCTCTCAAATCCTCCTATATTTTATTAAATATCCATTCCCCTCTTTATTTGAGCTAATTAATAATTCCCTCCATTTTGTCTCTAAATTATTTATCAGAGTCTTTTTGTAAGTGGGTATTCCTTGTTGAGTCTTCCAGGATTTTATCTTCATCTGCTTTTTGTGATGAAGTTCTGCGCTATTTTCCTATGGTGCTCTTGGTAGTCAGGAGATGATTCTTTCCGATATGCCATCAGTGTCACCCCCATCCTCACCCCCAGCTTCTCTCACTCGATGGTGTTCTCTGCTTTCCCTGGCAAAGATTTTCCCTTCCAATTTGGCATTCCTGTGTAACTGAGTAGAACCTCCTGGGTGAATTCAGGAAATGCCCTCTGTCCTGAATGTGGAGCTATATTTTGGTTAGGGTTGTATTGTTTCTTGTGCTCATATCCACTTTTGTAGTTTTGGGGGGAGTGTTAATTGGAGAAGGGGCTAGTGGACTATCGGTGGTAGGGGTAGCCATGCTGGCCCGGTGAAAGTTCAGCATAAGAGGCCAAGATGTGGATCTTATGGAGTATAGAGGCGGTGTTTAAATGAGAGCCAATGCTAGGAAAACCATGCCCATCACTTGTCTGAGCAGTGGGAGGAGCCAAGATTTAACAGAGCTCAGGGTGAGTCACAGAGTATATATTATAATTCTGCTTCTCCACTTGCTCACTGGCTTGTAGAATTATTCCTGCAGGAATGATGTAGGCAGGCAGGCAGATAGGGAAGGCCCCTCCCCAGGTGATTGGAGTAGATTTCCTAGGAAGTAATGGCTCTGAAGTTGTGAAAGCCAACCTTGCAGAAAAACAGGAACTAAGGACTGATAAGACCCTCAACTGGTGTCAGCAACAGATCCAGAGAAGCTCCTGCAGAAACAAAAGGTCAAGAAAGCAATTTCTGTTGCACACAAACTAGTTTTGCAAAGAGTACTCGGATGTCATCCTTTAAAATCCAAAATTTGAATGTCAAAAATGCCATAAATCCCCATAGGAAAATTGCAACAAACTGTTTCACATCAATAATTTTTCCAAATGTTATTACACGGAGGGACGGACTCTCAGATCGAAAGACAGAGTAGTTTGATGGATCTGAAAGCAAAACTCAACTTTCTGCTTCTGATTATAAAGCCACATGAATTCATATGATATTCAGAGGCTGAGAATAAAAGTATAAAAATATTTATATCCATTACTAGTAAACTCTTCACATGCTGTGGGGTGCAGGAACAATTTATTTTAAATTCTAAATGTTAACAGTATTATAGCCACATTACTAAAGTAAAACTTAAAATATCGGTCAGGCGCAGGCATACTTGCTTGACCATGTAAATTTGGCTATACTGTCAAACCAAAGAGTATTCTAATGAAAATATATATGAGATGGACATTGCATATTGGTTAAGAGACTGATAGATCAAGAAGGCTCAAAACTTTATCAGCATACCTTTACTCAATGAAAGAGGCAATATAATTTAAAAAGAAGATTAGTATCAATGCCAATACCTATTAGAGGGAAACTTTGAAACTTCACCCACATCATTAAGCAGATTAATCTGAGAGAATATCAGTAATAAAGCAAGAGTCTTAAACAAGTAATTGGAAGAATTTGGATTAGGATATATATCATAACCGTTAATCTACAAAAAGCTGGCTCCATACTCTTTTTCATTTTATATTGATTATTCTTTTTTTTTTCAAAGGGGCGGGGGGATGTCAGGAATTACTCTTGTCAATGTTCAGGAGACAACATGGGATGGCAGGGATTGAAATTGGGTAGACCCTCTGTACTATCACTCTGATGCAGCATGTGGATTATTCTATGAGATAGATTACATGCTTGGAAATAATTTGCATTGACACAAAATTGTGAATACATTTTTATTCACAATTTTAAGGTGTCTTCACATTAAGTGTCTTCAGATGCCATTAGAGAGAGAAAGATCAGTTTATTGACAGGATAATAACTGAGAATTACCAAATATGAGGAGACATGTGTACACTTATCCAAGAGGCTCAAAGTGTGTTAAACAAAATAAATTAAAAGGATAACTACCCAGATATATTACAATTAAAATAGCAATAACCATTTAAAAATTTTTTATTAGTGAATCACCATGAGGTACAGTTACAAACTTATGAATTTTTGTGTTTGCATTTCAGTCATACAGTGATTATTTACATACCTCCACCAGTGTCCATTCTCCTCCACCAATGTTCCCAGTATACCTCCCACCACCTCCACCCCAAACCCCACCACCCCACTCTGCCTCTGCAGCAAGAAATTTCTTTTTGTTCTCTCTCCTTTTGGGTGTTATAGTTTGCAATAGAGGTATCAAGTGGCCATTATGTTCAGTCTATAGTCCACTTTTGGCACGCATCTTTCAACCCGAGTGAGTCCTTCCAACACCCTCTACTAGGTGTTCCCTTCTCTATCTCAGCTGTCTTTTCCCCCAAAATGTGAGCCCAGTTTCCAAGCTGTGGGGCAGACCTCCTGGTCCTTATCTCTACTACTTTTGGGTGTTAGTCTCCCATTCTGTTACTTTATATTCCACAGATGAGTGCTATCTTTATATGTCTTTCTCTCTCTTTCTGACTCATTTCACTCAACATGATACTTTCCCATGTTGATCCACTTATACGCAAATTTCATGACTTAATTTTTTCTAACACTTGCAGAGTATTCCATTGTGTAGATGTACCAAAGTTTCTTAAACCAGTCATCTGTTTGGGGGCACTCCATTTTTTTCCAGATTTTGGCTATTGTAAACTTGCTGCAATGAACATACAAATGCAGATGTCATTTCTACTATATCTTTTTGCCTCCCCAGGATAAATTCCCAGGACTGGTATTGCTGGGTCAAATAAAGTAATTATGAAAAGAATAAAAAAAATTCCCAGTATATGTAGCAAAAATTCCCACAGGACAGTTTTTAAGCATCTTTCAATACATGTGGGGACTGGGCAACAAAGAACATTTCTCAGAACAATTCTGCAGGGGGTGGAGAATAAGTGATCTCTTAAAAGCAGTGCCTGATAATCTTTTTTGAAACAAAGGTTCTTTAACCATCTTCCTTATAAATAGCATAGAGTTGGATTTTGCTTTAGGGAACTTCTTAAAAGTGGCTTTAACAGGTAATACTCAGTCACAGTTATTGAAATGATTGATATGTTTTTCTTAAACATATCATTTTATATGTCTTATATTTACTTTGCTTTTTTTCTTTATTGGGTATGCCTTCCTTATTTCTTTTAAAATTTTAGTGTTGGGGAGTTCCCAATATTAGCTTTATTTTTAAATATACTAAACTTTTACCATCAAAAAATAAATAAAATAGCAATAACCAAAGAGAAAGACAGTAAACTTAAAACAGCAAAGGGAGTTAATAAAATAAAAACTTCTAAACAATAGAAAGAAAACAAGAATTTTCTCAATTGAAATTCTATATTCAAAAAAAATCAATGATACATTCAAATTACTGAATTAAAAGAAACATTACAAAAAAACCTATTATGGAAGAACATTATTCAGTTATGAAGGAAAAATAAAACATTTGTAGACAAAAACAGATCAGGTAGATCCAGTAGCACTAAAGATCAGGTAGAGCCAGAAGCACTGCTCTATAACCAAGGTATGGTAGAAAGGAAGTGGAAGCGAGCATTGCATAGGTGGGTCAGTGTTCATTAATAAGAAAGCGAGACAGAAGTGAGTGCTCAGGGGTTGGCTGTGACTGGGGTGAGTGAGGAACAGGTAGATGCAGACCATGGGCGGGAGAGTGGGACCAAGGGTTCAACAAGAAGATAGTGGAGCACCTTCATGGTTCCCTGTGAACAGGGCTGAGAAGGAGTCTTCTTTCTTTAATTTAATATTATATAATTTATAATTAATGAAGATCTTGCATTGGAAAGCAATGTGATATAGCCATATCGAATGCTTTTTATTTGGCTTACTATTTTTCTGGCCTAGACCTACCATTTCTGGTGGACTACTCCTGGAAGAGCTTGTGGGAGGCTGCCAACGGATTGCTGAAGGGACCAAGCAAGGAATTAAAACTGGGTTTACTAAATGCAAAACACACATTCAGCATATTGACTTCTCTATCAGGCCCTAATGTGTATTCTCTAAGTGGAACACATGAATGACAACTTTATATTTCAAGGAAAATATCTATTTGGAATCGTGTACAGCAGTTGGTATTTGCAATAGAATAGGTGCTTGACATTTTCAGATTGAGTATTCCAATTAAATGTATTCATGAAGGAAAATACTATATGATTTTTAGATTTGCATAAGCTTGAATGTCACACCCTACAGAAACAGGCTTAACAGTTCTTAAAATGAAAACTTTCTGGAAAAAGATATAAACAGGACTTTAATATTGTGAATTTTTGGAACATGTTGGCCTAGATTAGTTGCTAAACATATTCAAATAATTTCTTCAATAATTATTTTAATAAAATATTTTGTTGAAATTTATATATATTATAAAATGTAAAATTTTATGGATTCATAATTTACAAATTATACTTATTTCAGAATTATAATTTTATGTCTGCTCAATGCACTAATAACAATATAATATAATGTGATGTAAGTTATGGTTTACACACAACAGTTCTAAGGGCTGCTCAATAGTCACTTTGGGGACCATGTGTGGTGTTGGGGATTGAACTAGACTTAACTGCATGTAAGGCAAGCTCCTTACATGCTGTACTGTCTCTCCAGCCTGTCAAAATATATTTTACCATGTAACAAGGGGCTGGAGCAATAGCACAGTGGTAGGGTGTTTGCCTTGCATACAGCCGACCCAAATTTGATTCCTCTGCCCCTCTCGGAGAGCCTGGCAAGCTACCGAGAGTATCCCACCCACATGGCAGAGCCTGACAAGCTACCTGTGGTGTAGTCGATATGCCAAAAAAAGCAACAAGTCTCACAATGTGACAGTATCAGTGACAGGTTATTTTAATGTTTAGTATTTATTTCACTACTCACTGTATCACTGTCATCCCATTGTTTATAGATTTGCTCTAGTGGGCACCAGTAACGTCTCCATTCATCCTAGCCTTGAGGTTTTAGCAGCCTCTCTTTACTCATTCATCCCAGCAGTGCCACATTGGAGGCTCTTTCAGGGTAAGGGTAATGAGACCCATCATTGTTACTGTATTTGGCATATCAAATATGCCATGGAGAGCTTGCCAGGCTCTGCCGTGTGGGCAGGATGCTCTCAGTACCTTGCCAGATCACAGCGTATATATTCTATCACGTTATCAAACAAAATAGCAACCATTTCTTATTTATGTATGGGGTGGGGGACTGGAGAGAGAGTAGTGGATAGGATACCACCTGAGTTCAATTTCCAGCACTCTTCTATGGTACCATGAGTCCCTCCAGGAAGGACCCCTGAGTGCAGAGTCAGGTATAGGCCCTGAGCACCACCAGTGTGGCCCCTAATAACTTATATTATCTGGTACAAAAAAAAATCGCTAAATTTTATATTGTTGACCTCACATTATATATATAACTTTTGTACTATCCTCTCTAGATTCATTATTTTGTTATAATTGCATTCTCCTTATCATTACAAAATACCTGTATCATCATAAACTTTCTGGAATAAAACTAAGCCAGAGGTTTCCAAAATAATTTGGCTTACACTTTTCAAGGAAGCGGGAAAAATCACTTAGTTTCCCCCTGAATATCTACCCTCTATGTGAACAAACTAAGGACTGAAACACTGTGGGCAATTATTATCATCATTGTTTATCAATTATTTCCACCTATGATTTTTTAAATTTTGCTTGGGGGTCATTCCCAGCAGTGTTCAGGACTTACTCCTAGCTCTACGTCCAGAGATCACCCCTAATGGCAAGAACCTTACCCACTGAACTATCTCTTACAGTCTATCATTATTTTTTTAAGGACTAAATGAAGAAAGCAGCACATAGAGGCAGTAATGAAGGAAAGTGGGGGGAGGAAGAGAGAGGGAATGGGGAACCAGTCTCAGACACCAATCTGCAGCTTCTGTGTGCAGCTGAGTTTTCCATAGTATTTGAGAGCATGTACAAGAAACCCCAGGGTACCGTCTCTGTGATCCCTTACCCCTCAGACCCCCAGCTTGCACAGTCTCACAAGTTAAGAACTCAGACTTTTTCACTTCCTATTAGAGAGGGCAGGAAAAGACAAGCAGCAAAGGAAATGCTTCTCAACTCTGAGCCAGGAGGGGAGCAAATGTCAGGGTCTGGATGGATGCCATGGAACAGAGCTTTTGCTTGCGACAGAGACAGATTTCTCGTCTGGGGAATGTAGATTTGGAGTCACCAATGACCCTATTCTTTTTTGCATTTTGAATTGCTATGATTTATTGGCCGGAATGCAACTGACCAAAGCAACATATAATACTTATTTTGATGAATAATAAAATAAATGTGATTTTATTAGTAATACACTTTCTAATTTTTTATTAAAGAACTATGATTTATAAACTTACTGAGAGTTTATAACGTTACTGAGGGTCATTTCCCATCAAGGAAATGACCCCTTGTGCCAGTGACCATTTCCTGCCAGCCACACTCTTTGACTGCCCCGCCTTAGACCATCAGAAGCTCTGGCACCTGAGTGCCCAGAGAGTTAGAAACTGTCTTTCCTGGGGAGAAGGAGTTTGTGGCTTCTTTTAGGTTCTTAAAAAGGATTCCAAGCCCTGAGCTGCAAAGGGCCTTTTGCAGTGCCCATGAGTCCTTGCTGCTGGCCCGGTCTCTAGACTGGAACTGGCCTCCTGGGGAAGAAAGCCCCTCTGGGACAGTTCAGCTGGGCCCTTAGCACAGAGGCACAGAGGTGCGGGCTTGGGGCCACTGCTCCTGCAAAGGCAGAAGCGAGCGGGGGAGGGGACGGGTGGCGTGTAGAATGGAAAAGAGAGTCAGCTCCATGATGATGAAATTCTAGCGGTTTGTTGATTCCCCTCATGCTGGGGGCGGGAGAGGTGGGATTCAGTGAATCCTTTTTGGAGTCAGTCTCCCTACCTCCAGCATTGCTGGGTATGGCCCTGGTGGCTCCCAGAAAAAAAATAATTAAAAAAAAGAAAAAAAAGGAAAAATGAGGTAATAGGCTATCTCTGTCTTAAGTCTGTTGTCAGGACAAAATGATAATTCAAAGTGTTTGTAACTACGTTACTATAGGGCAGGTGCTTGCTAAATCAGCTCTAATGGAACAGTGCTGGGGGTTTGTCCTTAGCCATGTTCGAAATAGTGGAACGTGGAGAGTTCAATCCTAGTAAGGAGAGGCAGAAAGACTGGTTTGTGTGGGTGTGTGGGGGGGGGGGGGGAGGGAGGTATTTGTCTCTGGACCTGAAAATCACTTGCCTAGAGCTGTTTGTCTACTTCCAGGCTATTTCAAACACATGTGGGTGCACTATCATCATTCAGAGCAGGAGATTGCCTTCACTGAACGTCCTTGTGACAAAACTGGGTGGTCTGTGTGCTTGTCATTGAAGGCGCTGGCTGAGGCCCCCATCCAACTCAGTGACAGTGGCTGGGGGGTGAGAAGTGCCTTCTCCCTTTCTGCCGTCTGAAATCCCCTGCTCTGTCTTTGATCCTCAGCATGGTCATTGGGTCCCCCAGGTCACCCTTGACCCCAGTACAGGAGGAGAAGGGCAGACAAGGAAAGAAGTCGAGGGGGGAACATATGATGATGAGGAAGGGCAGGAGTCAAGGTCGTCGGGGACAGTGCTCACTCGTGGAGAAGCAGAGAAGCGCTGTAGCCACAGCACAGAGTGAACCCTGTGAGCATGAGGAACAAACAACAGCCACGGAACTAGAACCTCTGCCTGTCATGGTGGCCGGCTGAGGGGGCGAGAGGAAGCTTGGAGCCAGGTTGGAAGGAAGTGGACGCTGGGGTGGGAGGGACTGGTGGGATTGGTGTTGGAACATAGTATGCTGCAACTCAACTCTCAGTAACTTTGTAAATCATGGTATTTATTTAGAACTACAATTTATTTGTTCCCTCCTGGGGTGCTATCTCTATGTCTTTTTATTTATTTACTTTTTGGATCACCCAGTGGCGCTCAGGGCTTACTCCTGATTCTGTGCTCAGGGGGTTGGTGTGCTATATGGCGTGCATGCAACAGAACCCTGATTGGCTGCATGCAAGGTAATTGCCTACCCACTGAACTATCATTAGAGCCCTTCACTGTCTTTTTTTTCTTTTGTTTTACTTCAATTTTTGCACATTAAACAAAAAAAAACTTCTATCCTCCCCTTTAATGTTTTTGTATTTAAAAGAACTGGGGGTCATATAAACATTTGGGAATGGTGCTCACACATTTAGATGTGGTGTTTCTTGGGTTTATACTTCTGGGTAGGTGATATGCACAACTGCTCACTATAGGTATTGTGCAATTTTAGCCAGTTCTTACACAATATTCCCAGGAAACCTCACTCCTTATCACTGTGGTACTCACACACTTTATGAGGATAGTGCCCAGTGGAGATCTTTATGATGACCATATTCATACTTGCTGGGATGAAACTCCTAGCCTTGCTGATCCCCAGGGATTGCACGCTTTCATTGGTATGGTAAGTTTTCTTTGGAGCCACACCTCCCTGTGCCTAGGGTTTACACTTTGCTCTGCGCTCAGTGATCACTTCTGGCAGGTCTTGGGGGAACATATGTGGTGTTAGGGATTGAACCCAGGTTTGATGCAGCAAAGCAAGTGTATTTTACTATCTCTCATCTCAATATTTTTGAGGTGCTATGTTCATGGGGTTCACATGCTTATTTTTTTTAATTATGGCGCTTGTTCTCCATGGACTCCCATCTGTTTTTTTTTTTTGCCAGGGAATCTGAACAATAGAACAGCGAAGACTGGACTCACACAGTTTTATCTTGTCAGGCAGGAATTTTGCATACTAGACACTCTTGAACACTTTATTATTTTCCGTCAATATTTTGGAGCATGGTTCTGTTTCAATATTTTAGTCTAGTTTTATGAAACTATAAAAGTTTGGCTTCTGAGTATTTAGTATTAATACGAATGTACCTATAGTCTAATCTTTTCTATTTTTTCTGTCTAAAAAATTATTTTTAATTAGTACATTTCTCTGAATCCAGACTTCTGATTTCTATCCCCATTGTTTATGCATGCTCAACATAGACATAGCTAAACGAGTTACCTGCAATATTTTTTCATGCATATGCATCACTGAAAAAAGAGACAGGAGTTCATTCACAGCATTGAATTTTATTTGGCAATTAACTCAGCACTAAAAATGACCTGAACCTTCCTTCCTTTCAAAGTTAAATCTATATTCTAAAATTACAATCAATAAATTTTTTTATATAATTCAAAAGTGATAATAATTGAAGACAACATCATTAATGAAACAAAGACTATAAAAATATAAAACCACTTATTGTAATTGAAAATTTCAAAGTATTTGCAGTTAATGTTTTATATTATTAATAGCCATTATATATGAGATATAATAAGAATATAAGTGAAAGACTTCTTTGAAAACAATAAAATTGAATTTGTACTGTACATAATTTACTTTCTTAAAACAAAAGATTAGTATATTTGGTACATTGTCAACACTGCTTTGGGTATAGTTTATATCAATACTATTACATTCTAGTTTTAATTCGTATCAAATTGTTCCCATTTTTGTAGTGCTAATAACTAAAATTTCCTTGTTGAAATTGTGCCATTAGGGGCAGTAAAATGATTTGGTTCAGTTACAATGCTTTCTTAAATTTACTTCATAAAAATCATCAATTTAAATAAGTGTCTCATCATGATCACGATCACGAAATACCATTAATCATCGATTTCTTGAGCGGGCTCAGTAATCTCTCATTTCGTCCTTTCCCTGAGATCTTAGAAGTCTATCTTGACTCGGCCCTCCCAACGATGTCGCATTGGGGGCTCTTTCAGGGTCAGGGGAATGAGATCCAGCTTGTTACCGGATTTAGCATATAAATACACCATGGGAAGTTTGCAAGGCTGTCCCATGTGAGCAGGAAACTCTCAGAAGCTTGCCAGTTTCTCCCAGAGGGAGAAGTAGGCTACAAGATATTGTGTGGCCACAGTGGCCATGCACGTTTGAGAGCTTGCTTTTAAGTCTCTCTCTGGATGTTGGCCGTTGATGGGATTACCCACACCTGGGTTCTTCTGCCGGTACCTTCATGCGTGAGGCCTGTCCAAACGTGTGGAGAGGGGCCTCCAACATGGCTGTAGCTAGGTTCCGGTGGTCTTCGGCTGCCAGGAGCTCTGCTCAGGGTGGGGAGGGAAGCTGGAGCTCATCCCCTCCAAGGGGCCCCGGGGAAGACAGCCAGATGTTCAGGTAAGAGACTCTGCGTCTCATATGTGATTTTAAAAAACCTTTAATTTTCACTTGATTTTCTAGCAATCATAGGTGTGGTAATGCACTAAACTATTCATAATGTTGAGAATTAGGTCAGAATTTTGCCAACCAAATCACTTTTTGAGCAATAGACTATTATAATTTTTGAAAGTTACAAATAATGTGTCATAGCATAATCTAATATGAACTATTAAAAGATCAATTTATTTTTTAAGTTTGAGAAACTTTCTGAGTTTGGGAAGCACATTATATTTGTTAGTCTATCACCATCTCTTGCATTGATTTTAATCTCCTATTGGTTCATCATCTTTAATATGGAAAAATAGTCAATGTTTAATTTTAATAAAGTAAATATATTTTGTATTAAATTCAAAAACAAATACCTCAAATGCATTCAAATGAATCATAAAAATCAAATAGTAATGAGGCAACATAATTATGTCATTGGAGAAAAATGGTCTTATTGTCTACTTATTTGTAATCATAATTATATTTTCCATTAAAAATCATGTTTTAGAATTCATATTTTTATAAATTTTCTTGACTTATAAACTAAATTATTTATATCAAATTTGTAGTTAGATAATTCTTAAAGAAAGAAAGATATTCTTTTAAAAATTCATGTTGAAAATTTTCTCAGGTCTCTAAAATTTTCAATTTTTATTTATTTTAATATCTCTAAGTAGAGTACCATGATTTGTAGAATACCATGATTTACAAAATTATTCAGGTAAGTTTTATACATACAGTATAGTTCTCATCTTTCTGTTAAAATATTTATTTCAGAAGGTCAGAAATAGTATAAGAGTAAGGAACTTCCTTAGCATGTCGCTGACCTGGGTTTAATCCCAAGCAGTACTTGCAGTTTCCTGAGAACCAACAGGAAAAAAGCTAGGGGAACTTTTAAGAACTGCTGGAACTAGCCAAGAAATCAAATACATATTTTGAAAAATATAAACTTCTCTTATTTCCCTACCTAGTCATTAAATGATACAAAATGCCTTTCCATGCTTCTGGTTGAAAGGTGTTTGATACCCATTGGAACATTAAAGCACAAAATTAAAATAATCTAATCTTGTGTGTACGATAAATCTCAATCAATTTGAGGCTTTGATAGGGTTTTGGAATTCAAACTTGCCTACTATACATCTTGTTAATAAGCCTCTGTTTTTGCTGTACTGCCTTCAAGCAAAATATATAATTTTTGAGGATTGACACATGAATTTTTAACATTTTATCAAGGCACTGTGATTACAAAGTTATTCAGAGTTGCGTTTTAGACATACATTGTTCTAGCACTAATCCCAACACCAGTGCCAATTTTCCTGCAGCACCAATCCCAGAGTCCTTCCCCTCTCACCACTCCATGCCTGCCATATTTCAGGCACATATTTTAATTCAATTATTAAAGCCTGGGTCTCATGATTTAAGTGAAAAATCTATGATTTATATACTTCACACTATCATTCTTTTTCTTTTTTTACAAAGATGGTAAGGATAGTTTATTTAAAGGGATTGGCATTATAACATAAAATAAGGAACAAAATCTTAGGCGACAAAAGACTGTAGGGATTTTTTTTCATTATCCTCTTCATTTTTTTTTTAAAAATTATTTAAATTTATTTACTTTTTAATTAGTGAGTCACAGTGAGGGTACAATTACTGATTCACACGTTTTTGTGCTTGTTTATCCCTCATGCAATGTTTGAGAGCCCATTCCTGCACCAGTGTCAATTCTCCACCACAAATGAACCCAGTATCCCTCCCACTTCCCGAATCACATCCCCCCAATCCACCCCGCCTCTGTGGCGGGGCATTACAATTTGATATCTCTCTATCCTTATGGGTGTTGTGGTTTGCAATAGGGGTATTGAGTGGTCATCCTGTTCGGACTCTAGTCTACTTTCAGCATGCATTTCCCTTCCCGAGCAGGATCTCCAATCACATGTTACTTGGTATTCCCTTCTCTATCTGGGATGACTTTCCCCCAACGTGTGAAGCCAGCTTCCAAGCGATGGAGCCAACCTCCTGGTATTATATACTACTATTCTTGGGTTTTAGTCTCCTAATCTGTTGTTTTATATTCCACAGATGAGTGCAATCTTTCTATGTCTGCCCCTTTTTTCTGGATCATTTCACATAGCATACTTTCCATGTTGATCCACTTATATGCAAAGTTCATGACTCCATCCTTTCTAATAGCTGCATAGTATTCCATTGTATTGATGTACCAAAGTTTCTTTAACCAGTCATCTGTTCTCGGGTCCTTGGGTTTTTTCCAGATTCTGGCTATTGTAAATAGTGCTGCGATGAACATATGAGTGCAGATGTCATTTCGACTATATATTTTTGTTTATCCAGGATATATTCTCAGAAGTGGTATTGCTGGATCAAGTGGAAGTTCAATTTCAAATTTTTTGAGAAGCGTCCATATTGTGTTCCAAAGGGGCTGGACCAGTCGGCATTCCCACCAGCAGTGTAGAAGGGTCCTTTACTCCCCACATCCTCTCCAACAGAGGTTGCTTTTGTTGTTTTGGATGTGTGCCATTCTCTGTGGTGTGAGGTGGTATCTCATGGTTGTTTTGATTGACATCTCCCTGATGATTAGTGATGCAGAGCATTTTTCATGTGCCTTTTGGCCATTTGTATCTCTTCCTTGGAAAAGTTTCTGTTCATTTCTTCGGCCCATTTTCTGATGGGGTTGGATGTTTTCTTCTTGTAGAGTTCAACCAGTTCTTTATATACCCTTGATATCAACCCTTGATCAGATGGGTATTGGGTGAATATCCTTTCCCATTCTGTAGATTGCCTTTGTATTCTGGTCACTGTGTCTGTTACGGTGCAGAGGCTTTTTAGTTTAATATAGTCCCATTTGTTTATCTCTCTTTCTACTTGGTTGGTTAGTTCCGTGGCATCTTTGAAGATAACTTTAGCTTCAATATCGTGAAGGGTTTTGCCGACCTTGTCTTCAAGGTACCTTATGGATTGCGGTCTGATGTTGAGGTCTTTAATCCATTTTGATCTGATTTTTGTACATGTGTCAGGTCAAGGTCTAAGTCCATTCCTTTGCATGTGGTTGTCCAGTTATGCCAGCACCATTTGTTGAAGAGACTTTCTTTGCTCAACTTCACATTTCTTGCCCCCTTATCAAAGATTAGATGATCATACATTTGGGGTTGTGTGTAGGGATATTCCTCTCTGTTCCATTGGTCTGCGGCTCTGCCTTTTTTCCAGTATCATGCTGTTTTAATTGTTACCACTTTGTAGTAAAGTTCAGGTTGGGGAGGGTGATGCCTCCCATCATCTTTTTCCCAGTAATTGTTTTAGCTATCTGTGGGCGTTTATTGTTCAATATAAATTTCAGGACTTCTTGATCCATTTCTTTGAAGAATGCCATGAGTATTCTTATAGGGATCGCGTTAAATCTGCTTTGGGGAGTATTGCCATTTTGACAATGTTGATTCTCCCTATCCATGAGCAGGGGATATGTTTCCATTTCTTCATGTCCTTTTTTATTTCGTGGAGTAGCATTTTATAGTTTTCTTTGTCGAGTTCCTTTACTTCTTTAGTTAATCTGATTCCAAGGTATTTGATTTTCTGGGGCACAATTGTGAACAGGATTGCTTTTTTTATGTCCCTTTCCTCTGTCTCATTGTTTGCATATAGGAAGGCCATGGATTTTTGGGTATTGATTTTATAGCCTGAGACTTTACTGTACATGTCTATTGTTTCTAAGAGTTTCTTAGTAGAGGATTTAGGCTTCTCTAGATATAGTATCATATCATCTGCAAACAGTGAGAGTTTGATTTCTTCCTTTCCTATCTGAATGCCCTTAATACCTTTTTCTTGCCCAATGGCTATTGCTTCCAGTACTATATTAAAGAGAAGTCATGAGTGTGGGAATCCTTGTCTTGTTCGAAATCTTAGACGAAAGACACTTCGTTCTTCCCCATTGATGATAATGCTTGCCATAGGTTCATGGTAGATGGCTTTGTCTATCTTGAGGAAAGTTCCTCCAAAACACATTTGGTGAGAGTTTTTATCATGAACGGATGTTGGATCTTGTCAAATGCTTTCTATGCATCTATTGATATAATCATATGGTTTTTATCTTTATTTTTGTTGATATGATGATTATGTTGATTTATTTCTGAATGTTAAACCATCCTTGCATCCCCGGGATGAATCCCACTTGGTCGTGGTGTATGATCTTTTTAATAAGTTGTTGGATTCTTTTTGCTAGTATTTTGTTGAGGATCTTCGGATCGGTGTTCATCAGGGATATTGGTCTATAGTTTTCTTTCTTAGTGATGTCTTTTTTTGCTTTTGGTATTAGGGAGATATATGCCTCATAGAAACTGTTCAGGAGGATTCCTGTATTTTCAATTTCCTGGAAAAGCTTGAGGAGAACTGGCAACAAGTCTTTTTTAAATGTTTGGAAGAATTCGCCAGTGAATCTGTCTGGACCTGGGCTTTTGTTTTGGGGGAGACTTTTGATTGCCATTTCAATTTCCTTGATATTTATGGGCCTATTCAGCTATTTCAAGTCTTCTTGGTTCAATCTTGGGAGATTGTAGAAATCAAGAAATTTGTCCGTTTCTTTTAGGTTCTCTTGTTTTGTGGCATACAGACTTTCAAAGTAGTCTGTGATGATCTTTTGAATCTCCTTGGTTTCTGTTGTGATGCCCCCCTTTTTATTTCTGATTAGGTTTATTAAGCTTTTCTCCTTCTCTTTCTTTGTGAGTCTTGCTAGCGGTTTATCAATTTTATTTATTTTCTTGAAGAACCAGTTCTTTGTTTCATTGATCTTTCGGATTGTTTTTTGGGTTTCCATATCATTAATTTCAGCTCTAAGTTTTATTATTTCTTTCCTTCAATTTGGTTTGGGTTCCTTTTGCTGATCCTCTTCTAAGATCTTGAGCTGCAAAATCAAGCTATCTACACAGTCCCTTTCTTCCTTTCTGAGGGAAGCTTGCAAAGCTATAAATTTTCCCCCTTAACACAGCTTTAGCTGTATCCCATAGGTTCTGGTAGCTTGTGTCTTCATTCTCATTTGTTTCAAGGTATTTTTTGATTTCTTCCTTGATTTCCTTCGTGACCCACTCATTGTTCAACAGTGAGTTGTTTAATTTCTAAGTGTTTGATTTGGATCTCCGCGTCTGTGTGATTAACTTCCATCTTCAGTGCATCATGGTCTGAGAACATAATTGATACAATTTCTATCTTCCTTATTCTATTAAGGTATAATTTGTGACCCAGAACGTGTTCTATTTTGGAAAATGTTCCGTGTGCGCTGGAAAAGAATGTGTATTCTTTCTTTTTGGGGTGTATAGCCCTGTATTGGTCTTATAGCCCTGTCTAATCCATTTCTTCCTTCAGAGACATTGTTTCCTTGCTGAGTGTTGTTCTTGTCGTTCTATCCAGAGGTGATAGGGCAGTGTTGAAATCTCCAACTACTATCGTGGTGCTAGTTATGTCCTCCTTAAATTCTGTTAGGAGTTCTTTTAAGTATTTAGCTGGTCATTCATTGGGTGCGTATACGTTTAAGAGTGTGATTTCTTCCTGTTGTATATATCCCTTGATGAATAGAAAATGACCTTCGCTGTTCCTTCTGATCTTTTTCAGTCTGAAATCTATGTTGTCAGATACTAGTATGGCCACTCCAGCATTTTTGAGGGAGTTATTTATTTGCAGGATTGTTTCTATCCTTTGATTTTGAGTCTGTGTTTTTTCTGAGAACTCAGATGTGTTTCTTGTAGGCAGCAGAAAGTTGGATTTAGTTTCCAAATCCATTTTGCCACTCTGTCCCTCTTGATTGGTGCATTTAGACCGTTAATATTAAGAGAAATTATTGTCATGAGATTTTGTGCCATCTTTCTGTAGAGTTTGTTGTTATTGTATTTTTTTTCCCCTTGTCTTATAGTAGCCCTTTCAGTCCTTCTTTTAAGTTTGGTCTTGAGTCTATGAAGTTTCTAAGCTGTTGCTTCTCTGTGAAATAGTGTATGATTCCTTCAAGTTTAACTGAGAGTTTATCCAGGAAAAGTATTCTTGGTGAGGCGTTCATTTCATTAAGTTTTTTCACTATATCCCACCATTGTCTTCGGGCTTGGAGGGTTTCTTCTGATAGGTCTGCTGTGAATCTAAGGGGTGCTTCTTTGTATATGATTTCCTTCTTTGATCTTGCTGCTTGCAGTATTGTGTCTCTATCCATGGCATCCATCATTTTGACTATGATATGCCTTGGGGATTTTTTATTTGGGTCCCATTTAGCTGTCACCATTCAGACTCCTTGGATCCGGATGCCTGCATTCTCTATCTCTGGGAATTTCTTATCAATGATGTCTTTCACTGTGTTTTTTCCATTGGGATTGGTTCCCTGTGCTTCTGGTACTCCAATGATTCTTATGTTGTTTCTCTTGAGGTCATCTCCTAGGACTCTAATTCGCTCTAGAGCCATTTTGAAATCTTTGCCATTATTTGTTGTTGCCTATACGCTTTATGCAGCTCGTTTTCAAGTTCACTGAGTCTGTCTTCGACTGTAGTCATTCTACTATTGAGGGCTCCTACCAAGTTTTTTCTTTCGTCTACTGATTCTTTTAATTGTGTCACTTCTGTTCGTAGCTTTGAAATTTCTGCTTTCATTTCTTCCTGGATTATCTTGGTGGACTGTTCCAATGCTGCATCCATATTCTCCCTTAATTTATTGGATGTTCGTTCCATAGTTGCTTTGAGTTCATCAACCATCTTCACTATTTCCTCTCTCAATTCTTTATCTGAGAAGAGGTTGTATTTCTGAGAAGTTCCTGCTGAGTTTTCTGAGATCCTCTCTTCCATCTCTGTTGGTGGTGGGGATTTTTGCTATTTCCTCATGTTGTTATGGGGTTTAATGTCAGGCGCTCTCCTTAGCTTGAGAGGAGCCTCAATTGAAGACGTGGGGCTATGATCTTTTACAAAGGACTTTATGTGCAGCTTTATATGTTCACTGATAGTTTTTGTGAAATTAGGATAAGATAGTCTAGTTGACTATTAACATATAGTGACTAAGTTGACCACGGTATTCTTCAGAGGAATCGATTGTATCCAATTGTGGCCAAAGCACAATGCATGGAATGGGAGAAATAACTGTGGCACCTCCAGAAGAAGACCACGCACCTTTTTGAGACCACGTCCCCTGACGTGAGGACCCACCCCTAACAACCTGAGCAAGAGGAGGAGGTGGTCAGGGCGGGCGTCGAGGTGACTTAGAGGCGAGAGGTGGGTCTGGGAGCTTCAGAGCCTCAGACCGTGGCGGGGGGCGATCCTCACCCTATCATTCTTTAACACCAAGGACTCTTGCCTCCTGTCCCTTCTCATTTTTCCTCCCCCCCACACTTGACTATATTTCTTTCCCTCTTTTCCTTATACTCTGATAACAAGGGTAATCTAGACATTCCCTCTTTTAAACCATTCAGTTCCCTTGTGTACTTATTTTAAATTCCACATATAAATGATATCATCCTGAATTTATCCTTTGTCTTTTGACTTATTTCATTTAGTATAATGTCTTTAAGTTCCATCCATGTTGCAGCAAACTGCATGATTTTGTCATTCCTTACAGCTGTGTAGTAGGAGTACTGCATTAGATATAATGCATATATAATATATTATATATTACGTATATAGTACATATATTTCATTATGTGTATATATATACATATATACATATTTATGTATATATTACATTCATGATCCACCTGTTTGTTGTTGGACATCTAAATTGATTCAAAATTTTAACTATTATACCTAATGCTGCAATAAATAATGGTGTTTATATGTCCTTTTAAATGAATTTTTTTCTGATAGATGATTTTTAAGGAAAGATATTGTACTGGCAAACTATTAGAACAATATATGAAATTAATAAAATTTTAAATTTATTCTATTAAAAATGACACTACCAGATAGGTGCATAGTATTCCGTTGTGTAGATATGCCAGAGTTTTTTTTCCATTTGTCTGTTCTTGGGCACTCAGGTTGTTTCCAGATTCTGACTTTGCTGAAGAGTGCTGCAATGTACATAGGAATGCAGATGGTGTTTCGGCTGTGTGTTTTGGGTCTCCAGGTTGTATTCCCAGAAGTGATATTGCTGGTCAAATTCATGAAAAATTAAGTTACAAAATTTGCCTATAAATGAATGGACATAGAGAGTATCATGCTGAGTGAAATGAGTCAGAAGGAAAGGGACAGATATAGAATGACCGCATTTATTTATGATATATATGTGTACATATAAGATATATGTATATATAAATATATAAAAATTAGAAGAATAATTTTCATGGCCAGGGTAAACAAGGGTTAGGAGGACTGGTCATTTGCTGGAACTAAGCACCAGGGTGTGTGGGGCTCAGCGTAGGTAAGATAAAGAAGAGATCACTAATAGCTGGGGATGATCATGCTGGACAAGATCTGAGGGTTGATAATCTTTCAGTATCAGTATTGCAAACAATAATGCCCAAAAGGAAAGAGAGAAAGAGAGAGACAGAGAGGAAAGAGGGGGTAGAGAGAGAGAAAGAGAGAGAGGTGGGGGAGAGAGGGAAAGAGCGAGGGAGAGAAAGAGAAGAAGAATAGCTCCTGCCATAGAGACAGGCAGGGGGTGGGGAGTGAGGGGTGATGGGAGGGAAACTTGGGGACACTGTTGCTGGGAAATGTATACTGGTGGAAGGATGAGTGTTGGAATATTGTATGAATGGAGTCCAATCATGAACCGTTTTTGTAATACTCTATCCCAGAGTAATTCAATAAATAAGATTTTATAAATGACACTACTTCCCTCAACTCTAGCATAAAATATCTTATATAGCGTCAATGCCCTATTGCTCCTGCATTACCAATCACAGGATGGTTGAACAAATATGTGTTTCTTATCCAAGATATGCCTCAAAAGTATATATGTCTAAATGAACTTGTATTATCTTCCATAAAAACTATTCTATAATTCTAGTCATATTACAAATATCTTCATCTTCATCCAGCTGCAACCATTCAAAAAATGTCATTTTTCTGAAAGTATAATAAAATTGATTTTGATGAGGTGAAATTCCAGTAAATATGATAAATTTTTGTATGATTGATTTGCAACTTTTGATAATAAAATCACGTACTTTATATACTGACCCATTTAAAACACTATAGCTAATTAGGGCAATGCACCTGACAGATGGCTTTTCTTTCTTCAATTGATTAAATTCAATTTAATCACTGACAAAGGAATTTACAGCTAATTCAGGAACCAAATATGAAGTTAATTTATCTGATGAAACTGTGGTAATAACTTGGCATCTGGATGTAAATTTCATGTGGTGTATATTTTTTTCAGTGCAAAATGTTTACCTTTTGCAAAAATAAAATCATCAAGAAATCATGAGTACTTGTGATACTTCAGGAAGATATCAAAATAAAATTTTAAATGAGGTCTACTGCTGTCCAACAGTTATAATTTTAGTGGATAATTATGTTGAAATCATAGTTCAGTCCCTCATTTAATATAAAGTAAGAGACAAATTATTTTAGTTAATTCAATTTTTTTCTGTGCAAAATGGAAATAGTCATCATGTATTTCTCATATTACTAAGAAGATTTGATAAGAGATCATATTTAAGGCACATATGATTTTCAGTCAAGATATTAGAAAGAGGTTATAAATCTTGGCATTTAATTTCTTTCATTATTGGTTTGTTAAATTTTTAGCAATTATTTAGCACTTTTAATTTTTAAAATACATTTAAGGAAGTGAGTCTCTTGCCCACACGCCTGGCTGTCTTCCTTGGAGCCCCTCAGAAGGGATGGGCTCCAGCTTCCCTCCCGCCCCGAGCAGAGCTCCTGGCAGCCGAAGACCACCAGAACCTAGCCACAGCCATGCTCAAAGCCCCTCTCCACACGTTCGGACAAGCCTTACGCATAAAGGTATCGGCAGAGGAACCCAGGTGTGTGTAATCCTATCAACGGCCAACATCCAGAGACTTAAAAGCAAGCTTCCGGGTTATATCTTATAACCTACTTCTCCCTCTAGGAGAAACTAGCAAGCTGCTGAAAGTTTCCTTCCCACATGGGAGAGCCTCGCAAGCTTTCCATGGTGTATTCATATACTAAAGCCAGTAACAAGTTTGAATCTCATTCCCCTGAACCTGAAAGAGCCTCCAATGCGGCATCATTGGGAAGGCCGAGTAGAGAGAGGCTTCTAAAATCTCAGGGATAGGATGAATGGAGAGGTTACTGAGCCCATTCGAGAAATCAACGATCAATGGGATTTCATGATCGTGATTGTGATTTAAGGAAGTAACTTCTGTTATTAATAACATATATGTTTGTGTATCAACACTGATCATCTGCATGTGTTGTACTATGATCAATACTGATAGTCTTATTATCTACTAAACCATACACTATGTCTACTTATTGCTATAATTCAAGCAATAACTGTCACTGTCACTGTTCATCTATTTACTCGAGCAGGCATCAGTAATGTCTCAATTGATCCCAGCCCTGAGATTTTAGCAGCCTCTCCTTACTCATTTTTCCCAATGATTGGAGGCTCCTTTCAGGGTCAGGGGAATGAGACCTGTTATTGTTTACTGTATTTGGCATATCGAATACGCCACTGGAAGCTTGCCAAGCTCTTCCATGCGGGCAGGATACTCTCAGTAGCTTGCCCAGCTCTCTTAGAGGCATATGTATATATTTCCCTTTATGATGATGTGTCCAAGAATATGTTCACTCATGTGTGAGGCTCAGCTTGAGCATGTGGAAAGCAGCCTGGAACATGGCGGTGGTGGGGTACTGGAGGTCGGCTGTTGGGGCTGTGTCCCTTGGGGCAGGGAGGGCTCTCACCAGCCCCCCTCTGGAACACCCCTAGGCAGAGTCCAGTGGCTTGGTGATGGGGTCCTCGTTTTATGCTCCCTTCTGGGAGAAGCAGCCGTGAGTTCTGGAGAGTGACCGATGAGGAGATTATCTGGCACTGGCAGGAGGTAACTTATGAGTATGACCCCTGGGTCGCCAGATGTTGTAAGAAGCAGGCAGAGGATCTCTGCTCTCGAGTCCCACTGAGCCCAGAGAGTCCAAGATCACAAAGTTCCACATTACTTGGGTTCTGTGGGACTTCACTCATGTGTGTCAATAAATAACAATTAAAGTAAGAAAACTATTACTGTCTTTAAAGACCTATAGGGAAAAAGGTCAAAATTAAACACATACACGCACACACACACACACACACACACACATTGAACTAAAATTCTAGTACTTTTTAAGTCAGATTTTAATGAAATAATGATGGTGATATAGATTCAGAATTTAATGGATAACATTAGGAAAATCATATTGAGAGCTTCTTAGGAAAGAAATCCAGGAACATCTACCTGGAGGATGTTGAACCTATTTTGAAATGGAGAGAGTACAGCGAATAGGAGCTTTTGACTTGTAAACACAACTTTCCAGGGCTCTGTTTCAGACACCCTATACACTCTGTACACAAAGATAGGCATGATCCCTGAATTCAGATCCAGGGGTAATCACTTTAGACAGCCAAGTTGTTCCCCAAACAAAATCAAAACTCCTATGACATTTGATGCAAAATAATTTGACAAGATCCAACATGCATTCATGATAAATAAAAAACTGTTTTTATAAAATGTGTACAGAAGAAACTTTAGGGGTCTGTAGATAAAGAATAGTGGGAAGGGTACTGTTTTGCATACAGAAGACAAGATTTAATCTCCAGCATTGCATATTGTCTCTGGAGCCTCTGCAGAAGCATTGCATTCATGAGCACAGAACCAGAAGGAAGAAGTAAACAAGGAAGAGAAGGGGAAGGGAAGAAAAATAATATGGAAGAGAAGGAGGGGAGTAGGAGGAGAAGAAGAAGGAGATATAGGAGGAGGAAGAAGTGAAGGAGGAGAAGATGGTGAAGGGAAAGTAGAAGGATGAGGAGAAGAAGGAAATGGCAAGGAAAAGTAGAAGGAGAAGGTGAAGGAAGGGAGAGGAGGGAGGAAAGAAACCTTTATCAGTGTAGTTCAAGCCATTTATGACAAATCCACAAATAACATCATACTAAATGACTGAAAGAAGTCCTATGTCTAAAATTATGCTAAAGACACAGCTGCTCACATTCATGTATATTAGTCAATATAGTGTTAGAATTCCTTTCCATAGCAATTGGATTTGAAAGCCATGATAAGGGGCTCTGATTGGGGAAAAAAGTCAAGCTATCACTACTTGTAGATGACCTGATACTATACTTAGAAACCTTGGAGCATATGCTGCCCGAGCCCATGTGCTGCTTGCACGCGTGTGGCCGAGCATATGTGGTGGCCAAGCACATGTGGTGGCCGAGCACATGTGACGCTTGCATCTCCCCTCTTGAGATGTGTACTTTCATGCTTTTGTGTTTAATGCTGGTGTGTGTGTAGGGGCTCTCTCTCTGCCCTTGGAGAAACCCGTGTTCTCTCTTGAGCGTTACTCTCCACTCTCTCCCACTTTCTCTCCCTCCTTCCCTTCGAAACCTCCAAATAAAATCTGTTTTACTTCACACACACACAAAGAAACCTTAAAGCCTACCAAAAACTTTCTAGAATCCTATAAGTAAAGTAACAGACTAAAAGCTCAACACATGTAATTTTAAGAGATTTCTTTATTAAAGTAATGAAATAGAAGAGAGAAAATGAAAAAAAAAAAGAGCAAACAAAATTTACCCTAAATTAAAGTACCTTAAAAATCATCATATGAAAGTAGAAGTTAAGGAGACATGAGTGCATACCAGTTTGATTGGTATCAATACAAGCCACAAAAATAATTTAAACCGATATAGATATAGAGGGGAAGAAACCACATCCATTGTTAGAGTGTGAAATTGCTCAGCTTCTTAGGAGAACATTTTGGAGACAACTCACAAAAGTAAATATGGGACTTTCTTATGAAGCACTTAAGCAATAACACTTCTTGACATATAAGCAAGGGCCCCAAACACACTATTTTGGAAAGATACCTAAGTTCTTATTTTTATATCGGCATTATTCACATTATTATCAGACAACCTAAGTTCACCAAAACAAAAGATTAGATTTAAAAAATTGTAATATACCCACACAGCAGAAACTACTCAGGTGTAGGACAAAGTGAAACTACGAGGAGCACAACGCCCAGAGAACCTGAGAACTGGCCTGTGTAATTGAACTGACTTGGCTATTCCTTAGGTGGGGGTGGGTCCTTGGGATACTGGCAGAGGGAGACACTCTGTGGGTTGTGCTGGACCGATGTATGCATGAAACTGCCATTAACAGTGTTGGAAATAATGATGCCTCAATAAAAATGTTTCTGACATAAAGTTTAAACTAGAAAAGTTATAAAATACATGGATACACATTATTTATTAATAATTTTCTCAATACATAAAGGGACATATCATAAATAAACACATGCACCATCATGGTGCAACAATTTTTTTATATAAACTATTAATAAACTTATGTAGAATTATCAGTAAGAAACCAATAATATATGTAGAATCTAAAACCTCATTCTCATCATAGAGAAGATAAACCAGACAAAAAAAATCACCAGGGAAAATATAGCCTTAAGTGAGGACTTGAAGTTGCAGGCATAGTAGAGGTTCATGAGTCTCTCCACCACCCTTCCTAAAATACGAAAACACGCTCTTTTTCACTGCAAGTGGAATATTCTCCAGGATATATCATGAGCTTGGACATGATAAAATGCTTATCTAACAATAATATAAATTGTATTCATTACTTTTTCAGGAAACAGTTCTATAAAGGTAAAAATAAGTATAAAAATAAAACTGAGAAAAGCTATCATTTGTTGAACAACTGTCAATGTAAAAATTACTGAATAAGCAGATGAGAATTAAAACATGTGATGGTAGAACATATGTAGCACAGCAAGATAAGTACAAATAATTAAGTTCATAGCAATATATACTTTCATGAAAAAGCATAAAAATCTTCAAATAAACACACTTTTTTGGGGGGGTCACACCCAATGATACACAGGGCTTACTCCTGGTTCTTGCACTCAGGAATTAATCCTGGCGATTCTGGGGGACCATATGCGATATTGGGAATCGAACCCGGGTTGGCCTCGTGCAAGGCAAACGCCCTACCCGATAAGCTATTGCTCCAGTCCCAAATAAACACACTATCTATTTATTTATTTAATGTGTGTGTTTATTTGAAGATTTTCAAATAAATAGTAGTAGTAGTAGTAGTAGTGTAGTCAGTTGTGTGTTCTCTCCAAGGCACAATTTTTTTATGACTACTACAATGATTTTTTCTTAAACTTGTAAAAGATTCCTTATACTTCCTCTTTCATTGTTGAAATTTTATTCTATTGTTTTCTTCATTTCAAGTCAAAGTGAAAGCCTACTAATTGTTGCTTTGAATTTCTCACCAGCTAGAATTGAGAGTTCTTGTACATCTTGGGCCATGCCAAAACTGTTTATGTGATCCATAGCACAGCAGAGTTCCTATACTTCCCCGTTATGTGTGGTGTGTGTGTGTGTGTGTGTGTGTGTGTGTGTGTGTGTGTGGTGTGTGCTTTAATGAAAACCTTCCTTTTGGTCTCAGGAAAGTGAAACTCTAGGTTTCCTCATTGTAAAGACTTTGGGACAGCAGTCTGACTGCGTTGTGCATGATTTGGATATGCCCTATGCTTCAGCAAACCATCTATACATTTAACTGTGTAGTCTGAGGGGAGTGGGAGAGAGGGCTTATGGGTCAGCCCCTTCTCCATACTGCCTCAGAGAAGGAATCTGAGACAGCTTGGAGATATCAGAAGCAACAAAAAGAGACAAAGTGTGTGTATCTGTACAGTTTGCATCAGTAGCAGAAGACTTTCCTTACTCCCATCTTCAGATGTTTTTATCAGACATAAATATCAGTAAGGAAACAGTTTTATTAAAGAATTATTTATTTTCATCCAGTGACATGGAATATTATTTAGTATACACTATGTTATGATATAAATGGCAATTAATAAGGAAAAATAATATATGGTTGCCCTTGTCTCTGATATGTACAGGCAAGGGATTGCATTCTGAATCACTTAACAGGATATCTTGCGGTTCCATACAAGTTGCAGTGAATTGCATGATTTCATACTCTCTTGCAGTTGAATAGTACTGCTCTATACACATCTATATATACACACGTATATGGCAAGCTACCAGTGTCGTATTTGATATGCCAAAAACGTAATAATAAGGGCCTTATTCCACTGACCCTGATTGCAACAGGGACAAATGGAGAAGTTACTGGCACCCACTTGAGCAAATCGATGAGCAATGGGATGACAGTGATACAGTGATATAAATGTATATATACATCATTTATCTATCTGTCACTGAACATTTGGGATTATTCCCCATCTTAACTACTATACTAAGTGATTCGATGAAAATGGTGTGTAAAGCATACTTTTTATATATTGATTAAGCATGAGTCACAAAATTATACAGCTGAGTTTTAGGCATGTAATGTTCCAACACTAATCTTCCTTGATGTTCATTTCCCTCCAACAATTTCTCCAGTTTTTCTCCCACTCCTCACCCCAGTCTGCCTCTATGATAATTGCTTTCTTCTGTTTATTTCTTCCAATACTGTTGTTGATGGGGCATCATGCATAATTAATTTTGGATGAAATTTCTTACATCTTGGCAGTAGACACCAAGAAGTGGAATTACCAGGTAATTCGCAGCTTTATTCTTACTCTTTTGAAAAAGTTCTATAACTGTTGTACATAGAATCTAAACCAGACAATATTTCCTTCAGAATGAGATAAGAGATCATTTCACTGCATCCTCACCGACACCTATTTTTTTTTTTTTGGTTTTTGGGTCACACCTGGCGATGCTCAGGAGTTACTCCTGGCTTTGCATCGCTCCAGCCCCCAACACCTATTTTTTGATGTCACTCTCATTGGTTTAACATGACAGCTCATTGTTGTCTTAATATGGATGTTCCTGATATATGATGAGAACATATTCATATGTGTGCTGGTTATCTGCCTTTTTCAGAAAATAGAATGTTTCTTTCCTCTCTTATTTTTGATACTGTTTTAAAAAATTCTCTGTTGTTGATCTCTATAAGAGTTTTATGTACCTTAGATATTAACCTTTTGATATATTAGTTGTAAATCTTCTCTTCCATTCAGTAGGATCATATTCAGTTTTAATCTTTTTCTTTTGTCATTCAGAGATATTTTAGTTTTATATAATTGCATTTGTTTATCTTTGTTTCTATTGTCTTTGCCAATAGAATCATATTATTCAAGACACCTTTTTGGTCAGATCAATCTTATGGTCAGATCAATCCGCATATATTTTATCAGTATATTGTATGTGTTTTGGTATGATCATAAAGTCACTTATCATTTTAAAATTGTCTTTTCTGTAAGGTATGTGATATGCATCCAGCTTCATTCTTTACATGTATTCAGTTTTCAAAGTAAGATTACTGGAGTCTGTCTTACTGCACTTTATGTGCTCATCTGTTTGTGAAAAATTAGTTGACCATAGATCAGGCAATTTCTTTATGGGTATTAGATCCAGATTCGAATCCAATAGATAGCAGCCAGAAAGCCTATACTTATTCCAATACCATTTTTTATTTTTATATATGTATAGTAGCACTGTAGCACTGTTGTCCCATTGTTCATTGATTTTCTCAAGCAGGCAGCAGTAAAGTCTTCATTGTAAGACATTTTTGTTACTCTTTTTGGCATGTTGAATACACTACAGGTAGCTTGCCAGGCTCTGCCATGCGGGCAGGATACTCTCAGTAGCTTGCCGGGCTCTCGAGAAAGACAGAGGAATCGAACTCAGGTCATTCATGTGCAAGGCAAACACCCTACCCATTGCGCTATCTCTCCAGTCCTTTATAGTATAGTATCAATTTAGGAAATTAGATATTTTCCATTTTCTTATCTATTAGTATAGCTTTGGATGTTTGAGGATTTTATGATTCCATGCCAACTTTATTGTTGACCATTTTAAATCCTTGAAAAATATCATAAATATTTGGATAGGTTTTGTGTTGAATCTATATGCTAATTTAGGTGTGATACTCATTTTGACAATATTGATACTTTCAATCTATAAACATGGAATATGTTTCCATTTCTGAAGGTCCTTGTTCTCTTTATCTTACAATTTATTGTTTGCATATAGGAATGTGACAGATTTTTGTGCACTGGCTTTCTAGCTAATTAATTTGGCCAATTGCCTGATTGTTATAGGAACTTTGGTGTGCATATTTTAGGGTCTTTGATATATTATTATGTCACCTACAAAAGTGATAATTTGACTTTACCAATTTGGATACTTTGATTTCTATCTTTTCTTTTAAATTTGACTGATTGCTATTATAAGGGCATCTAACACTATATTTAACAAAAATAGATATTGTGGACAGCCTTGCCTTGTGCCTGATCCCAGAGGAAAAATTTTTGGCTTTTCACCATTGATAATAATATTGGCTTTAAACAATTTATGAGGGTTATTTTAATATTTTTCAAATTCTAATGATAAATTGTTTTATATATTTGAAAAATTTTATTTTAGGATATTGGACCACTTCGAGTGGTGATTTGAACTTAATCATGGCTCTGCATGTAGGATTATTCTTGGAGAGACTTAAGGGACCAAATGAGGTGTTGGAGATCAAACCCACGTTTGGATGCATGGAAAGCAAATATCCTACCCTCTGTGCTATCTCTTTGAGCCCTCATAAATTGTTTTATTTATATAGGTACCTAACTATTGATTTAGCTATGTAATATAAAAAGTATTTTATATATTACTGGTGATTAGAGGCTGCCCCAAAAGTCTCCAGCCCTCTCCTGAGAGCCCAGCAAGCTACCAAGAGTATCCTGCCCGCATGGCAGAGCCTGGCAAGCTACCCGTGGTGTACTTGATATGCCAAAAACAGTAACAATGACAATCCTCATTCCCCTGACCCTGAAAGAGCCCCCAATACACCATTGGACTACACTAGCACGAGACAGGGATAATGGACATGTTACTGGTGCCTGCTTGAGCGAATCAATAAACAATGGGATGACAGTGATACATACACTGATATATATTACTAATAGCTAGAAATTCTATAATTGTATGTCACCACGTAATGAAGATTTGATTAGTAATATACGTGAAATAATATTTTCTAAGTAATTTTGGTGAGTTCCATTTATTAGTTACTCTAGGAAGTATTAAATTTGACTGAAAGAATTCCTTTCACTCTGGGTACCCTATAAAATACAAGGTTGATATGGCATATGACATGTGATTGCATCAGAGAAAAATGCCGATTTTTATCCATTTTCTTTCCTTGTTTCCTTTTTTTAAAAAAATTATTTATTTTTTAATTAGTGAATCACAGTGGGGGTACAGTTACAGATTTATACATTTTTGTGCTCATGTTTCCCTCATACAAAATTTGAGAACCCATCCCTTCACCAGTGGCCATTCTCCACCACAAATAAACCCAGCATCCCTCCCACGCCCCCAATCCCATCTCACCCCACCCCACCCTGCCTCTGTAGCAGGGTATTCCCTTTTGTTCTCTTTCTCTAATTAGGTATTGCGGTTTGCAATAAAGGTGTTGAGTGGCCATTGTGTTCAGTCTCTAGTCTACAATGAGCACACATCAACTTCCTGCCCATGGCCTCCAACCCATTTTACTTGGTGTTCCCTTCTCTGTCTGAGCTGCCCTCTCCCCAGAATTTGAAGCCAGCTTCCAAGCCATGGAGTCAAACTCCTGGTACTTATTTCTACTCTTCATGGGTATTAGTCTCCTACTCTGTTATTCTATATTCCACAGATGAGTGCAATCTTTCTATGTCTATCGCTCTCTTTCTGACTCATTTCACTTAGCATGATACTTTCCATGTTGATCCACTTATATGCAAAGTTCATGACCTCATTTTTTTCTAACAGCTGCATAGTATTCCATTGTATAGATGTACCAAAGTTTCTTCAACCAGTCATCTGTTCTAAGGCACTTGGGATTTTTCCAGATTCTGGCTATTGTAAACAGTGCTGCTATGAACATATAAGTGCAGATGTCATTTCGAGTGTACTATTTTGCTTCTCAGGGATATATTGCCAGCAGTGGTATTGCTGGGTCAAATGGGAGCTCAATTCCTGATTTTCTGAGAAGTGTTCATATTGTTTTCCAAAAGGGCTGAACCAGTCAGTATTCCCACCAGGAGTGTAGAAGGGTCTCTCTCTCCCCACATCTTCTCCAACAGTGGTTGCTTTTGTTCTTTTGGATGTGTGCTAGTCTCAGCGGTGTGAGGTGGTATCTCATGGTTGTTTTGATCTGCATCTCCCTGATGATTAGTGATGTAGAGCACTTTTTCATGTGCCTTTTGGCCATTTGTATCTCTTCCTTGGAAAAGTTTCTGTTCATTTCTTCGCCCCATTTTCTGATGGGGTTGGATGTTTTCTTCTTGTAGAGTTCAACCAGTGCTTTATATACCCTTGATATCAACCCTTGATCAGATGGGTATTGTGTAAATATCCTTTCCGAATCTGTAGATTGTCTTTGTATTCTGGTCACTGTATCTTTTGCGGTGCAGAAGATTTTTAGTTTAATGTAGTCCCATTTGTTTATCTCTGTTTCCAATTGGTTGGCCAGTTGCATGTCATCTTTGAAGATAACTTTATCTTCAATATCGTGGAGGGTTTTGCCGACCTTGTCTTTAATGTACCTTATGGTTTGTTGTCTGATGTTGAGGTCCTTAATCCATTTTTTTTTGTATATAGGAAGGCCATGGATTTTTGGGTATTGATTTTGTAGCCTGCAACTTTACTGTATAAGTCTATTGTTTCCAAGAGTTTCTTAGTAGACGATTTAAGCTTCTCTAGATATAGTATTATATCGTCTGCAAGTAGTGAGAGTTTGATTCCTTCCTTTCCTATCTAGATGCCCTTAATCTCTTTTGCTTGTCTAACAGCTATTGCAAGTACTTCCAGTACTATATTGAAGTGAAGTGGTGAGAGCGGGCATCCTTGTCTAGTGCCTGATCTTAGAGGAAAGGCCCTTACTTTTTCCCCAGTGAGGATAATGCGTGCGATAGGATTGTGTTAGATGGCTTCGACTATCTTGAGCAAAGTTCCTCCAAAATATATTTTGGTGTGGGTTTTCACCATGAACTGATGTTGGACCTTGTCAAATGCTTTCTCTGCATCTATTGGTATGATCATATGGTTTTTATCTTTACTTTTGTGATATGATGAATTATGTTGATTGATTTCCGAATGTTAAACCATCCTTGCATCCCTGGGATGAATCCCACTTGGTCATGGTGTATGATCTTTTTGATGAGTTGTTGGATCCTATTTGCTAATATTTTGTTGAGGATCTTCTCATCGGTGTTCATCATGGATAGTGGACTATAATTTTCTTTCCTAGTGTTGTCTTTCTTTGCTTTTGGTATCAGGGAGATATGTGCTTCATAGAAACTATTTGGGAGAGTTCCTGTTTTTTATAATTTCCTGGAAAAGCTTGAGGAGAACTGGAAACAGGTCTTCTTTAAATGTTTGGAAGAATTCGCCAGTGAATCCATCTGGAACTGGGCTTTTGTTTTTGGGGAGTCTTTTTTTATTAAAGTTTCAATTTCCTTAATATTACTGGGTCTATTCAGGTATTCCACGTCTTCTTGGTTCAGCCTTGGAGGATTGTAGGAATCAAGGAATTCATCCATTTCTTTTAGGTTCTCTTGTTTCGTGGCATATAGACTTTCAAAGTAGTCTCTGATAATCTCTTGGATTTCATTGGTTTCTGTTGTGATGTCCCCCTTTTCATTTTTGATTCGGTTTATTACGGCTCTCTCTCTCTCTTTCTTTGTGAGTCTTGCTAGCAGTTTATCAATCTTGTTTATTTTTTCAAAGAACCAGCTCTTGGTTTCATTGACCTTTCAGATTGTTTTCTGGGTTTCCATGTCATTAATTTCTGCTAGAATTTTTATTATTTTCTTCCTTTGGTCTGGTTTGGGTTCCTTTTTCAGGTACTTTTCTAAGGCCTTGAGCTTTGTAGTCAAGCTATCCGTGTAGGCCCTTTCTTCCTTCCTAAGGAATGCTTGCAGAGCTATCAAGTTTCCCCTTCACACAGCTTTAGCTGTGTCCCATAAGTTTTTGTAACTCGTGTCTTCATTCTCATTTGTTTCAAGGTTTCTCTTGATTTCTTCCTTGATTTCCTTCCTGACTCACTTATTCTTCAACACTGATCTGTTTAATTTCCAGGTTTTTGTTTTGATTCTTTGCATCTGCGTGTGATTAGCTTCTATCTTCAGTGCATCGTGGTCTGAGAATGTAGTTGATACAATTTCTATTTTTCCAATTCTATTGAGGTATGTTTTATGGGCCAGCACATGGTCTATTTTGGAGAATTTTCCATGTGCGCTGGAAAAGAATGTGTATTCTTTCTTTTTGGAGTGTAAAGTCCTTTATAGGTCTATTAGGCCTCTCTCTTCAATTCTTCTTTCGGAGTCCGTGTTTCCTTGCTGAGTTTTGTTCTTGTCGATCTATCCATAAGTGATAATGTTGAAGTCTCTGACTACTATTGTGCTGTTAGTGATGTCCTCCTTAAAGTCAGTTAGAAGTTGTTTTAAGTATTTAGCCTATCTTTTATTAGGTGCATATACGTTTAAGAGTGTTATGTCTTCCTGTTGCACATATCCCTTGATAAATAGAAAGTGACCTTCGTTGTCCCTTCTAATCTTTTTCAACCTGAAATCTATGTTTTTTGTATACTAGTATGGCCACCCCAGCTTTTTGAGGGAGTTGTTTGCTTGCAGGATTGTTTTCCATTCTTTGATTTTGACTTTGAGTCTGTGTTTGCCTTGACTGTTCAGGTGTGTTTCTTGCAGGCAGCAGAATGTTGGGTTTAGTTTCTGAATCCATTTTGCCACTCTGTGTCTCTTAATTGGTGCATTTAGACCATTGACATTGAGAGAGATTATTGTTATGGGAGTTTGTGTCATCTTTCTGTGGGTTTTTTTGTTCTTGTGATGTTCTTTCTTGACTTAAAATAGCACCTTTAGTCCTTCTTTTAAGTTTGGTTTTGAGTCTATGAATTTTCTGAGCTGTTGTTTATCCGAGAAATAGTGTATGGTTCCTTCGAGTTTGAGTGAGAGTTTAGCTGGATAAAGTATTCTTGGTGAGGCATTCATTTTGTTGAGTTTTTTCCACTATGTCCCACCATTGTCTTCGGGCCCGGAGGGTTTCCTCTGATAGGTCTGCTGTAAATCTGAGGGGTGCTCCTTTGTATATTTATAGAGGATCAGAATGCCCGATCCTCTATAAACAAGAATTACTTAAATAGCCTGATTTCTGTGATTTTTTTACATCCCAAATAGATTTTTTTAATATTGCCCAGGTGCTATGATAAAGAATTCAAGTTCATAATTCTGTATCCCTTAAGAAAGATCTGGTACTTCAACTTTGTCAAAACAAGTTAGTTGATGAAAACATGAAGAAAAATAAGTATCAAGGAGATTTAAATGTGTAGGAAATGAGTACACTAATGGTTATAATTTAAAACAAAGACAACAATAGAAAATCAAAATAAATTGATAGAGCCATACATTTAAATCACTACAGTCTCTGAAACTGTTAATAAGTTTTTCTTTAATAAGAATCACCTGGAGCTTCACACAAATTGATAATACTTATGTCAAAGATTCTGATTCAAGAAATGGTCTTGCTTGACTGATGACTGTAACTGAATCTGTAAGTGTCAATTCACAAACTGAAACTTAATAATCACAATGTTTCACAGATTTAGTAAAATTATCAATATGGTTTGCATGTTTCTGGGTCTTTTAAAATAGATAGAAAATTAGGAGTTGTGCTTTTGTCAATTTTAATAACCCTTGTGTTACCAGAATTACTGGTCACGACCAATACATCCATTTTGATGCTAAAACTGTTATAACTTTGCAATTGAACTCCCACTATGCTAATAGTTCTTAGGTCTCAATGCTGTGGAAATTTTTTTATTAAAAAGAAATGACTTTATTGGTAGTACACTGGGTAAGGTGCTTGTCTTGAAAGCATGCAATCAACTTTTGACTCACAGCAACTCAACTGGTCCTCCAAGATGTCAAGAAGTGATCCCTAGCTCTCTCCCTCCCCAACCTTCCTTGCCATCACTGCCCGCGCTGCGCGCGTGGCCCCCAGACAAATCTCCAGCCAGTGTCCAGCAGAAAAGGACTCTGCCCCTCGCCATACCTCAGCCTGCGTCTCCTGCTCCTCATCAGGTGCACCTCTCTCCCTCCCCAACCTTCCTTGATGTCCGTGTCCGGGCGCTGCACGCGAGGCCCCAGACGGATCTTCAGCCAGTGGCCAGTGGCCAAAAGGGGCGTGGCCTCTTTGATAGTGGGCGTGGTCCAGCTTCGGTGGGTGTGGTCACCGGGTATGGCCGTGGTTATTTTCCCATTTACTAGTATACTTAACAGACATCCCAATCCCCATTAACTAACTCTGTGGAGTTAGTTACCTCAGCTAGTTACCCCAGTTAGTTACCCCAGTTACCTCAAACACAAAAGACTAAATTAACCACTAGCCTACTCCAATTGCACCAAAATATCGAAAACTCAGGAAAACAGAGATTAGCTTCAGTGAACTGGAAGGTCCCACACCCATACAACCGTGAAAGCATGAAGAAACAGCGCAAATCCCCACAGCAAGGAGAGGACAAAGAAAAGAGTCCAGAAGCCTCAGCAGGAGTTTCCCACAAATGTGATCTCTCTGATAAAGAATTCAGAGAAGAAATTCTAAGAATGTTCATAGAAATTAAAAAAATGGTGGAGCAGTCAGCAAAGAAATTATGAGAAGAAATGAGAGCAGAAATAGGAAAGCTACATTCAGAAATGTCATGAATAAAAGACACTGTAGACAAAATAAAAAACACAGTTGGAGCCCTCAACAGTAGAATGGCTGCAGCTGAAGAGAGAATTAGTGAGCTTGAAGATGAGCAACAGAAATCCCAAAGGCTACAATAAACAATTAGAAAAGATCTTAAAATAGCTCTAGGTCGAATCAGAGACCTAAGGGATGATGCCAAGAGGAATAACACAAGAATCACTAGAGTTCCAGAAAGACAGGGAGGCAACCCTAACGAGAAAGCCCCAGTTAAAGAAATTATTGCTGAAAAGTTCCCAGAGCTGGATAAGGCAGATGTTCAGATCCTAGTAGCAAGAAGGGTGCCAGCTAGAAGGGACCCTAATAAAAAGACTACAAGACAAATCATAGTCACAATGATGGATGCCATGGATAGGGATACAATACTGCAAACAGCAAGGTCAAAAAAAGAAATCACATACAAAGGAGCACCCCTTAGATTCACAGCAGACTTATCAGAGGAAACCCTCCAAGCCAGAAGACAATGGTGGGATATAGTGAAAAACTCAATGAAATGAATGCCTCACCAAGAATACTTTATCTGGCTAAGCTCTCACTGAAACTCAAGGAAACATACACAATTAGAAGGATAAACAACAACTAAATGAACTTCATAGACTCAAAACCAAGCATAAAGAAGGACTAAAGGGGCTTTTGTAAGACAAGGAAAAACCCTACATAAAACAACAAACCCCACAGAAAGATGACACAAAATCCCATGATAATAATCTCTCTCAATGTCAATGGCCAAAATGTACCAATTAAAAGACACAGAGTGGCAAAAGGGATAAGGAAACAAAACCCAACATTCTGCTGCCTGCAAGAAACACACCTGAACAGTCAGATCAAACACAGACTCAAAGTCAAAGGATGGAAAACAATCCTGCAAGCAAACAACTCCCTCAAAAAAGCTGGGGTGGCCATAGTAGTATACAAAAAACATAGATTTCAGGTTGAAAAAGATTAGAAGAGGCAGGGAAGGTCACTTCCTATATATAAAGAGATATGTACAACAGGAAAAAATCACACTCTTACGCACCTTATGAGTGACCAGCTAAATACTTAAAAGAACTCCAAACTGATTTTAAAGAGGACATTGCTAGCAACACAATAGTAGTCGGAGACTTCAACACCGCCTTATCACCTCTAGATAGATGGACACGAATAAAACTCACAAAGAAAATACTGATACTGAAGGAAAAAATAGAAGAGAGAGACCTAATAGACCTACACAGGGCTTTATATCCCCAAAAGAAAGAATACACATTCTTTTCCAGCACACATGGAAAATTCTCCAAAATAGACCATGTGCTGGGCCATAAAACATACCTCAATAGAATCAGAAAAATAGAAATTATACCAACTAAATTCTCAGACCACGATGCGCTGAAGACAGAAGCTAATCACACGCAGACGCAGAGAATCAAAGCAAACACCTGGAAATTAAACAGCTCAGTGTTTAACAGTGAGTCAGGAAGGAAATCAAGGAAGAAATCAAGAGATACCATGAAACAAATGAGAATGAAGACACGAGCTACCAAAACCTATGGGACACAGCTAAAGCTGTGTGAAGGGGAGACTTGATAGCTCTGCAAGCATTCCTTAGGAAGGAAGAAAGGGCCTACACGGATAGCTTGACTTCAAAGCTCAAGGCCTTAGAAAAGTACCTGAAAAAGGAACCCAAACCAGACCAAAGGAAGAAAATAATAAAAATTCTAGCAGAAATTAATGACATGGAAACCCAGAAAACAATCTGAAAGGTCAATGAAACCAAGAGCTGGTTCTTTGAGAAAATAAACAAGATTGATAAACTGCTAGCAAGACTCACAAAGAAAGAGAGAGAGAGAGCCGTAATAAACCGAATCAAAAATGAAAAGGGGGACATCACAACAGAAACCAATGAAATCCAAGAGATTATCAGAGACTACTTTGAAAGTCTATATGCCACGAAACAAGAGAACCTAAAAGAAATGGATGAATTCCTTGATTCCTACAATCCTCCAAGGCTGAACCAAGAAGACGTGGAATACCTGAATAGACCCAGTAATATTAAGGAAATTGAAACTTTAATAAAAAAAGACTCCCCAAAAACAAAAGCCCAGTTCCAGATGGATTCACTGGCGAATTCTTCCAAACATTTAAAGAAGACCTGTTTCCAGTTCTCCTCAAGCTTTTCCAGGAAATTATAAAAAACAGGAACTCTCCCAAATAGTTTCTATGAAGCACATATCTCCCTGATACCAAAAGCAAAGAAAGACAACACTAGGAAAGAAAATTATAGTCCACTATCCATGATGAACACCGATGAGAAGATCCTCAACAAAATATTAGCAAATAGGATCCAACAACTCATCAAAAAGATCATACACCATGACCAAGTGGGATTCATCCCAGGGATGCAAGGATGGTTTAACATTCGGAAATCAATCAACATAATTCATCATATCACAAAAGTAAAGATAAAAACCATATGATCATACCAATAGATGCAGAGAAAGCATTTGACAAGGTCCAACATCAGTTCATGGTGAAAACCCACACCAAAATATATTTTGGAGGAACTTTGCTCAAGATAGTCGAAGCCATCTAACACAATCCTATCGCACGCATTATCCTCACTGGGGAAAAAGTAAGGGCCTTTCCTCTAAGATCAGGCACTAGACAAGGATGCCCGCTCTCACCACTTCACTTCAATATAGTACTGGAAGTACTTGCAATAGCTGTTAGACAAGAAAAAGAGATTAAGGGCATCCAGATTGGAAAGGAAGAAATCAAACTCTCACTGTTTGCAGATGATATGATACTATATCTAAGGAAGCCTAAATCCTCTACTAAGAAACTCTTAGAAACAATAGACGTTTGCAGTAAAGTTGCAGGCTATAATATAAATACCCAAAAATCCATGGCCTTCCTACATGCAAACAATGAGACAGAGGAAAGGAACATGATAAAAGCAATCCCATTCACAATTGTGCCCCAGAAAATCAAGTATCTAGAATCAGCTTAACCAAGGAAGTAAAAGAACTCTACAAAGAAAACTACAAGATGCTATTCTATGAAATAAAAGAGGATGTGAGGAAATGGAAACATCCCTTGCTTGTGTATAGGGAGAATAAACATTGTCAAAATGGCAATACTCCCAAATGCATTGTACAGACTCAACTCGATCCCTATAAGAATGCCCATGACATTCTTCAAAGAAATGGATCAAGCAATCCTGAAATTCATATGGAACAACAAACGCCCACGGATTGCTAAAACAATGCTTGGGAAAAATATGATGGGAGGCATCACCCTCCCCAACCTCACATTTTTCTATAAAATGGTAATAATCAAAAGAGCATGGTATTGGAACAAAAGCAGAGCCTCAGACCAATGGAACAGGGTGGAATATCCCAATACGCAACCACAAATGTATGACCATATAATCTTTGGTAAGGGAGAGAGAAATGTGAAATGGAGCAAGGAAAGACTCTTTAACAAATGGTACTGGCACCACTGCACAACCACATGTAAAAGAATGGGCTTAGTCCTCGACCTGACACCATGCACAAAAGTCAGATCAAAATGGATTAAGGACCTCAACATCAGACAACAAACCATAAGGTACATTGAAGACAAATTTGGCAAAACCCTCCAAGATATTGAAGCTAATGGTTTCTTCAAAAATGACACACAACTGACCAACCAAGTGGAAACAGAGATAAACAAATGGGACTACATAAAACTAAGAAGTTTCTGCACCGCAAAAGATACAGTGACCAGAATACAAAGACAGGCTACAGAATGGGAAAGGATATTCACCCAATACCCATCTGATCAAGGGTTGATATCAAGGGTATATAAAGCACTGGTTGAACTCTGCAAGAGGAAAACATTCAACCCCATCAGAAAATGGGGCGAAGAAATGAACAGAAACTTTTCCAAGGAAGAGATACAAATGGCCAAAAGGCACATGAAAAAGTGCTCTACATCACTAATCATCAGGGAGATGCAGATCAAAACAACCATGAGATACCACCTCACACGACAGAGACTGGCAAACATCCAAAAGAGCAAAGCAACCACTGTTGGAGAGGATGTGGGGAGAGAGGGACCCTTCTACACTGCTGGTGGGAGTGCCGATTGGTTCAGCCCTTCTGGATAACAGTATGGATGCTTCTCAGAAAATTAGAAATTAAGCTCCCATTTGACCCAGCAATACCACTGCTGGGAATATACCCCGGAGAAGCAAAAAAGTGTAGTCAAAATGACATCTGCACTTATATGTTCATCGCAGCATTGTTTACAATAGCCAGAATCTGGAAATAAAATGGAGTGCCCGAGAACAGATTACTGGTTAAAGGAACTCTGGTAAATCTCTAGAATGGAATACTATGCAGCCATTTGAAAAAAATGAAGTCATGAACTTTGCATATAAGTGGATCAACATGGAAAGTATCATGCTAAGTGAAATGAGTCAGAAAGAGAGAGACAGACATAGAAAGATTGCACTCATCTGTGGAATATAAAATAACAGAATAGGAGACTAACTTCCAAGAATAGTAGCAATAAGTACCAGTAGGTTGGTTCCATGGCTTGGAAGCTGGTCTCACATGCTGGGGAAAAAGGTAGCTCAGATAGAGAAGGGAACACCAAGTAAAATGTGGTTGGAGATCCTGCCAGGGAAGGGAGATGTGTGCTGAAAGTAGACTAGAGACTGAACACAATGGCCACTCATTAACCCTATTGCAAACCACAACACCCAATTGGAGAGAGAGAGATCAAAAGGGAGTACCCTGCCACAGAGCAAGGTGTGGTATGTGGGAGATGGGATTGGGGGGGCAGGGAAGGATACTGTGTTTATTTGTGATGGAGAATGGTCACTGGTGGAGGGATGTGTTTGTGAACATTGTATGAGGGAAAAACAAGTTCTAACATATGTGAATCTGTATCTGTACCCTCATGGTGATTCACAAATTAAAGAATAAAATAAATTTATAAAAAATATTGTTTCATTATGTATAATATTACAACCTAGAAAATCTAATTTCTTTTCTAGTCTTGGTGCTGTTGTCATATATGACTTTTATATATGTTGTAAATTCTGCATTATGCTGTTGTTACTTGATTTTAAGCAACCAACAGTCTTTTAAAAAAATTCTTAATTATATGTACATGTATCTCCATAAAAAAAAAAGTGATCCATAAGCACTAATCCACAGGTAAGTTAGTTCTGAGCACTGCCATTGTAGCCACAAAGCAAAGATATGTGAAATTAGATTATAAATTAAATATATATTTTCTTTTTATAATTTTATTTTTATTTTATGATAGTATAAACATGTTTTATTTATTTATTTATTTATATAATGTAGGAGCACTACTACTCATTCAGCCATTTATTAAGCTGATTGAATTGGGCATGAACTCCACATTACATTTTTTTACATTTTTAATTTTATAAGTTAGTTCACAATGTTTGATTATATTCAATATGCAAACACCAATTCCACCACCATTATATCTTCCCACCACTATAAATTCAAGATATTTCCATCCCAAACCCCAATCCTTGTCTCAAAATATAACCAAAGTAATATATTTTGTATTGCCTGTTATGAAGAACTGCTGAACATGCTTACATAAGTGTTTTCATGTAAGAAACAGTGTGAAGATTGTTCTATTTTGGCAGGAGCCATTAAGACATCCTATAAGATATCATTAACATGTTGTTAAAGTTTGGGTGATGTGACCTTTGGTATATGTATCTGAAAATATGTATATATGCACATATATATATATATACACACACACACATATTTCCCTCTATGATTAGTTGCCTACTATCTGAACCCTATCATATGTGGTGTGGTAATTTTGGGGAATGTGTAGGGAGTGTTTTATGATGTGTCGTGTGACTGTTTTTGCAGCCGGGTGGTCCAGGAATATGTTTACTCATATGTGACGCTCGAACTGAGCACATGGCGAGTGGCCTTGAGTGTTGCAGCGGTTGGGTTGTGGAGGTTTTGGCTGCTGGAGCTGGGTCCCTTGGGGCGGGGAGGGCTCTCACCCGCCCCCTCTGGGGCGCACCATGTGAAACAGCCTGGTGCAGAGTCTGGTGGCTTGGTTATGGGGACCTCATGTTATGTTTCCTTTCAGAAGAAGCAGCCGTGTGATCTGGATGGTGGCCAATGATGAGCTTGTCTGGCACCGACAGGAAGTGGCTTATAGGCATCACTTGGAGATTCGGGAAAGCAGGCAAAGGATCTCTGACCCTGGTCCTATTGAGCCCAGGGTCCAAGATCACAAATTTCCGAATTACCTGGGTTCCATAGGATTTCACTCATGCATGAGGCTCGGCCCGAATGTGTGGCGAGCAGTCTTGAGCGTGGCGGCAGTTGGGTGTTTTATTGTTTTGTGTTTTTAAAAAAATAATTTTAATTATGTTAATTAATTTTTTTATTGAATCACCTTGAGATGCAGTTACAAAGCTGTTTTGATTGGATTTCAGTCATGTAATGTTCCAACACCCATCCCTCTACCAGTGTACATTTCCCACCACCAATATCCCCTTGGATCCTCCCTGACCCCGCTCCAGCTACCTATGACAGGCTGGGAAGCACTTTTCTTCTCTCTCTCTCTCTCTCTCTCTCTCTCTCTCTCTCTCTCCTTCTTTCTTTCACTTTCTCTCTCATTCTTTCTCTCTCTCCTTTAGGCATTATGGTTTGCAATAAAGATACTGAGAGGCCATCATGTTTGGTACTTTACCCCTCTTAGCTTATATGGATGGACATGGAGAGTATCATGCTGAGTAAAATAAGTCAGAAAGACAGACATAGAATGGGCTACACTCATTTGTGGGATCAAATATCATTGTTTTATACTTTCAGTGTCATTACACCGTAGAAATCACCAGAGTTCCAAGGTCCTTTCACTTTCTACCCACGGTCTCTCTTTCTATACCATAACATCTTTAGATCACACTGAATTGACCATGACTCAAAGTTTCTTCCATTAATGTTTGTCTATTTGTTTTTTTTATACTTTGCTTCTTTATACTTCACATCTAAGGGTGATCATCTAGTGTTTGCCTTTCTCCAGCACATCATCCGATTATATCCAGTTACGGCAAACTGTAAATTTTCATTTTTTCTCAAAACTTATCAGCAGTTCATTGTGAATAAATAGCACAATATAATTCTTATCCACCCAGCTGCTATTAGACACTTAGACTGTTTGTAAATATGCTGCAATAAACATAGGTGTGCATATGTCCTTTTTTTATTCTTTTTTGGTCACACCCAGCGATGCTCAGGGGTTACTCCTGGCTCTGCACTCAGAAATTACTCCTGGCAGTGGTGCACGGGGGACCATATGGGATGCTGGGAATTGAACCTGGGTCGGCCGCGTGCAAGGCAAATGTCCTGCTTGCTGTGCTATCCCTCCAGCCCCTGCATATGTCCTTTAGAATTAATAATTTTGTGTTCTTATTTGAGAGACTTGGGAGATGAAATGTAATAAGATATAGATTTTTCTAGCTTGTGGGAGTTGATAACATGTTGGGGAACTGTTATTCCCCAAAATGCCTGGACACATTGAGCACTGTGTCTGGGTAGAAATCCCGTTGATGGGCCAAAGGGCAGCAGGCATGTGAAGGAAGACCTCCAGAAGACAATTCACTGATCACAGCTCAACTTTGTTGCCAAATACCACACATTTTTATTGAGAGTTTTGGCTTATAGGAAGTCCAGTCACATAGCTTAACACTATTGGCCTATCACCTTTTCCTCTCTGCTTTCTCTGGTCCAATCCTCTTCAAGGTTTATGTTGCGATTAGAATAAATTGCTTAAGGCATATGTGACAATTTCTGTGTTTTAGGTGTACATGACTAGGTGATCAAGTGAGGCTCAGGGCCGGACACAAGATGCAGGCGCCCTGTTCGACTACTTCTGCCCTGTTACTCCCCCTTGCCAGGTTTCACTTGAGGGCTATTTTGCAAGGTTGGGTTTTTCCTGCCCGTCGACCTGATCCACAGTAAGAGATTACATTTTGATTTTACTTTCCTGAAAATAAGTGATTGAAGCAAAGGCCTCTTGCTCCTTTAACATTTGATGACATACAACGTTTTAAAATATGATTATTAGCCATCTTATGTCATACTTGAGGAATTGATTTTTCATTTCCTCCATTGTTTACAGGATATCAGGAATTTTTTTGCTATTGAGTTTTAAAGGTCTGTCCCTCTATCTAATATATAATAGTATTTTATGTATAGTGTTATACAAATGTACTTTAAAAGTAAAGAAAAGGAAATGAAAATTCTTATACTTTGCTTGATCTTACATGAAATATTTTCAGTTTTCACTAGTAAGGATGATTTTATCTAGCTATAAATTCATTGAGTATGGCATTTCATATACTAGGTATATATTTCAATATACTTCAAAACCCATTTTGCTGAAGTTTTTCACCAATAATGAGTGTTGAATATTGTTAAATGCTTTCGCCCCATCAACTAAGGTTTTCCTTTTCACTGTGTGGCTTACCACATTTTATTGATTTGCATTTGTTGAATAATTATTGCATATTCTGGGATGAATTTAACTTAATTTTTATGAAACACACGTTTAATATTGCTTTATTTGATTTACTAGCCTCACTTTAAGATGTCTGCATCTATGTTCATCAGGAATACCACTGTAGTTGAGTAGTATTCCATTGTGTCTAGATACCATAGTTTCTTTATCTAGTTATTGGAGTGTATTTTATTTTAATCGATATTTTATATAAAGGTAACAGAGACACTAATAAGATAGTGCAAGTAATAAAAGTCACCTTAGTATAAAATAATGGGTTGTAGAGGGAGTAATCAAATCCCAATCACTGTATCACTGTGTCACTGTATCACTATCATCCCGTTGCTCATCAGTTTGCTTGAGCGAGCGGGCACCAGTGACATCTCCATTGTGAGACTTGTTGTTACTATTTTTGGCATATCAAATATGCCATGGGCAGCTTTGCAGGTCAGCTTGCCAGGCTTTCCAGAGTGGGTGAGATACTCTTGGTAGCTTGCCGGACTCTCCAAGAGGGGCAGAGAAATTGAACCCAGGTCGGCCGTGTGCAAGGCAAACGCCCTACCTGCTATGCTATCACTCCAGCCCAGATCCTAATATTTAACCAAATTTATTCACTTTTTAGCTAGGATATAACACCCAGAAACTGTCCCCAGCGCCGTTTAATGCTATCAATGGCCAACATCCAGAAACTATAAAACCAAGCTCGCGGAGGAGAGCGATGAAGAATTTCTTACCCCCATGCCTAGTTATCTTCACCAGGTTCCATAGGAGGGGGCGTGTTGAGTTTCCCTCCCTGCCCTGAGTAGAGCACTGGCAGTTGAAGACCTCTGGAACCCAGCCACAGCCAGGCCCCCCACTTCCCAGCGCCTGCCATTCAGACAGATCCCTGGGGGCACCGTCTGGGAGTGCCCTCCCACCTAGCACCCGAGCTCTTCTGTACAGGTCCGAAGGCCGGGGACTAGCATCCAAACCAGCTGGGAATGTGGCCTCCACTGTACGAGACGTGGCCTCCTCAGAAGTGGGCGTGGCCTACTGTGTGGCTGCCTCAGTTATATTCCCCCTTCCCAGCACTCTCTACTTACATCCAAACCTTTATTTCCTAAATATGCAAAAAACAATCTGTCCACCTCAAACACAATTTGACAATAGTCCCCTTGCCTACTTCAACTTCACCAAAAGACCAGTCGATACAAGAAGCTGTGCAAGCCCAATTTAAAAGAACACATCCTCAGCTTCACTAGATGCCTATCATAAGACACAGAGAAATATCTGAGGGCAAGGACATATTCTAGAAGGGAAGAAAGGTGGCCATCACCTACTAAGCTCATCAAGAGTCCTTTCCCGCAATACAAGGAAATAGTGCTAGTGAGCTGGAAGGTTTTACCTCTATACAATGACAGCAATATGAAGAAACAGCACAAATCCCCACTATGAGAAGAGGATGAAGAAAAGAGTCCAGAATCCTCAACAGGAGTTACCCACAGTACTATCTCTCTGATAAGGAATTCCAAGATGAAATGCTGAGGATGTGCAAGGATCTCAAAGAAACAATGAAGCAGAGATCCAGAAAATTACAGGAGGAAAATAAAGAAACAATAGAACAGCCAGCCAACAAAATAGAAGACCAAGTGAGAAGAAAAATAAAAAAGCAACAATCAGAAATGTGACTAATAAAGGTATCTGTAGCACTGTAGCACTGTCTTCCCATTGTTCATCGATTTTCTCGAGTGGGCAACAGTAACATCTCTATTGTGAGACTTGTTGTTACTGTTTTAGGCATATCGAGTATGCCATGGGTAGCTTGACAGGCTCTGCTGTGCATGCGGGATACTCTTAGTAGCTTGCCGGGCTCTCCAAGAGGGATGGAGGAATCGAACCTGGGTCAGCCGTGTACAAGCTAAATGCTCTACCTGCTGTGCTATCGCTCCAGTCCAAAAGTCCAAAAGGTTCTGTAGATGAAATAAAAATCTCAGTAGGTGCCCTCAATAGTATATAGCCTCAATGGCTATAGCCGAAGACAGAATTAGTGAACTTGAAGATGTGCTGCAGAAATCGTACAGGCAACAACAAACAATGGGGAAAGACCTCAAAATAGCTCTAAGGCGAATCAGAGAAGAGGAACAACATTAGAATCATTGGAGTACCAGAAGGACAGGTTGGCAGCCCCAATGAAAAAGCCATAGTTAAATCATTGCTGAAAAGTTCCCAGGAGCCAGAAGGGTATCTGGTAAAAGACACCCTAAAAAAACACTCCAAGGCATATCATAGACAGAATGAGAGATGACAAGGATAGAGACATAATACTGCAAGCAGCAAGGTCAAAGAAGGAAATCACATAAAAAGGAGCACCCCTTAGATTTACAGCAGACTTATCAGAGGAAACCCTCCAAGCCTGAAGACAATTGTGGGATCACTTGTATCACTTGTTATCCCACTGATCTTTGATTTGTTCTAGCAGGCAACAGTAATGTGCTTGTTGCATGCTAATTTAGCCCAATGGTATCTGCTCACTCCAGGAACACAAAGAACCTCAAACCGTTCATACATGGTTTTGAAGAAGAAGTCTGACCATCTCATAGGTGGGCAGCCACATGGTCTTTTGATGCCCCTGGAATCCAGTCAGTAACAGCTCTAGTCCAGCGGTCATTTCTAAATTGCATTGTGTGTCCCACCCATCTGATTCTTGACGCCTTGGCAAATGAGACAGCATCACTGATTCTTGATCGTTGACGGAGGTCAGAACTCCGGATTCCTTCTCTCACTTGAGTGAAATGTGATATTCCAAGCATAGCTCTTTTGATTCCTCTTTGGGATACCCGAATAGCATTCTCACCCTGTTTTCATAAGGCCAGGTTTCTGAGGCATATTTTAGTGCAGGAAGAACGGTGGAGTCAAAAAGATGTGCCTGGAACTGGAGGTTCTTCTTAACCACTTCTTTAATGTTCTTGAAGACATTCCACACTGCTTTCTTCCTCCTGTGCAGTTTTGGTGCCAAGTCGTTCCTCATGTTGAGTTCTCAACCCAGGTACGCATAACTGCTGCATTCAGAGATGTTCGTTCCACTGAGAACAAATGGAATGTCAGGGACTAGTTTCTTTTTTATGAACATTGTCTTGGTGAGATTCAGCTGCAGTCCACCCTTTCCACACTGGTGGTTGAAGTCAGCCAGCAATCTACAGAATGGGAAAGGATATTCACCCAATACCCATCTGATATGGGGTTGATATCAAGGGTATATAAGGCACTGGTTGAACTCTACAAGAAGAAAACATCCGACCCCATCAGAAAATGGGGTGAAGAAATGAACAGAAACTTTCCCAAGGAAGAAATACGAATGGCTAAAAGGCACATGAAAAAATGCTCTGCATCACTTATTATCAGGGAGATACAAATCAAAACAACTATGAGATACCACCTCACACCAGAAACTGGCATACATCCAAAAGAACAAAAGCAACCGCTGTTGGAGAGGATGTGGGGAGATGTGGGGAGAAACCACCTCCTACACTGATGGTGGGAATGCCGACTGGTTCAGCTTTTTTGGAAAACAATATGGGCACTTCTCAAAAAATTAGAAATTAAGCTTCCATTTGACCTAGCAAACACTTCTGGGAATATATCCCAGAGAGGCAAAAAGGTATAGTCAAAATGACCTCTGCACTTATATGTTCATTTCAGTGCTGTTTACAATAGACAGAATCTGGAAAAAGCCTGAGTGCCCGAGAACAGATGACTGGTTAAAGAAACTTTGGTACATCTACACAATGGAATACTATGCAGCTGTTAAAAAGATGAAGTTATGAACTTTGCATATAAGTGGATCAACAAAGAAAGTATCATACTAAGTGAAATGAGTCTGAAAGAGAAACAAGCATAGAAAGATTGCACTCATCTGTGGAATATAAAATAGCAGACTGGGAGATGATCACTCAAGAATAGTAGAGATAAGTACCAGGAGGTTTACTCCACGGCTTGGAATGAGGCCTCACATGCTGGGGGAAAAGGCAGCTCTGATAGAGAAGGCAACACTAAGTAAAGTGTGGTTGGAGGACCCGCTTGGAATGAGAGATGTGTGCTGAAAGTAGACTATAGATTGAACACAATGAATGACCACTCAATATCTCTATTGTAAACCACAACACCCAAACCTTTTTTTCTATCTCTCCTTTTCGGTGTTGTGGTTTACAATAAAGGTATTGAGTGGCCATTGTTTTCAATCTCTATGTAAATTTGTAACTGTACCTCACGGTGATTCACTAATTAAAAAAGAAAATTAGAAGTATTAATGTAACTGAAATAATATTTCCAAATAATTACACAGATGTAATTCAGTGCCTGTAAAACACTGTTGACCTTTTTAAAAGGCATAGATAAAAATGTGATGAAACTTATATAGAGCATTTCAGAAAACAAAATCCTAAGTTAAAGAAGATGGGAAGCATTTCTTTTCCAGACTTCAAACTGCATTATGAAGCTTTAATAATAATAGCAGTAAACAAGGATAGATTTTCATGCAATCAATTAAACTGAGTGTTCAGAGGAAGATCCTCCAGTATATTGGCAGTTGATCTTTAGTAAAGAATCAAAAATTATGAATTGGAGCAAATAATATCTCCTATCAACAAGTGATGATAGAAAAAATGGTGGGTAATATGAAAAAATGAACAGTAACACTATGTGCAAAAGCAAAATAAAACAAGGATGAAAGACCTTGATGTCAGACCTGAGTCCATACATTTTATTGAGGAAAAGATAGGTAGAACAATCCATAACAATAAATTGATAGGTATCTTAGAGGATTGGAAACCATTGGCCATGCCAAGGGATCAAGACAATGGCAAATGGCACTACATTGATCAAAGAAACATCTGGATGACAAAAGGAAGAAATCACCAGAAGAAAGTCACCTCATTGACTGGAGGAAAATTTGTATCCACCACTCATTTGGTAAAGGGTTAAAATCTATAGGGGCAGAAAAATAGTATAGGGAGTAAGGAACTTGCCTTGCATGTGGCTGACCTTGGCTCCCCATATATTCCTGAGCCTGCCAGGAGTGGGCTCTGAGGAGAGGAGCAGGAGCAAGCCCTGGGCACCACTGGGCATGGCCCTAAATTACAACAAATATGTTCAAGATATATAAAGCACCAGCTGAACTTGACAAGAAAAAAAACATCAAATAAAGGGGGAGGTGGGGAGAGACATGAACAGAAACTTCCTTAAAGAAGATTATAGGTCGACAAACAATGCATTGAAAATGCTCTGTATAACTTATCATAGAAACAGAAATCAAAACAATAATGGAATGTTATATTGCACCAATGAGACTGGCACATCACAAAGACCAAAACCAACCAGTTTCACTGTGGATGTAGGGGAAAAAAGACTCCCATTCTCTGCTGGGGGAATATTAACTGGTCTAATTTGGGGTGAACACAATGTAGACATTTATTTAAAAACAAAATAGAAACAACCTAGGAATTGAGTTTCCAATATCATTTGGCAATTTCACTTTTTGGCCTTTACTTGGACAGCACAAAATCTGTACTCAGAAAATACATTTGCACTTCTATTTTCATTGCAGCTCAATTTATAGTTCTCAAAGTCTGAAAATAATCCAATTGTTCGAGAACATATAAATGGATAAAGGAATTATGTACATCTATACAGAGAAACACTACTTAACTATAATAAAGAATGAAATCATGCATTAACTGCTGCAGGCATGAATCTGAATGTTATCATACTTAGTGAAGTTAGTCAAAAGGAGAGATACAGATGTAACGATCTCTCTCATATGTAGGATATCAAAAAAAGTTAGGATATAACAGATATAACAACAGGAACTTAGGAATTACCTTCAGTAGGAAGCTAAGGACATGGGGAGGAAAGAGAAGAGAAGAAAAGAGGTGGTGTGAGGAACACTGGGACAATGGCAGAGTGAAGTGGCCACTCTAGGTTAAGGCATGGTATTTGATTTTATTTTGCATGAAACCCCACCATTTGGTAGCTTCCTTACATAATTTTTTTTAAAAGTACCTGTAGATATGTAAGTTATTCATCAGATGAACATTTTAATTATAAGGACATATAATTTTAAATTGAATGTTAAAAAATATACCACAAATATTACTGAGAGAAATAGATCAGGAGTAGCTGTTTTGATTTCAAACAGATTCCAAAGCAATAAGTTGTTCTCAGAGTTAATGAGGATAATCAGTAGTATTAAAGTCAATTCCAAGTCATAATAATCTTTAGTGTGACTTTACTTTGCAACAAAATATTAAGCTATATGCAACAGAAACTGATGAATTTAAAATAAACATTAAACTAAATAAAAATAAAAACAAATTTACAGATTTGTGTGTATTGAAGGTGTTGCTTATAGGGAAATGCACAGCATTAAATGTAGATATTTAAAATGAAATAGACTTAAAGTCATTTGAAGCTTTTGTTTTAGGAAATTAGAAGGGTTAGTTCAACCCAAAGGTAACAGAAGAATATAATAATAAAGATATGAACAGATATCAGTAATATTTAACAGGAAATAAAAAGAAAAGTTTAAGAAACCAAAAGAAGTTCATTTCCAGTTTCATTGAAATATATTTTATATTATTTGCATTTGTCAAAAATTAGCACTCAATGAGGACGAATGGACATGTTACTGGCACCCATTTGAGCAAATCTATGTGCAACGGGATGACAAGTGACACAAGTGATACAAGGGTGAAAAATCAGACAGCTGAAGTTGAGGTGCAAGGGATTCAGTAATACATGGAAGATCATGTCGTTGTGTAGGTGTTCTTGTTTTGGGATTGCTGTGTTGGTCATAGAATTGCTGGTTTCCTTTGGAACCCATTGGTTTTGTTCTGCTGACTAAACTAAAGACTAACTGAAAGATTCTGCTTTCAAAGATCTACCTGTATGCACTATAAAAGGCTGTAACATTGAAGATGTATGGTGATCAGTGAGCTATTATTACCCACCATCTACAAGAACCTGAAGTTAGTCAAATGCTGCAATACGTATATATTTATATAATTATATACCATATAATTTTATATATATACCATATAATTTTATATATTCAATATATCTCCATGATGGATCATTTGATAGCTTTGGAGACACAGCCTGTTTTGTTCAAAGCTTACTCCTGGCTCTGGGCTTGGGGATCACTCCTAGTAGACTCGGGGCACCATATGGGGTATTGACCATCAAGCTTGGTCAAAAACTTCATGCTCATATTTTTTTTTTTTTTTTTTTTTTTTTGCTTTTTGGGTCAAACCTGGCGATGCACAGGGGTTACTCCTGGCTCTGCACTCAGGAATCACCCCTGGCCATGCTCAGGGGACCATATGGGATGCTGGGATTCGAACCCGGGTCGGCCGCGTGCAAGGCAAACGCCCTACCCGCTGTGCTATCGCTCCAGCCCCTCATGCTCATATTTTTAAATACTTAGTTTCCATTGTTTTTTTTGGGGGGAGGAGGGCGTTGGATCACAACCGGTGATGCTCAGAAGGTAATCCTGGCTCTGCACTCAGAAATTACTCCTGGTGGTCGGTGCTCAAGGGTCCATATGGTCGAACCCTGATCGGATGCATGCAAGACAAACGCCCTACCTGCTGTACTATTGCTCTGTCCAGAGGGAAAGAGGAGTTTAATTTATGGCATGGAAGATATGATTACCTCAGCAAGATCCTGGTAAAAAATGAAATTTAATGCAATATGTTTTAGATTTTAGAGTTGAAAACTTAGTTACTTAGTTTTAAAACAATGTGATTTACAAAATTACTCAAAGGAATTTCAGGGATAAAGCATTTCAACACTGGTCCTATCACCAGTGTCCGCTACTGTGCCCAATGCCACTGGTTCCTTAGACCAGTATCCCCAGTTGATCTCTCATCATTCAGTTAAAGAGTAAAGAAATCGATTTTGTTTCCTTCCCCATCTATGCCTTCAGCTGCGAGAACTTAGTCCATTAACATTCGGAAAATATTGCTATAAAGGACTGTGATGCCATGTTCCTGTATGTTATTCAGTTATTTTTGCAGTTAACAATTTTTAATATAACAAATGGTAGCAGCTCGTTTTAGAGTGAATTTTGTCTCTCCATTAATTTTTTTTCTTTAGCTTCCGAGTAATTCAGGTCAAAATTTTGGAGTTAAACCTCTTAACTTTCTTTTTTTTTTTTGTAGTAATAAAGTCACATGTTAATCGTAAGCTTATTTCTATTCTTTTTTAATTAACACTGTGATTTACAAATTTGTTCCTGATAAAGTTGTCCCAGGCTCACAATGTCCCAACACTAATCTGACAACCAATGTCTTCTTCTTCCCATTGGCCTCCCCGGGTTCCCTGCCACTGCCCAAGCCTGCTCCCTTGGCAGTTATACAAGAATTTTATTTCATATTACTTGCTTCAAAAGAACAAATAAATGTCAAATGAAATTATCTGAAAATAAACCAACAAAAGTCAATTTGTAGTGATTTATTGCTATTTGATTTTTAACCTATGCTAACAAAGAAATCATATACTTTAATACAATAGTATAATGCCTATTTTTATTGGCATAATTAAGTTTTCAACTCCGGCATCTAAAATATATCACATTAAATTTCACTTTTTACCAGAATCTTCTTGCAGTAATCATATCTTCCTTCTCATAAAGGAGAATTTCCCTCTCCCCCTTGGCAGGTATTTAACAAATTTATTTTATATTACTTCACGATAACGATCACGATCACAAAATCCCGTTAATCATCGAAATCTCGAGCAGGCTCAGTAACCTCTCATTTCGTCCTTTCCCTGAGATCTTAGAAGTCTATCTCAACTCAGCCCTCCCAACGATGTCGATGTCGCACTGGGGGCTCTTTCAGGGTCAGGGGAGTGAGATCAAGCTTGTTACTGGATTTAGCATATGAATACACCATGGGAAGTTTGCAAGGTTGTCCCATGTGGGCAGGAAACTCTCAGAAGCTTGCCAGTTTCTCCCAGAGGGAGATGTAGGCTATAAGATATTGTGCGGCTCCTTTGCGGCCGAGGGCTTCTGAGAGTTTGTTTTTAAGTTTCTCTCTGGATGTTGGCCATTGATGGGATTACACACACCTGACAGAGAGTCTCTTGCCCGCACGCCTGGTCTGGCTGTCTTCCCCGGGTCCCCTTGGAGGGGATGGGCTCCAGCTTCCCTCCCCACCCCGAGCAGAGCTCCTGGTGGCTGAAGACCACTGGAACCTAGCTACAGCCATGCTTGAGGCCCCTCTCCACACGTTCAGATGGGCTTCACGCATGAAGGTACCGGTAGAGGAACCCAGGTGTGTGTAATCCCATCAACGGCCAACATCCAGAAAGAGAGACATATTACTTAGTACAAAGAACTTTCCAAAAATGGCAAATATAAGTATCAGGAAAAATCAGTGAAATCAATTTTTGATGATTAATTGCTACATATTTTAACCTTATTTTTAAAGTTAATCATTTTTGTTGCCTCACCAAGAAGCTCTATATAGTTCCTTCAACTCTGGATGATAATCTAGCTAGATAGAGTATTTTTGGTGAGGTGTATATTTCATTGTTTTTAGTACTATATTATTCTATATTCTTTTGGCATTTAGAGTCTCATTGGATAGATATGCTGTGCATTTTATGCTTGTAAGCTCCTTTTGTGATCTTATTTCTTCAATAGTCTGCCTCTCCCTTTCCCCATCATCATAGAGCCCCCATACAGCCACACACAGGGAAGTGTGGGAACCCCATGGTTCTGTACTCTTAAAAACCATCCCTAGGCCAAGAATTCCTGATAATGGCAGTCTATCCTGTAAACCCCAAACCAAGATGATGTTTGTGCATCTATGTGAAGACAGTATTGCATATCCTTCTTATATTGGCAGTTGTGAGAATGTGGCATCCCTATTTTGCAGACAGGAAGTGGGTATTAAAACTCAATTAATTCAACTCAGTAAGAAGTTGATAATTTTCGAGGCATATTCAATCAAATGCAATGTAAAGGAAATAACCTGAGTAATACTTGTATTATTAGTAGTAGTCTGGTATAAATAACTCAACAGATAGTTTTCAAGTAACTGGGAACCCAAATCCCCATCATTAGCACCCACAAAACTCAAAGAACAATGGATAAACTAGGAGCCCATCTGCAGTGGCAGATAGGGACAGGCACCCAGGAAAATTCCCAAGCATGTCAAAATGCTTGAGTATGATCCATGAGGACCTAAAATTAATACACACTGCACTGGCAATAGAAATTAAAGAAGCAGTGGTCAATGAAATTAAGCAAATCACTAAGTGAGATATTTAAATAACTCCAAGACCTTTTTTGGAGGTTGAGTGATTCCATACAAATGGAATTGAAGTAATTAAAGAACACTCTAGCAAAACCATAGTAGAAGAACTCCACAGGGAAAGAACCATATGAACAAACTTGTAAACAAAATACAGGCCAGCATTAATGGCTAAAAAGGAGAGAAACAAAATAGTGAAAAAATATACAGTACATAATGAAGAAATTCAAGAATATTTGAATTATAGGACTGTAAGAGGTAATATAAAAGGGAAAAGGGAAGAATATATTGGGGGGAGTGATAATAGCTGAGAACTTCCTCTCTGGAGGGAGTCTGCAAAAATTCAAGAGGACAAATGAGTAGCAAGCAAAATAGACTCATACAGAAAAACATAAAGATTTTCATTGATTTTGCACTGCAGCACTGTTGTCCCATTGTTCATCGATTTGCTTGAGCAGGTACCAGTAACATATCCATTGTGAGACTTATTGTCACTGTTTTTGGCATATTGAATATGCCACAGGACAGAAAAAAATGGCAAAAAACAAAGACACAAATTTCTTAAAAGCAGTTTGAGGAAAAAATACATTAAATATGGAGGGAAATAACATATATCCCAGGAACAGGTGAGAAAAGAGTGGAATGACATATTCAAATTACTTAATGAAAGAAAATTCTAACCTAGACTCCTAGACTCCACTGCCTTGCGAAGATCTCACTTAGATGGGAGGTAGGGATAAAATCATTCTCAGACAAATAAGAACAGACAAAATTTGTGGTAACCTAACTGGCCCTGAATTAACTACTGAAAGCCATGCATATTTACATTATATATACGGAAATTAAATAGACAGTTGTAGAAGCAACAACTGTACACAGTAAAACAGCAAAATAACTCTTAATGTCCTAAAACATCACTGGGCTAAACTCTTATCAAAAGGCACACAATGGCAGAATGGAGCACTGTAACACTGTCGCACTCTCATCCCATTGCTCATCAATTTGCTCGAGCAGGCATCAGTAGTGTCTCTATTATGAGACTTGCTGTTACTGTTTTTGGCATATCAAATACACCACGGGTAGCTTGTCAGGCTCTGCCGAGCAGGCGGGATACTCTCAGTAGCTTGCCAGGCTCTCCAAGAGGGACAGAGGAATAGAACCTGGGTTGGGCATGTGCAAAGGTGGCCTACCTGCCCTACCTGCTGTGCTATTTCTCCAGTCTCAGAGTAAAAGGATGAAAATAATTATACAAGCCAATGGGGGAAAAAGGCTGGGACAACATTCTTATATAAGACCAGTTTATGTTCAGTCAAAATAAAGTAGAGATAGGGATTGTACTCTCAAGTGGTTAAGGGACAATTGGTGAAGAATTGTTAATATTAACATATATGCACCCAATAAAGGGTCAGCCAAGTTTACAAGGCCTTTGTTTACAAAGCAAAAGAAACATATGAATGGAAACACAATAGGAGTGAGGTACTTCAAAACACTACTAGATAGATCAACTAGACAAAATCTCAGTAAAGACATAAGAGCACTAAATAAAGAACCAGAAGAGACAAGACTAGGAGATACATACAGGGCTCTATATATCTCACTAAAATCCAAGTTCATATTCTTTTCTAGTGCACAGGAAAATTATCAAGGACAGATCATGTAGCACTGTAGCACTATCTTCCCGTTGTTCATCAATTTGCTGGAGCGGGCACCAGAAACGTCTTCATTGTGAGACTTGTTACTATTTTCGGCATACCAAATACGCCACAGATATCTTGCTAGGCTCTGCTGTGCAGGCAGGATACTCTCAGTAGCTTGCCAGGCTCTCTGAGAGGGGTGGAGGAATTGAACTCGGATTGGCTGCGTGCAAGACAAGAACCCTTCCTGCTGTGCTATCGCTCCAGCCCCTAAGGACAGATCATATGTTAGAAAATATAATACACTTACATAAATTCACAAACAATTACATCATAACAAACTTCCTACCAAAGCACTATGTCACATGTAGAAATTAAGCAGAAGAAGAGGATATGAAGACACTCTTACACCTGAAGACTAAAGAACATCTACTAAATAACAGCTGGGTCAAAAAGAAAATCAAAAAAGTGACAAAATTTCTTTAATCTAATTATAATAAACAAGTAATTAAAATACTTGGGGTACATAAAAAGTAAAAAGTATAACTAGATGGAAATTTGTATCAATAAATGTCTACATTAGCAAAGAGAAAAATATAAAACCACTAACATAAACAGACATCTCTAAAAAAAAAACCAGACATCTCAAATATCTGTAGAACCAACAATAAATTAATCCAAAGACCAGAAGAAGGAAGTAAATAATAAAAAAAAAGAGCAGAAATCAAAGATCTAGAAACCAACAAAGCAATACCAAATTAAAAAGAAATCAATAAAGCCAGAAATTGTTTCTTTGATAGAAAAAATTAGATAGACAACTCTTTTGGTGGATAACTCTGGATCTTTCTTGAAGTGGTAACAAAAAGAAAAGAAAAGAACCCAGTGTACCTAAAATTGTTTAGCTGTTTTTTATAGCAAGCTACCATGTTCTTCCTTCTGTCATTTATGACTGCAGTAGTTTTTTTCATTTTGTCTCTCACACTATCTTATGCTTTTTTCACTACCTGCACTACCATTTCCTTGGTCTCACTGAATATCTTCATGAAATTATTACTATAGACATCTTCTGAGGACTTACTAGTGTTGTTCACTGTTTTGGCCATATTGGTTTTTCCCTTGAGCTTGGTGGTTTTCTGTGCATTTTCCCCATTGGTTTTCTAATATTCCTGAAATGCTCAGTGTGAGTATTTGTAGTTAACACCCCTCCCCCCACTCCCAACCACCACCACGACCACGGAAAAATGCTGATTTATTAAGCTAGAGGTTGTTTTCTGTCTTCTCTCCCCATACTCACATAATGACGGCAAAAATAACTGTGAGCAACATGGGATTTTTTGAGTTAATCTGTCACATTGCCATGGGTGCCAGAATCTGTGGTGTGGGCTTGGATTTGTCTTCAATTTCACTGATATAGTTCTCCACAATCAGAATTCTGTTGCTCTGGCTTGCTGTTAAATTCCAGGATCCATAGTATGGAAGAATCTATTAGCTACTTCCATTTATATGAATTATTTCAAGCTTTCTATCAATTCTTCTTTGAGTTTGTGCATTTCCACCTAAGTTGGCTGCTTAATTTTCATTGGCAAAATTTTCAAGTCAACAGAGTTGACGTGAGGTCCTCCTAAGCAAGAATTTAAATGAATTTGAGAACTTCCCTGGACTTCTGTCCCTGTGTGCCAGTTTAGCTGAATGCTATTGTTTTCACGTTGTTCTTAGAGTGTGTGGGTGGTGACAGTTAATGTTTAGATTCTTAATTATCTAAGTGCAAATATTATTTTTATTTTATTTGTATTTTATATTTTTATTATAATAAAAAGCTAATGGACTTTTGCTATTTTAATTATTTCCATTATCCTGCAGTGGTACTTCAGTGGTATATACAGGTGTAGATATAAGTTTTCTTGTTTAGCTCACAGGATTTTTATTTTTCTGACACTGACTTAAGACTCTATAGTTTCACATTAACTCTTAGGATGTGATGTGTCTGCAACATTAAGTGTGTCAGCACAGCAAGAAGAAGAAAAGCATCAGGACTTTGGGCCATCAGGTGCATCTGATTGGGTTTAGTTTGCCTGAATTTACATGGATCCTTATGTCAGAGCGTGGTGTATATGCCAGTAAAAGGAGGATTCATGACGGGCCTATGGTTTGGGGAAGCTACACCTGTTGGGGACTGCTCAGGACCCTGAACTAAAGAGGACCCCGAAACCTTTACCCTGGACAAACCAGAAAATTCCATTACCAGCTTTGCATGACCTGAGGCAAAGGTGCCCTTGTGACAAAGGAAATAGCCAAACTCAAGAGGTAAAAGTACCCCAGGGCAGTTAACTAAGAGACGCCATAAAGCCCTAAAGTAGAATACTTTCCTCTACCTTGTGCATTCCTCCTGCCAGATGCTCCTGCCAGATAAACCCTTGCCTTCCTCTCCCCACTATTTCTCAATCTACTCTTGAAGAATGTTGTAAGCCCACCTAATACACTGGAACCTTTCCTTATTTGGTCTGAGAAGACACTTCCCTGATGATTGACAACTTATGTACCAACCCCCTGCTAAGAAAAGTATAAAACCAGCATGGCAGTTAATAAAGTTGCCCTTGATTGGCATGTGTCATCTTGGGCCCCCTGTTTACTAACCTCACTAGTCTTATTTCAGGTCGGGACCCTCACAGAATCCACCCAATTAGGAGCGCTTTCCACTGTTGTCTCTCCGCGGGCAGGAGAGATCTCCAGGGGAACATGCATACACCCATATGTGAGATGGAAGTGCAGAAGTATAGATCCCCAAAATACACTGGGCTGGATTTAGATTTGTCTTGAGTTGCCACGATTCCCTATATTCAAAACTATTTTAAGAATAAAAAAAATAACAGTACAACAGTATTGTATGCTTGAAGCCTTTTCATTTACAGTATGGTAATTAAAGGCACTGAAAAGAAAAAGCACAGAAAATGTATTAGGTGAAGGATATTTATCCAAGACATAGAAAGAACCCACAAAAGTCAGCAGTAACAACAAAAAGACAATAATTCCGTCAGAAAACAGGGTAATTCAATAGACATAATGTTCCATGATGAGGAACGTGAAGTAGGCAGAATTGAAAATCAAGTGTTGTTCATTTTAAACGAGGGAAATATATAGAAAAAATAATAATTTTATATCATCTTAGACCAGTGGAATGGTGTATATCAGAAACACTGAAAACAACCAGTGTTGGCTGTCACTTTAGAAGATTTTTTTGTTTCAGTATCTATGAAAAACAATATATAAATTCCTTAAAAGAATAAAAATAGTGCAGCAAAATGAGATAGCAATTTGACATTTTGTTATTTGTATCCACAAATGTAAAATCCTTAATTCAAATAGATATGTGCATGCCTATAAACATTATGTCACTTAGTAAAGTAAGGGCTGGAGCGATAGTACAGTGGTAGGGCATTCGCCTTTCATGCAGCCGATCTGTGTTCGATTCCTCCACCCCTTTCGGAGAGCCTGGCAAGCTACTGAGAGTATCAAACCTGCATGGCAGAGCCTGGCAAGATATCTATGGCATATGGATATGCCAAAAACAGTAACAATAAGTCTCACAATGAGAGACGTTACTGGTACCCGCTCGAGCAAATCGATGAGCAACGGGATGACAGTGACAGTAAAATAATATTTGGTAGAATTCCAAAATTTAAAAGTGTAACTACAAATTAATACATATATGTGTACATTTACACAAAACTTGTATCTCTTACAGATATTTGCTTAAAACCTAGGAAACAGAAGACAAGTGTACGCTCAGTTAGTTGGTATCAGGGAATACCTTTCCAGAAATTCCATCATGTAGCAACATGGTGAAAGAAAATCCCTCATGTAGCAACAAGCTAAAGACTCGAGAATAAACACATAACATCCCAGAACATAAGTGTTCAGAGTTGCGATTGAAGAAATAAGAGGAAGTCAGGGAGAGATTCCTAATCACTCACTTACAGAGTGGGGGAAATTACA